>NC_133757.1:100312477-100629977 GCF_036562045.2 Rhinolophus sinicus
TCACAGAAAGTGACTGTATTTGGTGAAAGGGACTTGAATGAGGTAATGAAGGTACAATAAGGTTACTAGGGTGGGCTCTAATCCCATATGACTGATGTCTCTATACAAAGAGGAAATTAGGAAAAGGACATGAACGGAGGGAAGACCAGGGAGGACACAGGGTGAAGATGGACATGTACAAGCCAAGGAGAGAGGCCGCAGAAGAAACCAACCTTGAAGACACCTTAACCGTGGACTTCCAGCCTCTAGAACTGTGAGGAAATAGATGTCTGTTGTTTAAGCCACCCTGCTGGTGGTATTTGTTATGGCAGCTCAAGCTGACACACAAGAATGATGAGAAGCAAGGCTAGGAGACTGGACCAGAGACAAACTGCAGAGCGGTCCTGGGATCATGAAAGCCAGGCCGAGGAATTCAAATTTAAAGGGATTTGTAGATGAGTTTTACTGCGTAAGTTTAATTAGCAGAATATTTTTAAATAAAAGGGCTGTTTGGAGAGGGGAAAGACAAGAGCCCACAGTGACAAAGAGGCTAGAAGTCACTAGCTGAGAGGTCTTGTTTTTATGGACTGTTTATCTACTGCTGACCATGACATTTTAAGATGGTGACAAAATTACTTAGACAGAATTGGAGAGCCAGAAAGGCAGGGCATCTGAAAACCTTGTCACGAATGGAAGGGGCGAGGGTCCGCTTTATATGGTAAGCCTTGATCAGAGAATAATGGGGTGGGTGGTCCCTATCTTTGAGGCCTGTCACACTGAGAAGCAGTCATTATTCTGGGCTGTTGCAGAGGGCAATTCTAGCACAACGGGTGCCTTCTAGAGAGTTCAGCTCCGTGAAACAAAGAACCTACTAGCAATAAGAATTTCCCAACAATAATTAGTTTTCTGGAGAGACATTTTCCCCAAGTTTTCAAGGAAAAGAAGACCTTTCTCCATGAGATGGCGTATAGACCAGATGACTTTGCAGTCTACCCACTCCTTCCCCAAATAATTCTTGTTCAATGGAGGCATTTCTTGTCCTCTGGGATGCTCCACTTTTCTGTAATCAAAGGAAACTCTCCATCACTTTCTCCATTACTCGCAGCAACATGGTGAGCAGAAACCAAATAGTTCTATGAGAAGAGAGTAAAAATAAGGATCCATAGAACCCCTTTCGTGAACTCTTTCTTTCTCATCCACAAACGGGAAATGGAAATTCCAAGAGGGCAAATTATCTATAATGCATACCCTGGTCTTGAGTGACCAGACTTATAGCTGATCCAGGTTCTCCATAACTTCAGAATCATAGTGAACGGATTTTAAAAAGATACGTGGAGAATTTATCGCATGCCAGCCCCTGCCTAAGCTACTAGATAGGGCTGAGTGTGGATTTCAAAACTGGTAAGATGGTCTTACAGGGCTCACTGAGAGTCCGAGGGAGGAGGTGCCCATTGTCACCCAAGGCCATGTACTGGGAAAGCAGCAGGAAGAGCAGGGCCACTTATCCTGACTACAGGCAAGAGGAGAGCATGAAAGCCCCACAGAGGTGGTGCAGTTGAAAGCTGAGGAGGATTTCAAAGGGTGAAGAAGAAGAAGAAGAATGAGGAATAAGAAGCAATGAGGATCATTTGGGTAGAAGCAGCAGCCCTTCTGGCAAAGGTGGGAGATGTGAGTACGACTTTGGGAATGAGTGTGGACACCTTTGGGACCGTGTGCCAGACAGGCCAGTCACTTTGTACCCAGTGGTAGGAGCCTCTCCTGTTTCTCAAAGTTCCCCCTCACAGCCCAGAGCCCTCACTGTGACCTCCAAGGTCATGATCCCCTGATCTCGTTCACGGCAGCTGTGTATGTCTTTTATCCTGACTCACCTTCCTGTATGTGTCAACGCTCTCATAGGTTTCGTTTGTTTTTTATGCCTGAATCAACCATATGTAATAGAACTTGTCTACTTCTCCTCAACTTTTTTGATCAGTTAAAAAGTAGCCTTGCCAGAACATCAGATCTGAAGTCTGGGGAAAGCAACTGCTTCCTGTCACGAGCAGTGAAAACTCTAGCCCGGGCTCAGTTTGCCTTTGCTGGGGAATGGGTGCGTGTTCCCACAGAACTTGCTCTCCAAACCACTAACAGCCTCAGGCAGAGCACTGCTCCACACCGCATTGGTCGCAGCTCCTCACCTTCACCTTGTGGCTTACCACGCAGGCTCACTCAGATGTCAACATGGGCAGTCCTCCCCCAAGGACGTAGCATCTTTGTTTAAACATGTGTAAAAGATGATGAGGTTTCTATTCCCTTAGGAGAGGGTCAGCAGAATTTCTCCAGGAAGAAAACTGTATTTGCTTAGAAATATGCCTATTGTGGACTGAATGGTCGGTTGTATCCACCCCAAATTCATATGTTGAAATCCTCACCCCCAAGGTGAGGGTATTAGGAGGTGGGGTGTTTGGGAGGTGATGAGATCCTGAGAGTAAAGCACTCATGAATAGGATCAGAGACTTGACAATAGAGACCTAGAGACCTCCCTTGCCCCTTCTACCCTGTGAAGACACAGCAAAAAGAAGACTGTCTATGAACCAGGAAGCAGGTTCCTACCAGACATAGAATTTGCAAAAACCTTGATCTTGGATTTCCCAGCCGCCAGAAATAAATGTCTGTTGTTTGTAAGCTACCCAGTCCATGGTACTTTGCTATAGCAGCCCCAAACGGACTAAGATAATCACCAAATCACTGTAGTTACACAAAGCGCGGGGAGCCTGGGCAGGTATAATTTGTTTGTTGCTTTGGAAAAGGAAACGAAGGAGGAGGGGGAGGAGAGCAGAGAAAGAGCCAAATGCGGCAGGATCCGATCCTCTCCTAACACTCTTCCTCCCACCTCCAATTCTTCAGTAAGACCCACAAAATCAAACGTTTGGTGTGGTTGGACTTCTTGGGGTAATTGGTCAACGGGCTGAGTTCTGTGCCTGGGAGTGATGTGACTGAACAAGACCTGACAGCACAGAGGTGGCCAGAGCACAAGGAAATGAGTCTAGAATTGGCAGAGATCCTGGCACAGGACCTTGGGCTGCCATAGGCTGCGGAGCTGGGGTGTCTGCCAAATGTAACAGACAAGGGGAAGGGGTCCCAGGTGACATTTCATTATACATACTTCTGTCTTCTAATAGTGTATGCTTTTGATAGAAACAATTGCTAAATGTGCTGAGTACTTCCGTGCAAGGCACTCATGCTAAATGCTTTATACACATCAATATGTTATCTCTTTTTAATCTGTGCACTATTTCTTTAAGGAAAGTGCTACCGTTACCAACGTTACCACTTTATCACCCCGTTTGGCTGGTGGGAAAGCTGAGGATTAGAGGGGTTAAGAATGTGCTTGAGGCCACATCTCCAGGAAGTAAGGAGCCACACCTTGAGTTTGAGGGCTTGCTCCTAACCATTATGAACATTGTCTGCTGATGGATTGGAAGTTGTTTGTGTGAAGACGGATGTTCCTCTGCCTCCAGAGGGAGGCTGGATTGCTCCACACTTAAAGGAGCAGTAATATCAGGCCCAAGCTTGTGCTGGGAGGGGAGGAATTGGGTGAGGGGAGGATTTGGAGTGGGGAGATGGCACACAAAGAAGTCAGCCAGCGAGCTTGCCATTGTCCTGAAAAGTGCAAGACGGGGTCACAAACTGAGTGGAGGAATCCTTTCTCCAACCTTAGGGCACTATTTTCCTTCCTTTAGCCGGGAGACTCAGTGGACCAGGGGAAAAAAAGGAAGGCCAGAAGACAGGGGACAAGGTTCACGAATACGGTAGAGGTTGGTGAAGATAAGCTATGACCTGTTCAAGGCACGTTCTCTGGGTCTTCCCAGGGAGACCTTGTCATTAAAGAGTTGTAAGAGATAGCAAAGGGCAGTGGTTCTGAGGGATGTAACTGGGTCACTCAGGTTTCTGTGATTTGTGTGGATCCTCAGGTCAGGGGCCACTACCCGCCTGGGGAAACTCAGTGGCTTCATTTGAGAAGAATCAGGTAAAACAGCAAGAACTAAAAGACAGCTTTGGGGGATAGGAACCAAGTCTGGAAGTTCTTCAAGTGTTGAAGAGGGCAGAGTAGGTGGGGGCTTGGTTATCTGTTGACCAAGAACTGGAAGGGGTGGAGCGGGAAGAAGTACAGGAAGAAGCAGAAAAAGAGAAGGATCCATCATGAAATGAGACTCCTGAGGCTGATTTGGATGCCAAAGGCAGCACATTTTTGCCCGAGGAAAACACTCTTAATACGGCTCTGGGGGTGGTAGTTCCCTAAGTGATACAGATGAGTAATCACATGATTTTCAAGGCTAATGCACCCGTTGACAAGTCTGGCATCCAGCCATGTCATCTCATGGCCCGTGTTCAGCAGAAGCCTTCTCTTCTCCACCTCTTCAGCCTTTGTGAATACATTTCAAGAACTAGGGGCCAGGAAGGGCCAAAGTAAACAGGTCTCGGTTTGTTTTGCTTTGTTTTACAGAGCTTCACGGTGATTGGCAGTGACTGAGAGAACACCTCCTACAATGTCCACTGAGGGCTGACACAAGCACCATGGCTGTGACCTCCCAAATGTGTAGTCTCATGGGGAGAAACGATGCTGTGCACTGAATGTTTGCATGTCCCCAAATCCATATGTTGAAGCCCTAACCCCCACTGTGACTGTGTCTAGAGATGAGGCCTTTATGAGGTCCTAAGAGTGGGCCCTGCTCTGATAGATTTAGTGCCCTTATGAGAACAGGAAGAGCAACCAGAGGTCTCTCTCTCTCTCTCTAAACACACACACCAAGGAAAGGCCGTGAGAAGACACGGCAAGAAGGATGACATCTACAAGCCAGGAAGAGGGCCTTTACCAGACACTGACCATGTTGGCACCCTCGTCTCAGATTTCCAGCCTCCAGAACTGTGAGAAAGTCAAAGTATGTTGTGTAAGCCACACAGTCTATGGGATTTTGTTATGGCAGCCCGTGCTGACGGAGACAGAGGGCACACATATAATCAAAGATGAAATAAGGCAGAAGGAAAGTCTTATCAGAGTCAGGAAGAAAGCTGAGGGCACAGAGGGGATGGTGAGATGAAGCCAGACGGAGGGTACTGGGGGAAGGGGCATGCAGAGGTGGCATTAGGGTTAGGGCCCAATGGGGTCTGCGAGGTGGGAATGTAGGAAGCACGGGAGAGGCAGTCCTGACTGAAAGAGGACCCTGGACAAAGGCCCGAAGCTGGGGAAAGTCCACCAAGCCCTCAGGGGGCCTCGAGCAGATGAAAGGTGGGGCTTGATGGCAGAGCCCGTGGAGACGCGGTAGGTCTTTCGACCAGGGTGGGCATCAAAACCATGTTTGGAGTGTTAAGAAGAAAACAAAGCAAAACCAAAACGGGAAGAAATGGCTGCCTGGGTCTAATTGTAGATGGGGGATTCTAACACCCCCCCCTAAAGAACAGAACTGGCTCTACACCAGCGGTTCCTGGGCCAGCAGCATTCACATCATCTGCAAAACCATCAGAAATGCAGATTCTTGGGACCCGGCCAAGATGGGATGCAGCAGAAACCTTGGAGTAGGAGTGGGTAATCTGTGTTTTCAAAAGTTGTCTCAGTGATTCTGATGTCACTGACCTTCGAGAAGCTCTACCTTGCACTATACTGGAGGGTCTGGGTTGCTTCCCCTCAGAATGTTCTCCAAAGTATATTCATCCAGGGATCAGGAAGTCCTCTGCCCGTGTGTCTCTTTTCGCAGCAAATGACGTTTTGTGTATCTTGTGTTCATTTGAATCCCTGCAATGCCCCTGATTTCCACAGGTGTCAGAGACCATTTCTAAATTAGAACTTTCCCCCTCAGATCTTTTCCCTAAAACCTCCTCAAATCTGAACAAATGTTTACTGAGTACAAATTTCACATCCTGATATTTGCTGGAATATAATTGGGAGACAAAAGGGCACAAAACAAGATCCTTGCCTTCCACCATTCCATTTAGCAAGACATGTACTTGTGAAAAATAATTTTATCTCAAGACAACATGTGCCTGGCATCAATGGCTGGTATAGCCAAGAGTTCTGGGAGGAGGGGTGCCGGGAAGGTGGACAGTGAGTTTCTGTCTCATGCCCAGTCTCTTTCCCTCCACCAGAGCCTTCCAGGCCTGAATAGCCTATATGTTCCATAATTCCTGGGGAATACCCTGTTCCTACTGTTGGGGCAAATATAGGGGCCTGTCTGGACCCTTGCTTTCCAGGTAGGTGTCCTCTTCACAGATTCCCCATTCCTGCAGACAGGGCACCATCTCACCATGGGCATTTGCCCACAGGAGGCAGGTTTGTTCTTGCTCATCGAGCTAAGCCCCATTCTGTTCTCTCTGCCTGACTATCCACCGCACACACATGCACAGGGGAAAGAAAGCAGGAAGTGGACTCTTCCTCAGGGCCAGGCCTGTGGGCCAGCCCTCGCCACCACCCTCTCTGGCCAGTCAGCAGTGTGGAGAGCTGTGACACCCAAGCCGACAGCAGGAACTCCTGGCCATTGGCACGGCCCTCCGGCAGCCCTTGGCCACACCCCAGAAATGACTGACTAGGTTTCTGAGCCAAGCCTTCTCTGTGCTTGGCACAAGAGCCGCTCTGACCTGGGGTCAGAGTCCTCTTTTCCAAAACAAAAATCTGACTCTCTGTCCTGCTTTAAAAGTCCTATTAGTTCTATATCCTCTATATATGTTATCTTATATATCCTGCAGCTTCCTATTGTTAACAGAATAACATCCAGTGCCAGGCGACCATAATAAAGGGCTTCTTTGCATCCGTCCAGCTTTATTCCCACCTCCATCCTGCTGGATTCAGCCTCCCTGAGCTGTCCACACTCTTTGGTGCCTTCTTACCTTTAAATATGCTGTGCTCTGTACCTGGAAGAGCAACTCACTACCCTTTCTCTGCCTGGTGTACTCCTATCCATTCTTCAAATCCCTTCCCAGCACCACCCCAGTTGTAAAGCCTTTTAGCCACACTCCCACCTTGGTAAAGTGGGTAGTTCTGGCCTTAGTGCCTCTGGCATTTGACCATCCTTTAGCAGCACATCTGGTTTTACTGTGACTGCTTGCTTGCCCTGTTCTGTCCCCTTGAGGACGGTTTCTTGTTCACGTTTGTATCCCAGCGCCTAGCACCGTGCCTGGCCCCTAGTAAACTAGGTGCTACGTAATGTGGAGCTGGGCCTCAGAGTCACCATGTCAGAGCCACTGATCCCACAGCCTCAGAAAAGGAAACGGGGTTTCGAGGAGGAAGACTATAGACTCTCCTTCCTTGCAGAGGTTTGAATACCAAGGGAAACACCCACCTGGGGGGACAGCTTAGACTCAGTCCTGTCATGACCCAGAAGGAAGGACTAGCTGTCACTGTCACTGGGATCCTGTCTAGGAAGGGACTAAAGTGCTATGGACCCGGAGCCTTGCCCGGTATCTGCAGACCTGAACGTCTCACTTTCTTTACAGACCACTGAGGGTAAAGGATGGAGCCCAGGCCATGTCCACAAGTCCCTTCCCCGTCCCCTGCTCCCTGACCCCAACTCCAACCACACACACACACCCTCCAGAGTAAAGGTCGCAGGAGCCTGTCCTTCTGTAGCTGCTATGAAGGTCTTTGTAAGAGCAATATTATCTGTCACACCTCCTCTAGGATCTGTGCCTTTACAAGCCACCTCCACAGCTCATGTCGCTGTCACGTCTTCAAATGTCTGGCCATAGCTTCCATTCTCGTCCCTTTGCCCGCTATTCTTTCTCTTTCCTTTTCTCACTCTGACCCAAACTCCAGAGTCCTATTCTCTAGCTCGTGTGGGGCTTCTTAACACGTTGCGTACGGCGGGGTTTAAATCCCTCGTGAAGATTCTCGTGATCCGTATGCAACGTGTTAAGAGAAGAGCGGAGGGGAAGAAGGGCAGCGGCAGTCTCTCTCTGTGGAATTTGCTGGTGAATCACCAGTGAGTGTGGTTTGTGAGATGGATGCGACTGTCCCACCCCAGAGAAGGGAGAAGGAAATGCCGCTAGCACCAGGCCACGCAGGAGGCCGCAGCAACCCCAAAGCCCTCACGCGGGTGGGAAGGGCTGCAGTGGACTCGGGGCCTGAACCAGGCAAACCCTAAGGCAATCCTGGTATCATAGCATAACCCTAATGGTAGGTCCTACTCCAGCAACTATTACCCGGAACCAATGTCACGTTATCAAATGCTGCAGTCACGTTAGCGGATCTTTGGGCTCCTCAGCTGCCTCCAGAAAACTCAGGTAGGTTCAGGTTCTCCCATTTTAAAGGAAGATGATAAAGATACGCCAGGCAACAGGAAATACAGTGTCTCGTTTTCAACCTGTCACTGCGAACCTGTTTTTAAAACAATTTTATATACGATTCTATATATTTTAAAATAAGACCAATGCTGGTTTTCTGGGTGGGAATTAAGAGGGAATAAAGAGGGTCAGATTGGTGTGGTTGCGTGGTTAACTGGCCTAGCCTGTGTTCCTTCTTTTGTTCATTCATTTCTAGAGTCATTCATCCATCTGTCTCACCATCCATCCATTTTTAAATATTAAACATCCTTAAACATAAGGTAAAGCTCTCCCCCCACCTAATTATCTGTCAGAAAAGAGAAGTTTACATTCTAGCTCTTATAGAATCCTTCATAGTATGCATTTCTTTCTCATTTAACATATTTTGAACAAAAATACACTGTTTGGGAAAAAAATATTAGCCTGACACCACTTTGGTCAATGTAAGTTTTGGATGCTTACAAACATCACTGGATAGAATTTTTTTTAAAAGCACGGTAATATAATGTAGATTTAGTAACTCTTCTTGGGGGTATAGTCTCACAATTACAAGTGCTACATTTTGTTGTAAACAAACATTCAAAAGATCATTTTTTAAAAAGCAGCACACTAAGTGGTTATATGGTCGATACCAAAAAGAAATACCTTCTAAAGGATTTGATTAGACATTTCTCAAAAAAAGACATACAAATGACCAATAAGTACATGAAAAGATGCTCAACATCATTAATCATTAGGGAAATACAAATCAAAACCACAGCAAGATACCACTTCATACCCACTAGGATGACTAAAATCAAAATTAGAGACAATAACAAGTGGTGAGAATGGAGAGAAATTGGAACCATCACGCATTGCTGATGAGAATGTACAAAGGTGCAGCTGTTGCGGAAAGCAGTTTGGCAGTTACTCAAAATGTTAAACACAGGGTTACCACACGAACCAGCAATTCCACTCCTAGGTGTATACAACTAAGAGAAACGAAAACATATGCCCACACAAAAACCTGTACACGGATTTTCATAGCAGCATTATTCATAATGGTCAAAGAGTGGAAACAACTCAAATCTTCATCAACTAATAAATGGATAAGCAAAATGTGGTGTATCCATACAACGGAATAGTATTTGGCAATAAAAAAAGGGAACGAAAGAGTGACACACGCTACACCTTGAATGAACCTTGAAACGTTATGATAAGTCAAAGAAGCTCGTCACAAAAAAAGTCAAGATGTTGCACAATTCCATTTATAGGAAATGTCCAGAATAGGTCAATCCAGAAAAGCAGGAAGTAGATTAGTGTCAGGGACTGAGGGGAAAGGAGAATAAGGACTGCTGATGGTATGAGTTTCTTTTTAGGGTGATAAAAATGACACTGCAAGTACCTAGTGGTGATGGTTGCACAACTCTGTGAATCGACTAAATTCACCAAACTGTACATTTTAAAAAGATGAATGTATGGCGTGTGAATTGTATCTCCAAAAAGCTGTTATTAAAAGATAAATAAACACCTTCTGGATTAATAAGAGCCAACTCTCCTTTGACTATCGGGAGGATGCTATAGGCCAGCTCACAGAGAGCTGATTCACAAAAGGTGGCTTTAGTCATGAGAAGGACGCTAATGTCCAAGATGTGAGTGAAGTGCTGCATTTTAAACAGGGAGAGTGGGGACAGAGCCATAGTTTTAACTTAATGTATTATTTTATATAGTAGGTGATGTACAGAACATGTGTCAGCAAAATAATATATTAAATATTACCCTAAAACATTTACATATTCACATCAGCCTTTTTAATTTTTAAACAACCCCCTTATTGGGAGGCACACATATGTTCAGGCACACATTGTACTCATCGATTGGTGACTGACTGTGTGTAAATCACCAGCCGTGTCCAGTCATAACACCTTACAGAGAAGGTTCTGACGTCCACCGAGTTGATAGTCTAGTTCGTCTGAATTAAAATGGAACTCAAGTTTGAGGGGATTTCTATGAAAAGTTTGTAAATCTGATGACAAAACATGGTGCGTTGTTCTTAATCACAGGCGCAGGAGGTTCATAAGTTGCCTGGAGTCCAGACGAAAGCTCTGGACTCTCCTCCCACAAACCTGTGCATCTGCTCTCAGGGTGGCATATATACAACACCCCCTGCCCTCAACAAATACACTCCACATGGCCCAGGTTGGATTCCTTCCTCCGAGATCATTCTTTAGTGAACCCACGTGAATCTGGAGACCTGGAAAAGATGACCTAGGCCTCGGAGACGCAGGGAAGGCCAGGGCTCTCTGCAGAAGGGGGTCAATGGCCCGGCAGGCACCCGTCCTCCCCGTGTCAGCCCTGGGAGGGTCTCCGTTTAACTGGTTTCCATACTGCCCCTTCACCTAAGATCCATTTTAAAGAAAGCTCCGACTTGAGAACAGTCCAAACCCCCCTTTATTGCCTGTACAAACGAAAACCCAGATGACTCACCCAAGGTCATGTGGTGGGAACGTGACAGAGCCGCCAGCGACCAGACTAGGGGCTCCCAGTCCCAGGGCAGGGCTCTGTCCCTCACACCTCTCGCTGGGAGTGAACACAGGTGGGCAGCTAAGTGTTTTATCAAACAGGTGCGGGAACGGGTTTCCTACACAGAGTCAGGTAAAGAAGGAGGGAGAGGACTCCGAAGCACGCTGGGGACAATGGAGGCCACCCTCTGGAGATAAAGGAGCCGATACGGACTAAGCGTTTCCAGATCTTGGGATTGCAGGAGCCAGAGACCTCCAGGGCAGTTACCATGGCAAGCCCTGTACCCACGTAGTTATGTCGAAGTCCAGGCTACGAAAAACTGCCAAACTCTGCCTTGCAAATCTCTCTCCTGCGTCCCCAAAAGCAATTTCACCCTGTTCCAAGGCTCCTTGCCTTGTTTTCCTACCCCTTGTCTTTCTCCTGCCATTCAGCCTGGCCTGTCAGGCTCAATAAGCTGCAGGATGAGGGAAAAGGGAAAGGCAAGGATCTCACGGATTAGAGAGACACAGAAGGAGCTTAGCAGGGAGATTATGGAGCTCCTGCTCTAAATGCTGACTCACACTCTCTGGGTTCTAGAAACCTCCACATTCCAGAGAGGCAAGAGGCACATCCTGACCTCTGGGGAGAACGTGATCCTGCTCCGGTGCAACTGGCTGCTGTGTCACCCAGCACAGGGCATGAGGAAAGATCACATCAGGCCCCAGTGAGCCAGTAAGTGCAGAAGGAGGGTCATAGGAACCTTAGTCCTGGACTCGGAGGGAGTTAGGAAGGAGAACCAAGGGAAAGGCACCTCTCTGCCCGGGAGGAGTTTCACATCCGCAGCCCAAGCCTGGAGGCTGCAGGGGAGAGACAGGCTTCACAGGTCCGGAGCTGAGCCATCAGGAAGTCAGACTGTGGAAGCTGGAAGGGGCTGGTGTTCCAGGCAGGACACAGGACTTGAGCAAAGATTTGATGGGAACCAGCAAGCAGATGAGGGAAGGACAGGGGAATTAGATTAGAACACTAGACAAAAAGTCAGATTATAGAGGGCACGGAGTAGTACATTTAAAGGGTCTGGATTTGCCTAGAGGCTCTTTGGAAACTAGAGCTAGGAAAGGGAGAGGCTCTTAAGTACGTGGTAGGTGATATTAGGTATTTCTATGGCTCTATCCTAGGCTCAGTTAGTGCCGGGCCGGCCAGGATAAAGGGGAGGAAGGAATGAGAGGCATGTAGAAAGAATCTGTAGGACTGATTAGTGAGGGGGAAGATATGAGTGGAGAAAAGCGGAGAAGTGGAGAAAGAGATGATAACTCCAAAGTTTTTGACCCAAGTACCTAGGAGAACGACTACTGCACGAGCAGGAGGAGGGATGGCAGGAGGAACAGATGGTCTGGTGTGAGAGAATGACAAGTTTAGTTTCCGACATGTAGCATTTTGGATGAGTTACTCTAGTGGAAATGTCTTAGAGATTCTTGGAAGTGGAGGGCTAAAGCAAGGGAGGAGAGTCAGGCTGAAGATGGAGCCCCGGCGTCCTCCGGACTGATGAGGGTGGATGGGGGCAGGTCTAAGTGTGTGCTTTTCCTTGCTTCTGGAGGAGCTGCCATACAGAGGTTGCCATTAGACCTGTAGACAGGCTGACATTTAGTGCATCCCTAGCCAAATTGATGGGAAAGGACTTATCTGTGAATCAAGAACACGGAAGAAGGAGAGGATAATGGAGAATGGAAAAATCACGTATATAACCTAAACAAGGTGATACTCCCATAAACCCTACATCTTTTACCTTCATCTAAGGACCAATTTCAACCCAGAGAATGTAGAAGCTCTAAGTGACCAGCAGATCCTCTCCAGGACCCCCAAATCATCCTGATTACACAATGGATTCAGACTCTTAAGACTTGAATTGGCATAATAAGTTCCTATCTGCTCTTCCTGCAGGCTCTGTTCTCTCCGATCCACTTTACGTGCTGCTCTCCAAATCTGATCATGGCCCCTTCAGCCAAGTTGATACCACAACAGCACCCTGAAGTCTTCAGAGTAAAGTCCAACAGCTCCCTACAGCCTTCAGAATAACATCCAAACACTGTAGCCGCCATGTTTAAGCTTTATCTTACTTTCTGCAATTACCTTATCTTTAGTGCCCTTGGATACCCTTGGCTCCACCCAGAATGAGTCATTGGAACCATGCCTTCGCACTACCCCCTGCCTTTATTTACACTATCCTTTGACCACAACTACCATCCTAAGTTTCTTTGGCGATACCCTAACTCATCCTTTCAGAGCTTTTCCAAATTCCTCTTCCTCCAGGAAGGATTCCCAGACTCCCCAGGCAGAGGTAATCTCTCCATCCTTTGACCTGATAGCACTTCATCAGTGCCTCTTTTATGGCACCATAATTCCCTGTCTTGTCTAACAGTAATTTATCTTTATGTGTTACCTCCTCTACCAGACTGTAAACTCATTGAAGTGACACAGTCCTTCGAATGTGGGGAGAGAAGACTAGACCCTGAGAGGGACAGGGGTGAAGAAGAGGAGAAATGTGATACCAATGCCTAGAACAAGTTACGAATGAGAAACCCAAAGCTCAGAGGGGCTACATAACTTGGCAATGTCCCACAGGTAGAAACCCACATCTTCCTGACTCGAAACTCTTCATTTTTCCAGGGAGAGTGCCTGCCGGGTGGTGATTTACGGGGCATTTTTCACACAAGTCAACTATTTGTGTCCGTGTCCCTATGAGGGATGCAGTACCATTTCTTCTGTCCCAAATGAGAAAGTGAGGCTGGGAAGAGTGAAGAGACTTACCCAAAGGCACACAGCTAGAGCCATGTCTCCTGACCCCCAGACTGCCTTTCCACCTCCCCAGGCTGACAAACTGCCTGAGCGAGGAACTGCTGCCCATCTTGAGCTGGGGACTGAGGAACGTAACCAACCTAATGAACCGTAACAGGATGCTCGTGACAGCGCCTTGATCTCTTATAACCAGACTGGAGCAGGAACTGGGGGTGGGGAGAGTGTTAACCTGAGCTGAACAGAGAAGAGCTGGGCTCTCACTGCAAGTGCTCCAGAGAACAAAGACATGCTTGAGGTTAGGGAGGAAGTAGGGGGGCGGGAAGAAGTGCATTCATTTAAAAACCAGGAAAAGATGTGATGCTCCAAGGGCCAGGACGAGAGGAGGGACCAGGTGGGAAAAGGAACCCCAGATAAGAGCAAAGCCCAAACTCAGGGCAGAATCCCCAGCAGACTGTCCAGGAGCTCCCTGGGCCCTGTGCATGTGTCCAGTGGGATTGCAATAGGGTACGGGGTGTCTGAGAAAGTTGGGAGGAAGTGCCTCAGAGATACCAGGGGCATGAAAAAGGGGTTCTGTGGCCCTGCTGCACTCAGTGGTTGGGAGAACTGGCCTGGTTGAAAGGGAGACTAGTCCATGAGACAAGAATTACAGCCAGTCTAAGTTCTAAACCCTGGGCAAGGTGCATTCCTCTGAGCCCCCCTCTCTAGTGAGTGATGCCAGATTCTGTGTAGGTTTCAGAACATAAAAGGGAGGAAGGGGACTGGAGAGGAGGAAAATGTTAGTGAACTGTAGCCAAGGCAGAAAAGGGGAAGGCTCACGCTTCTGTGGGTAATGGTGGGTCGTAGTTCTAATCACATTGCCTGGCTTCTTACGAGCAGCAGGTGCCTTCGTGCTGGGCAAAGGCAAAAGCTGGGGGATATCTGGAAAACCAGAGGAGTGTCCGTTTCTGCAGCCCACCCACAGCCTGCCTGAAGGGTCCCTGGAGACAAAATCTTGTAGTCCTATCTCTCTACTCGTGCGTCTAGGTAAAAAGTGCATGGGAACATGCAGTCTCCAGTTTGCTCTTAATCAAACTGTCATCGTGAGTAATAATTATACCTTGGGAAACAGCAGTGACTCAAAAATCTACCCCTCCCCCACTGCCACCCCCTCACACAGCTCAGAGCTTTGCACACGGTGCTAAAAACCCCGGAAAGTGAAGCCACCATTTTTTCCTGTCCATCAGCCCTCTCAACACCTTAAATGACCATTCGGACTCCCCTGTCTGATGGGCAGTTGGAGAAAGTCTCTTTTCTGGCTAAAGAGCTAATTAGGCGTGGCTGTTCATCACACACAGTGAATTGGGGGGGGGGGGTAAGAAGCAAATACTGTTGTCTACCTGACGCGTGTCCATGAGACAGCACCCATGAAAAGCCTGCCCCTCAGAAGACGGCCTTTTCCCTCAAGAAAAAAAAAAAAGGTGCTTCCCCATCAGCTCAGATTAACCATAAGTATAAAGATGTAATGAAAAGGAGAGCTCACACTTACTGAATGCCTACTGTGTGTTGCCTGTTAAAGGACGGAGTGTTTTATGCACAGTCAAGGCTATTATTAAGCTGGTGCATACGGCCATCTGGGATGTTAAAATATTGAAATAGTCCATAGGCACTGGTGCATGTCTGACACCCCAGCCCCCTGACTGCCTGCCTCCTCCTCTTCCAGATGCCGGGGACCCGAGGGGCTCTCATTGATTCTGCTCAGGGTAATGGCTAGTGTCAGTTCTGTTAGATTGCTGCCCAGGCTTTAGCTGCTGTCCGTGTTTGAATATGACTCCTGGTATACAACCCTACTCCATCTTCATGCAAAGCCCTCTTGTCTCCTCTGGAAGACAGGGCTCCGTGACTTGCCTAAGGTCACACAATGAGTCCCAGGGCTGGAACTGGAACCCAGATGACTGACCAAGCCTGGGCGCTTGACCACCAGACCACCAACCACATTCCTGTCGCAGAGACTGTCACCACTCTAGCTGCTCCTTGCCCTTTACCTCAGAACGGATGCAGAGTCTAAGAGAAAGTCTCGATCAGGAAGCCAGCAAGAACGTCGCTTAATTACCATGCTGTCAGCCCCAAGCACACCAGCAGTTGTACATATGTGCTCCAACCAACCTCGGAGCCCCATTCATCTAGAGCCCATGGCTCCTGGGCAGAGGGGACACTAGAGGCCAGGAGACCTACCCCTTGGGGTCCACCCCAGGTATGTCCCCGCTCCTCTCCTACCTCCCCATCAATTGTACTTATCTTAGCAGTATGCAGGACGTGAGAAGCTGCTGCCATCAGCATGGAGGGCTATGTGCTAAGACACACTCTTTGCCCAGAGTCTTCTGAACGATGGGAAAAGGGTGTATGCTGCAGTAGGAAGATTTAGGCTGACGGAAGTAGGGGTTTGTGTCCATGAGAAATGTGTGGGGCTCAGACAGTGGCACTCAAGCACTCAGTCCCTGAGGATCTTCTGTAAGTTGGACATTGCTGAATCTTGGTCTATCCTGGCTAGAGGTATGGGATGAATAATGTCCCCTGAAAGACCTGCCTGGTCCTAGAACTGCATCGACATTAACTGTTGCTAGATGTGGGGTGTTGCTGTCCTTGATGTGGTAATAGGTGCCCCCTGTCCACCCTGCCCCCGAAAGGGTTGTATAGTCAATTTAGGGAAAGCAATGTAAGCCCAGTGATACAGATGTCTTTTCTGCAGGACTTATCATAACCTTGACTGTGCAAATATGCATGACAAATCTCCAAGCAGGCTCATTTGAATGTTTCATCAATGGAACATCTATAACTATCTCATGGCATAGAACGCTATGCTATGTTCTCTAAACACTGGCAAGTGCTGCTCTGAAGAGCTGGGAACAAACTGGTTATTAATGGGCAGGGGGGTGGGGAGATTTAGACTCTGGAAAGAGAGACCATTTTTAACCCAGTGGTTACCACAAGGGAAACACACTTTCCATTTCCTCTTTCTCTTAACAAATTCTTAACTCCCTCAGGTTCCCTTTTAGGGGCCCCTAATTTCCTCTTACAAATGCTCCCATTAAAGTCAAAACGTGGTTCACAAGGCATCCTTACTTCATCTAGCCCTGAGCTCTAATTTTCTAATAAGATACTCATTATAAAAAAACAGGAATAATGACGGTCAGGCACTGTGCTAGGTATTTTATATGGATTCTCTTTCCATTCATTCACATTTCCCTTCAGTTAATTCTCCTTTGAGCCACTCCCTCTCCCCCACCCACTGTCATCTACCTGGAAGGGTGGGCATCTCCTCCTCGTGCAGCAGGTCATATAGGAAGGGAATAGCAAAGCTGAAAATGTGATTCAGGCTCTCCCTCTCTGCTCAGGAGCTAAGCTTACACTCTCACTAGAAGCAGAACCCCCACCACGTTATTTCCCCTGGGACCTCTGAGTGCTCAATAAATATAAATGGAAATAAATGAGCCCCAAGCACTTTGGGGATGTTACTTGGGTGACCCTGAGAAGGTGTTACAGAAGTTAGTATCTACCAGTTTGGCACTCATTAGGTGATTGACATACATTATCACGGATCCTCCCAACCACGCTGGTCCTTGTTTCAGAAAAGATTCTGGGGCTCAGAAAAGCTAAATGGTTTACATGAGGCCTCACCGCGGGGAAGTGGCCGGGCTGGGATTGGAACCCAGGTCCAACACAAGCCTGATTTCTTTCTGAGGTCTTTCAGTAGATGAACAAGCTGACCAAGGAATTGATACTGGGTTGTTTTTTTTTTGTTGTTTTTTTGTTTTTTTTTAAAGAAATGGCATTGTCAATCAGTGGAGGAGCCCCAAACTGGAATCCAGGATTGGTTACAAGTGAAATCTGTCCTGAGACTGTTCTCGTGGCCCCTGGACACTACCCATCCTTCACTTCCCAGCATAGTAGCACCCTCAGCTTTCTCCTACAGGAGAAATAAAATATGCCAAATAAAATATCAGTCACCTAGGTCAACTGGAGTTTCAGATAAACAATGAATAATGTCTAAGTATAAGTACATCCCAAATATTGCACAGGACATATTTATACTTGGAAAATATTCATCGCTTATCTGAAATTCAACTCTGAGTGACCTGTATTTTTTATTTGTTAAATCTGGCAACCCTATCCTAGAGTGGGAAGCATGCTGGGAAGTCTCACGCCTGGCTCCAGGTCCCAAGTGTTGCTTCAACAGGAGTTGCCATGGCAGCCTCAGCAGGCCCTTCTGGAGCTGTCTCCACTTACCTCTCCTGCTTCACCTCACCTCTGCATTCTCCATGCTCTGAACACTCTGAGGTACTTTCAGTTTCCCGGATGCCTCACGCTGCTTCTGGCCTCGGGTCTTGGCACTTGCTGTGCTCTGTGCCACTCTTCCCCCTTATTCCCCTCACTGGCTAATTCCTATTGATCCTTCCGGTCTCCACTTCGAGTCACTTCTGCCAGGGAGCCTTCCTGGGTGCACCCCTGACCATCTCCTCCCACAACCCTCCAGCACGGGGTTAGTTAGCACCCTGCACATTCCCACTGAGGCACCCATCACTTTCCGCACTGCTCTGGGGAGCAGGGGCTGGGTCACATACACTGTTGTCTCCCTACACCCAGCACCAACATCAGCACCTGGCCTCAGGTAGGGTCAGTAAGTGCTTATTGAATGAATGAATGAGTGAATGAATTCAGAATGTCCTGCCAGAGCTAGGCCTCCTGAATGTGACTACTTCCTTCCTCCCTTCCACTTGACTCATTTTTTCATCTGCCTCATCTCTCTCCCCCAGAAGAGTTGTGAAAGGCTGGAATTAGGTCCACAACTGCATGTCTTGGCCTGGACTCAGGTGAGGGGAGAGCAGCCACACATGGAGGGGCCTCCTCAGGCCCCTTTCCTGATCATGCCATACCAACTGCCCCTGTCATCTCAAGTCCAGCCACAGGTCACGAAAATCTCCTCCTCTGGATTACAAATCCTCCTGCAAAAGACCCCGGTGTCCAAACTTCCACTCTCCTTCTCCCCTTGTCCCCCTGAAAGGAGCCTAATTGGACTGAGCTCCAACTTTGGGGTGTGGGGAGATGCTGGTATCAGATGGCTGAGGGTTAGGGCAGGTGGTGGGATTCGGTGGGCTCAGCACATCACCCATATGTTCCCTGTTCACCCACCAAGGCTTTGCCCACGCACAGCCTGACAGCAGGAGAAGGCAGCACAGAACTTAACCCTTTAGCAGCATTCAGAAAGTAGTTTCACAAAGGACCAGCGTGGTGGCGCGAGCATTAACTTTAGTGTCCACCACACACACACACACACACACACACACACACACACACACACCCCAGCTCTGCCTCTATCTCCCTTGCAGACCCCTGCTAGCTTCGAGTCAGGGCTTGATTCAAAAGATGCCCTTTCTGGGGACAAGAGGTGGATGCAGGCAGAGTGGGCTGCACCTGGGCGTGTGGCCAGGGTGGGGGTGTGAGGGCATGGGGAGCGGAGAGACAGCAGGGCGCAGAGAGCGGCTCCAAGGCAGGAGCTGAAGTGGGTTCTGAAAAGCCCTGCTTGTTGCTCTCCGATCTGACCTTTAGCGGCAGGCTGCCTCTCCTCATCGCTGCTTTCTCCTCATCACCCCAGCCTCCCCAGGCTGAGTATGTTAAGAGGACAAAGAGGGAGAAACACCCTTTAGTCTCAAATTAACTCCAAAAACAGACTCCCTCTCCCCATACGGAAGGCTAGGAAGCCCCGGCGGTCACTGCACCCTCAGCTCCGCCTGCTGGGTCCCAGGCTGCTTTAGCAGGAACTCGGGTCCCGTCCAGGTACCCACAATCTCCGGAGCACCCCCCACCCCCACCCCTTCCACGTCGTCCAGCCGCCAACTTCTGGCTGGTGCTCAGACCCGATCACCGGAGGAGACTCACGGAAGGAAGCGCCGATTCCGGCGGCGGCTCTCGGCTGGGCCAGGTGAGGCGGGGGGCTGTGCAGGTACAGGTGAGTCGGCGCTATGGCAGGTAAGGGGCTTGTGGCAGCTCCGAAAGCCTCCACTGAGTAAGAGGGCTGACAGGTTTGTGTTTTCCCCTTTCCTCCTTCGAGTTAACCACACCCCTGCTGCTCTCCTCCCCACTTCCTTAAAGGGTGGGGTGCGTTCTCTGTGGTGCTGAGTGTGTGCCTGCCCCAGCCTCTTACCATAAACTCTGAAATAGACGCAGCCTCCGATTCCCTGAGCTGCTCCTGCACACCTGGGGGCCATCTCTGTCAGCCCCTGACCCCAGATGGGGTCTTCTGCTGTTCCGTGCCCCCTGTGAGTAGTTGACTCCCAATTCCTACCCCTTCTCCCTCCTCCTTCCACTCCACCTGCAGACTTTTGGAGGTCACATGCCCAGGCTGCTGTTTCCTCTCTAGCCTCCAGGTATGTTTCCGAGCAGGAGACTGGACCTGCCTCCTAGTCTTTCAGCACCTGGGTCCTTCCCTATTTCTCGATGTCCTAAGGTGCCCAGCCTCTTTTAGGGCACCAAAGATCAGGGGAATATCACCAGGGGAGTTGGCAGAACTAAACACCACAGACCAGAGCCCTGCGCTGTGATAGGGCAGGACCAGAGGGTGGCACAAGATCAGTCATAGGACCTGGGCAGCCTTTCCTGAGCTGCCTCACATCGTCCCACTTTGCTCCCCAAACAAAGATGGCACTGGGTGGTGAGATTCGAGGCAGTGCCTTCAGGGTACTTAGCAACCCTTTCCCCCATCACTAGAAAGATTCCAGACTTTCTCCTGAGTAGGAGGAGGTGAACTGGACTTAGCATAAGGTCAAAACCTAGTGTGTATTCAGCATCTCCCCACCAGCCCCCACCACATATACACACAACCACACAAACACACACATCCTCAGAGCTCCTGTCCAGAGCCCCAGCCCCAAACTTCTTCACTGTGTCCTGTGAAGGATTGGGGTCTCACATTTTGGAGGATGCTCTTCATGAGGTTGGCTCAGAGGTGGGTGCCCCTCACACTTGTGCAGCCACGTGCAGCCCGGGATACACAACAGCCCCATGACACTTCCTGACCCCAACCTCCAAACTCAGTGGATCAGCCACCCCTAGAAAACAGCAGGAAATGCCCACAGGTGGTGGGCATGTCCAAATGCCAACCACTGTGCTAAGGAAGAACTCCGTCTACACGATTTTACTTAATTCTCCCCATTTTCTGCAAAGAACATGGAGACAGATGAATTACCATGTTTCCCCGACAATAAGACCTAACTGGAAAATAAGCCCTGGCATCATTTTTCAGGAGGATATCCCCTGAACATAAGCCCTAATGCGTCTTTTGGAGCAAAAATTAATTTAAGACCCAGTCTTGTTTTCGGGGAAACACGGTGACACATCTGTGGCCACAAAGCCAATAAATAAATAAATAAATAAATAAATAAATAAATAAATAAATAAATATTTCTCAAAGTATGGCCAGTGGTCTACCTGCAGCTTTTAAAATGCAGATACGTGGATGCCACTCCAGGTCTACTAAATGTCAGAATTCTGCCCCAGCAGTTTACAAGCCATCTGATGGGAGCTCATAAGCCACCACTGCTGGACGTCCCCCTTGTTGGCCAATCCCTTGTGTCCCCGTCACTCACTTGGAATCTTGAAGGTACTGCTGGTGGCTGCATAGAAGTCAGAAGGCAGCCAGGAAAGCGTCCAGGGAGACCCTGGCTAGTGCTTGGGGAGACAAGGTAAGTTAGACGGGGTAAACTGGAGTGAGCAGGGAAAAGTGTGGGAAAGACCCTTTCTGTGTGCTAACTGACCACATTGCAAGGAAATTATCAGAGGGCTTCAGACAGTATGTGGCCCTTTATATTCTTGTGCACGAAATGAGGTGATGAAGATGAGTGGTGTGGAGGTTAGACACCAGCATGAATTATTCCGGGTCTGTGGTAGGGTCGTGGCAGTGGAACGAAAATCCCAAAGCGAATCCGGACTGGTGTAAGAAAAGGTGAGTTTGTGTATGCTGCCCCCCTGTGCCCAAATCCATTAACTACAACTTCATTGGTCCCTGATTCGGGACAGTTTTCAGATATTCAAATTTTTCAGAGGTGGTTGAATTCTCCAGCGTTTTTTTTTTTTTTTTTCTCTTCCTTTTTTTTTTTTTTTTTTTTGAAGCTCCAAAGCCTAGCTCCTAGAATTGTACAGTCATAGGTTTTATTTATGAACGAAACCTTGAGAAAGTGCCTGGTGCAGCCGACTCCACCTGCAGGTCACCTTATGTTTTGTCTGGTGTAGGAGCTAAAGTGACAGCGTCACACACATGTCTGCCTGTTGCCTGCTTTTTAGAAAACCTGTCAGAAACGCCTCCAGGAGCCTGGGATTCTATACAAATGCTCTGAAAAATTTCTACCCTTGGCTCCTTGTAGAGTGCGAGAGTGACTTACCCCAGTGGAGAAGCAAAAATGCAAAAATAGTTTCCTTCTGTCTATGTCTCAAGCAGAGAGTGATACTGTGGGAGGGAGGCCCTCGTGGGAGGTGGGGAAGGGCTGTGCGCCTGGTTCAGCAGGAGTAGAAAACTGTAAGGAAAAAGCCTCACTTTTCCATGTAGATGTGCCCCCTGAATCCAGATTCAGGCCTTTTGTTGTGTATGATTTTGCTCCCCAAACAGGTCTCCTTCATCTTTCCCTGGAGTGTCAATAACATTATCCCAGGCAGCAAATGTTAAAATCTTGGAGTTACCTTGGACTCTCCCTTCTCCCTCATTACCCCCTGGCCATTCAATCTCCAAGTCCTGGGAATCCTTCCCAGCATCTTTCCTACTCATGATTCTCTTTCTAATCCTATTGCCACTATGGTTCATGGTCTCTTTTCTTACAGTAGAGTCTTGTGGAAAGGGTTCTCCTAATCTGTCCCCACTCTCACCCCAACAGTAGCTGTGACTGGAGCTCAGCAAGGTGGTATGAGCTGGTGATGAACTTCTGGGCTGGCATCTGAAACCACAAAAATGGATGAGATTGTCTGGGGTGGTAAGAAGAGAGAGCAGAGACCTTAAGGTCAAGCTCTTGCCAGGAGCAAATTTAGTGAAGAGGCAAATGTCAAAGGGGGTGGGCTGATGAGTAAATTGGAAGTGAAGACATGGAGGCAGCAGGAGCAGACAGTGTCTGAAAAGCTTAGCTGAAAGAGGAATCAAGAGATGGGGGAAGTAGAAGGTTGTGGGTTGGAAGAGAGCATGTTTTGTCATTTGTTTAAGATGGGAGTCCGTGGAGCAGGTTTAATGCACATGGAAAAAAATCTAGTCAAGAGGGAAGACATGCCCTTGGGCAAGAGAATCCATGTCTCTGAGCCTGTACTCCTAATCTAGGAGAGTAGAATAGGTACCAGCTGCTGTACCTATTTCACAGGGTATTGTGGTGCCCAAATTAAATGACAGGTTTGAAAATGCTGTAATAATTATTTTTAGAAGTGATAGGAATTAAACAGGGTAGGATTAGTGAGGAGATATTGCATACATACACACACACACACACACACACACACACACACACAAGTTACAGAGACACAATTTGTCAAATGTTCACTGTGTGCCAAGAACTATCACCCATCATCTAATTAATCTTCCCAACAATTGAGGTCGATAACAGTTTCCTTATTTTGTAGAAAGAAAGAAGGGGGCTTGGAGAAAGTAAATAATTTGTCCATAGCTGCCCAGGAAAAGAGTAGCGCTGAATCCAAATCCATCATTGGCAGGGCTGTGATAGTATATAATTGGGGTCTCTCCATTATGAATAATGGAATTAAATCCCATAATGTAAATTGACTGTTACAATAAATTTCATTTTGAAAGCCTAGTATGGTTATAAGTGTTCTAAACACCAACAACAAAATGAACAAAGAAAAACTCATGGGCACAAGGACTAAATAACTGAAGTCCTTCATCACCAAAAGACTTCTATCTCCAATTTAACCAGGTTCCATTAGGTTTCCTAAATGGATCACCATTGAAGCCAAAATAAAGAACTTAAAACCACGCCCTTGACTTCAAAAGAACCCTTTCTTCCATCCATGAAAGCACTCCTGGTTGTCCCCTTTTCTTCCCTTAGAATAGAATCCCTGTTTTTCAGTTGGTCATAAGCTGCCCAAAATAAGACTGTATTTCCCAGTTGCCTTTGCAGGTATGACCATGTGGTTAAGTTCTTAAGTGGTTGATGAGTAGAAGTTACGTGTGCAGCTGCAGGATCTTGCCCTTCCAGGGCATGGGCCTGCCCTCCACTATTCCCTTTTCCTTTCCACATGCTGATGGACACCTGAGCAGCCATCTTGCTCTGTGGGGTTGAGAATAGCTGAACAACATGTGAGAGATGAAGCCTGGGTCTCTACTGCTATCAAGCCACCATGCTAACCCTACAAATGGTCTGGATCTAGTTGAACTTTTACATGGGAGAGAAAGAAACAAATTGTTCAGATTATTGCATTTGGGGCTTTTCTGTTACCATAGTTGAGACGACATCATAACTAATATATCACCATTTAGCCTACTTTTATACAATTGAGGCAGAACCTCAATTTCCTCATCTATAAAATGGGAATAATTTACTTTTACAGTGTTGTTGGTAGGACTAGAAATGATACTTGTAAATTTCCTTGCTAGTGCTGTGGCTCATAGCTGATGGTAAATGGGAGGTATTATATCCTATTATAATTTTTAAAAAAAATTTGTTCCTAAAAATAAAAATAAGCATTGTTTTAAAATACCCCATGACCCCCCACACACACCATGTGGAGGGCAGGTAAAACAAAAAGCAAAGTTGACAACTGATGTAAGCTCAATGATAAGGTATGAAGGGTTAATAATACTGTTCTCTCCAATATTGTGTTTGAAAATGTTCATAGTGAAAAAACTAAAATAAATAAAATCTTTCCACACAGAGAAAAAAAATTGCTGGACATAATCCAAAGTGAATCTTCTTGGGGAAAAATCAAACCATACTAAATCCTTTCAGAAATTAATGTGGGTACCTAAGAGGGGGGGCAGATGGAGAAGGCAGAAGAGTGCTTTTATTTTTCTGTTAATGAACAACAGGCAGAGCCTCCATGCCACAGAGGCCAGGCAGTTCCCACAGCCTCAGGCACTGCTGTCGGGCCCTGCCTAGCTCCTGGTGGGCTGCAGGGTGCTCCTAGGGAGTGCCTGCGTGGAAGTGGCACTCTGAGTCAGTCCCCTGGCCTTCTCGGCTATCAACCCCTTACCCCACCTGTGAGTGAGCTCATTGGGTGCCCCGCAGCCCATGTCTAAACTCTGAAGGAAGGGAGCAACCTCATGAACCTAAACAATTGTGGCTCTCTGCTTCCAGTCCACACGGTGCTGGAGGCACCCACTAGAAAGTGAGGGTAGGCTTCTACAGGCAGATTCGTTGTTAGTGGCAAGAAGAACCTCTTAGAAACAAAGAAACAAAAAATGCCGGCCAATGCAGGAACACTCCAATCACAGGTCTCTGTGGCCAGAGACAAACAGCACAGAGACAAACAATCCTGCATGCTCCATCACCTCCTGAGGGCACCCCTTTAGTATGCTGCACACCGGTCTATTTTGGAAATCATGAAGAAAAGTTTAAATTATGTTCTGCATCCTGTATTTTAGAAAAAAATAAAGCATACACTATATTTCAGGAAAAAATGTATTCAAAATGTTTGCAATCAAAAAATGGGTGCTTAAAGATAAATTTCAGAAACATGGAAAGTCAGCTTAGATTTCATGTTGTCCAGTTGCTAAGTTGCCTAGCTGTACCACAGTATTTATTTTACCATCCTAGCTCCTTCATAATGAAGAGCAGCAGTGGGTAACCTTCACTGGGGACCCAAACAAGGGGTCAAACACACAAATGCCTCCAGAGGCAAGACAGGGAAGATGAGGGAAGCTGGCTGGATAGGGGCTGAGGCAAACTGGAGAACAAACATCCCGCTTACAGTGAATAGCTGCTATTCAGGTCAAAAGTCTACTGCCATGAGGGAGAGAGGAAGCTTAATATAGCAATGGAGCCAGGTCTTTCTTTTTTAAAAGCTAAGGTGGACAATGCAGTATCCGAAAAGGAAATTAAGAAAATAATTTAATTCACAGTAGTTTCAAAAAGAATAAAATACTTAGGAATGAACTTAACCAAGGAGGAAGAAGTCTTGTACACTGAAAACTATAAAACATTGCTGAAATAAATTATAGGACACAAATAAATGGAAAAATATCCTGTGTTCATGGATTGGAAGAAAATATTGTTAAGATGGCAATACTATCCAAAGGGATCCACAGGTTTAATACAATCCCTATGAAAATTCCAACAGAATTTAATATAGAAATAGAAAAAAAATCCATCCTAAAATTCATACGGAATTTCAAGGGACCCCAATGGTCAAAATAATATTTAAAAAGAACAAAGATGGAGATCTCACACTTCCAGATTTCAAAACTTATCATAAAGCTACAGTCATCAAAACTGTGGTTCTGGCATAAAGACAGACATAGACTGATGGAATAGAATAGAAAGCCCAGAAATAAACCCTTGTGTATAAGATAATCTTCAACAAGGCTGCCAAGACCACTCAATGGGGAAAGACCAGTCTCGTCAACAAATGGTGCAGGGAAAACTGGATATTCACATGCAAAAGAATAAAGTTGGACCCTTTCCTTACACAATATATAAAAATTAATTAAAAAATGGATCGAAAAGATTTCCGGTCAAGATGGCAGAGTAGGTAAATGCTGCGCTCACCTCCGCTCAAGACCACATCAATTACAACTAAAACACAGAACAACCATCATTGAGAATCACCTGAAGTCTAGTTGAACCGAAGCCCTCCAACACAGAAATACAGAAGAAGCCACCTGAGACTGGTAGGAGGGGCAGAGACACAGAACGGGCTGGTCCCACTCCTGGGTGTGACCATTAAAACTTAGGAGGGATCTCTGAGCTGCGTCCCCACCCTGAGCGGTGAGGGGTCCCAGCCCCTCCCCAGGCCAGGGTTTCAGTGCCGGAGAGAGAAGTCCCCATAACTTCTGGTTGTGAAAACCAGCAAAGATTGTGGCTGAGTGGGACGGAGGGCAGCTGCAGTCCCAGGTGCTCCTCTTAAAGGGTCGACCATGCACAGACTCACCCGCTCTGAGCTCCAGCGCTGCAATAGCAGCTCAAAAGGTCCCAGGATCATACAGGGAGTAAATGAGTAGTCTGGTTTCACGGCAAGGGTTGGAGGGACAGTTTTTCCCAGATGGAGGAGCTGGCGGAAGTCACCGTTTCTTTGTTGAGCCCTCCCCCTCCGTGCATGCGTGCTGATGCAAGCAGACGCCTTATTGCAGTCTATCATAATGGCTAATACCTTTCATCTGTCTAGCCCTAGTGATTCCCTAAGGCCAAGCCCCACCCAGTTTTCGAGCACACCCAAGCCACTTCCAGTGGTTTTTCCATATAAACGGCCCGCCTTGGCTCATGCTATAGATATTCCTAAAGTCTCTCAAAGGTTCACAAAACCCAAACAAGCAGCATCTGGCTTCAGTATGTCCCGTACCTCTGGCTAAGGAGCCCTAAGCCCGGCATGAGCGACAACAAGCCTTGGTTTGCAGCTTGGCCTCTCAAGGTACCTGCAAGCGTATTGTGGGCAGTGGCCGCCTCTGGATGGCTTTGTGACTCATGCCAGGTGGCCCTGGGCAGGACACAGACTGTGGCTGAACTTGGCCTGCAGCAGGTCACCATCCAGGAGGCCCCAGGACTGGCAGGCCCAGTGGACAGCTTGGGCTGGGCTGGAGCATCACCTAGCCACCTCCAAGGACAACACATCCAAAAGGCAGAGTGGGAAGGCACCAGAGCCCTGCTAAAGTGAACCTTGCTCTGTAGGGTCAGCCCCTGCACAATACTCCCCCACTGTAGTCACAGCCAGTCCTCACAACAAAACAGCGTGTGGTTCAATCCCTCTCATTGATGTGCAAACAACAATAAATTCTCAACTACAACAGGAAGGCACAACCCATACAAGGGACACACCTGGAGCACCAGGCTCTGGTGACCAGGGAGACTGCATCACTGAGCCTCACAGGACTCCTACTACATAAGGCCACTCTACTAAGACTTGGAGACATAACAGCCCTACATAGAAACAAACACAGGGAGGCAGCCAAGATGGGGAGACAAAAAAAGCATGTTCCAAATAAAACAATAGAACAAAGCTCCAGAAAAAGAACTAAGCAAAATGGGGACAAGCAATCTACCAGATGCAGAGTTCCAAACACTGGTTATAAGGATGCTCAGTGATCTCAGGGAGAACTTCAACAGAGAGATAGAAAACATAAAAAATGGAGATAGAAAATATAAAAAAAGAACCAGACAGAAATAAAGATTACAATAACTGAAATGAAGAATACATTAGAGGGAATCAATAGTAGATTAGATGAAGCAGAGGATCAAATCAACGATTGAGAAGGTAAGTTAGGATAAAACACCCAAACAGAACAGCAAAAAGAATCCAAAAAAATGAGGACAGTTTAAGGGGCTTCTGGGACAACATCAAGGGTACCAATATTCGCATCATAGCAAATATACCAGAAGAAAAGAGAGAGCGAGGAATAGAAAACCTATTTGAAGAAATAATGAGTGAAAACTTCCCTAACCTGGAGAAGGAAATAGACATACAAGCCCAGCAGGTGCAGAGTTCCAAACAAAATGAACCCAAAGAGGCCCACATTAAGACACATCATAATTAAAATGCCAAAGGTTAAAGACAAAGAAAGAATTTTAAAAGCAGCAAGAGAAAAGCAGCTAGTTACCTATAAGGGAGCTTCTATAATACTGTCAGCTGATTTCTCAACAGAAACTTGGCAGGCCAGAAGGGACTGGCAGGAAATATTCAAAGTAGTGAAAAACAAAATTACTCTACCCCGCAAAACTATTATTTAGAATCAAAGGACAGATAAAAAGCTTCCCAGACAAGAAAAAGCTAAAGGAATTCCTCACCACCAAACCAACATTACAAGGACTGTTAGAGGGACTTCTTTAAGACAAAAAATAAAAATCAAAAAATAAAAAATATAAATAATAAAATGGCAGTAACTACATATCTATCAACAATTACTTTAAATGTAAATGTATTAAATGCTCCAATCAAAAGATAGGGTGGCTGAATGGACAAGAAAACAAGACCCTTACATATGCTGCGTACAAGAGACTCACTTCAAGTTGATAGCCACAGACTGAAAGTAAAGGAATGGGGAAAAGAAATGAGAAAAAGCTGTGGTAGCAATATGTATACCAGATAATATAGACTTTAAAACAAAGGCTATAACAAGTGACAAAGGACCCAGTAATCCCACTTCTGGGTAATTATCCCAAGAAACCCAAAATGCTACTTGGAGGGGACATGTGGATCCATATGTTCATTACAGCATTGTTTACAATGGCCAAGATGTGAAGGCAGCCTGGGTGTCCACGATAGATGAATGGATAAAGAGGAGGTGGTACATATATACAATGGAATATTGCTCGGCCAGGGAAGGGAATGGGTTCTCGCCATCTGCGGCAGCAGGGATGGACCTGAAGGGTATTGTGCTGAGTGAAGTATGTCAGACAGCGAAAGACAGATGCAATGTGATTTCGCTTATATGGGGAATCTAAAGAACAAACCAAACCAAACAAACAAAACAGAAACAAACTCATAGATACAGGGAACATGTTGATGATTACCAGACCGGAGGGGGATTGGGAATGGGTGAAAAAGGGAAGGATTAAGAAGTACAACTTGGTTGTTACAAAGTAGTCATGGGGGTGTAGGGTATAGCATAAGGAATATAGTCAATAATATTGTAATAACTGTGTGTGGTGTCAGATGGCCACTAGATTTATTGGGGTGATAGATGGGGGGGTTGGGGACAGGGTGAAAAAGGTAAAGGCATTAAGAAATACAAATTGGTAGTTACAAAATAGTCATGGGGATGTAAAGTACAGCATAGGGAATATAGTCAATGATATGGTAATAACTATGTATAGTGCCAGGTGAGTACTAGACTAGTCAGGGGATCACTTCTTAAATTTTATTAATATCTAACCACTATGCGGTAAACCTGAAATTAATATAAAATAATATTGAATGTCAACTGTAATTGAAAATTTAAAAAAGAGGGGGAAAATGTGAAGGGGAATAATTTCCAGGTATAAAACAAATAAGTCATGGGGATGTAAAGTACAACATAGGGAATACTGTCAATAATACTGTGATAGCATCGTACAGTGTCAGATGGTTACTGGACTTATGGTGATCACTTCTTTAGGTATATAAATGTTGAGTAACTATGGTGTACACCTGAAATTAATGTAATATTGTATATTAGCTATATTTTAAGGAAAAACTTTTTGAAAAGGAATAAGACATAAGCTAATACAGCATGGTATGAAGCCCCTGGGCAATCATCATCAACCTTCCTCCACCCCAGAGATAAACACCAAATTTGGAATTTCTCATTTCATGTCTTTTTTTGTACTTTTGCTGATGATTTCTGATGAATAAAGTTTTTATTTTATTTTAAATGTATTATGTTTATCAATCTTTTCTTTATGGTTTGTTCCTTTTATTAGATTGATTTTTTTAATTCCTCCATATCCTGAGGACATTGTCTCCTTCATTTCCTTTTTTAATGGTTAGAGTTTTGTTTTTCATATTTATTTTTAATCCACATGAAAATTATATTTGCTTATGGTGTGAAATAGAGAGTTGTTTTCCATACAGATAAACAACTATCTGAGGACCATTTTTGAATTATTCATAAATATGCAATCCAACCGTATCATATATCGATCCAACCATGTCATGTATCAGAGGCCCATCGAACGTATGGGTCTGTTTATGGATTCTCTTCTGTTTTGCTAGTCTGGGTCTAGTCTTACTCCAATACCACAATGTCTCATTCACTACAGATTTATACCAAGTTGCCACACTTTGTTCTTCTACTTCAACTTTGGTTTGTCTATTCTTAGCTATGAACTTTTGTGTCAATTTAAAATATTTTAACATACCTGATTTGTATATGTTCTTATAATTTCAATATCTGTAGTCTTTGCGTGTGTCTTAGTCTACGGTTTGTAGTTTCTGTTGACTCTTGCTCAGGTAGGCTTCTTTCCTCACACATCCTAAGATTTGCTAGATTTTACTATGAGCTCATATTCGTTTGAACTTTAAATGGGGGGGATCCTGAATTGCCTGAAGTGCTTTGCTTTGCTTTCTCCCGCGTGTTAGACAGCCCTGGCAATCTCAAAACATTTCAACTTACTTTCTTGCGTTGGGCTTTCTCAGCCTGGGAGTATGCTGAAATTCAAATCCTAGGACTACATGAGAGAAACACTATACTGCAAAACACTAGGGAAAACTAATAATATTATGATTTTTTTAAAACCCAGTATCAGCAGAGACAGACTGATTTTCTTTCTTCTTGGTTCAATTTACCAGCATGCAGACTTTTCTGAATTCATCTTTTTAATGAAAGACCTGGTTTAACGTGGGGTGGTCTCAGATTCAGCTCACTCACTTCGCCAGGTTGAAATTCTATTCCTCTGGAGTTTTTCACCAACAAAGCTCTAGGTCTCTGAGTTAGTGACATAGCTGAGGTCAATCTAGGCTACTGCAGTGGGTACCACACTGGTTTCAGCTCTACATTTTGTTTTGTTTATAAAGGATGATGATTTTTGTTATTGTTACTTGTCTGCTTATTTGTTCATTTAAGTACTTCCCTTATTTTATATTTTTTAAAATTTCTTTTTCCCCTTACTTTCTTATAAGCTCAGCAATGCATTTAAAAGTAAGTTTATTCTCATTTATCTAGCCTTTGTGTGTTTTGATATGGGAGTGCATTTTATAATATCCATTCTTGTTAAACTGCTGGAAATGGAAATGTCAAGAGCACATTTTTATTTAAACATTCTATGTCAGGATTACTTGCAGATTTACAAATAATCCTCTCCTAAATGTTTGTGGTTTTTTCTTGACTCATTTTTAAATTATTAATTTTTCACTAGACTAAGGCACTTGCACTGTACTAAAAGTCATATAGCAAAAAAAGATTTCTCCTTCTTCTCTAGCTCAACTCCTGCTTCCCAGAAGCAACCATTTAAAAATCTTGAAAGTCGTTAAAATTACTTCTTGTACTATCTAATTCCTTAAAAAAATTTTTTTAAATCAATATTCCTTGCTTCATTCATTTTGCACATTACATATTGACCACTTAAAATGGAAAATGAGGTTTGCTTCCTATATTCACCTATATAATTGTATGATAATTTGTTTTTATTAAATCCATGGTTAGTATCTACTTTAGTATATAATATATTCACTGTTGTATGAAGTAGTGTATCCCAACAATGTTTACTTTGTGTAAACATTTTTTTTTCCTGGAGTCAAATACTTCCTCACTTTTTTGTTAATTTACTTAATTTCTTATAAATATTTTCTCTTAGAACTGTTCATTACATGGTCCAAATCATCAAATTATCATTTGCATTTTTTCATTTGGCCCTGAAGCCCTCCCTCCTAAAATTTCAGTCTTTGTATTCTAATATGGATTGGTTGTTTTCAGACTTCTTGTACAGCTGTCATCCAGAATCTTTTGTTCGCTGCTGTCCTGAAGTGAAACCCCATTTCCTGGGTGATGTGCTGTCCTTTATCTTATTTTTTTCCCACGCAGTTTTGATGGGAACACATCCTCCAGTGGTTTCCTGAGAAAGAGTCCACAGGAAGTGAAACTTTTGAGATCTTGCATGTCTGGAAATGTTTGTATTCCACCCTCACACTTGATGAGTAGTTTGTCAGGATTAGGACTCCTGGGTTGGAAATCATTTTGCAGTTGTACCAGTTTCACTTGGTGAAGAGAGTATTCTTTCCCCCACTGAATGGGCCTGGCATCCTTGCTGAAAATTTAATGTAATTGCTTAAAGTATCAGTATTTTTCTTCCATTTATCTTATGTCAAATAATTAGCATGTGCCCTGCTTCTTATTTTCAGGATGTCTTCTATAAAATGGGCGTTTGGACCATGGAATGCCCTACAATTATTATGAGTAGTATTTTGAATTTGGACAGTTTGCATTCAAAATCTGACTATACTGCTTGTCAACTGTGTGACCTTTGGCAAGTTCTTTAGCTTTACTAGGCCTCAGTTTTCTCATCTTTAAAATGGGTATAGTAAAAGTACCCCCCACCTCAAAGAATTGTTTGGAGAATCAAATGAGATAATGCATAAAGAGTTTAGTGCAGTGCCTGGCACAGAGTAAACAAACCATAAACAGCACCTATGTACTCTGGATGCTGTCAGCCCCAACACTTCCTTATGCGGAGTTGTAAAGGAAGCTAGTGTATTCTGGAATCAGCTTCTCAGGGTTAGAGAACCTCAAATGTAGGGACCAGAAGGAAGGTTCCTTCCCACTGTAATCTGATTATGTGCCAGCAACCATCCTCTTGCCCTGCTGACTCACCAAAGAGAAATGCGGTGCAATGAGCTCTCACCCCCATGGATCACCTGGGGGTCCTACCCCTTCCCTGGTGACCCTGTTCCCACCACCATTGGATGCATATTTCCACCTCACACCATTAAGCAACTTCCTTTGTGGTGGAGCCACTGCAGAGTTCTCTTACATGGATTCCCACATCCTTCTCTGCTTCTCAAGGGCAGTCCTGGAAATTTGGTCGTGTAGATATGGGACCATACCGCAAAGCAGCTTTACTGAAGACAATTCCGGCCCTGGGGTTGCAGGGGATGAGGCACTTTCTCCTGTTGAGCACTAGAGGGTGCTGTGTACACGTGTATAGGAACTGCTCAGCCCAGGCATGTGAGTGCAAGCACCTGAAATCACTCGCACGTACAGCAACACAGGCAAAGACATACGTCTACACATACACATACATGTGTTCAGTACATGGACAAGCACCCAGCCATCATCACATACATAACACACACCTCCACCACTTAGATAGATACTCATGTGTCTACCAGCACCTGTGCACACAAACATACTCATGAACACAGTCACGCGCCCATAAAAACTCATAGAGACACACAAATGAACATATCTACAGACAGGAAAGATACGTTCAGATACATGCACACTAACAGACCCCCACGGATCCATTTACATACAAACACAGAAATGGGCAGACATACATATAGCCAAAGACATGCAGGAAAGACAGCTTATAAATACTTTCACAGCCATGACCATCACAGTTGGGATCATATTTACATGTTACAGACGGGGAGCAGAGGCTGAGAGACCACATGTTTTACACACGGTCACATAGTGACAGATGGTAGAGTTAAGTTTAGGTTCTAAGTGAGTCCTCCTAAGTAAGGAGAAGTATTATGTCAAAAAGAGGTAAGTTGGGGAGGCCGGTTAGCTCAGTTGGTTAGAGCATGGTGCTAATTACACCAAGGTTGCCGGTTCGATCCCCACATGGGCCACTGTGAGCTGCGCCCTCCTTTACATAAATAAATAAATAAATAAACAAATAAATAAATAAATAAGATAAGTTGCTCTCGTGTTTGTTTTCGCAATTCCTTCACCTTAGGGCCAACTCAGCTGTTCCTTGAAAGCTGTTGTTCTGAAAGTTCCACCTTCAAATTCACTAGTCTTTCACCAGCTCCTCGTTCCTTTTATTCTGACCAGGGATATGGAGAGCAAAGCCTCAGACCATTCTGTGGCTGCAGCTGCCTCACAGCACCCAGGATAAGGGAATACATTCATGGGAACTCTGCTGCCGCGTTAGTCACCAGTCAAAGGAACCACAAAGGAGGAAGAAGGTGGCCTCTGCTTCAGTTCTGCCTTTCGAATCGCGCACAAGTGCCTCTCACTCACATCTAAAATACTAGCTGCATCACTGTTTGGAGAATATAGGTTTCAGCCTTCCATTATCCAATTGGATGGAGGGGAGGATGACCTGAGTATAAGTTGCTCCATAACATTAACCATAACAACTTACTCCAGGCTACACAGCCAGTAAGTGGTGGAGCCAGGACTCAAACCCAGCGTGGGTTCTGAGCCCCTCTCTTACTCAATAATCTTGTACGCATGCTGTTATATAAGGCAACTGAATTCATGATGAGGTGTTTTTTTTTGTTTGTTTGTTTTTTGATAGGTGGAAATAAGGATGTCTTGACTGGGTTCTCCAGAAAGCAGAAACATCCTGGTACACTATTTATTACTTTGTTAGGGAGCAGAAGTGAGGGGCAAGAAGAGAAAGCAGAGAAGAAAGGAAGCCAGTACAAGAATGCTTTGGAGCTGGGCACTGCTAAGTGCACCTCATCGCTGGATCTGAGGCACAAAATGCATCATAGGTCGGTAGTTATCCTGTGGAATTGGAAAAAAGGTTCTGGTCCCCCACTGATCAAAAGAATGTTAAGTTCTACCACCACTTCCCAGTAGCACGTGCATCTCTAGGGGACGGCTGTGACGGGCAAGGATGGTTAGATTTGTTTTTAATGGGCCTTGAATGGGTGGCTCATGGATTGGGGGCTTGATTCTGTAAACACTGGAGAACTACAGGGATATTTTAAAAAGGAAAGTGGCTTAGTCAGAGGGGGCTTTTCCTAGTCGTATGGTTTCCTTATAAAATCTTCATCATCTGCTTAAGTGAGGTATTTGTGGAAGTTCCCAAGGCAGCCCTTGACAAATAGTAAGTAGTAGCTGTGCAAATCCACATCTCATAAGCACTGTGCTTTTGCTGCCGAAGTGCGTTCCTATCCCTGACTTCATCAGCCTCTGTGCAGAAGAGGCAGATCAAGCAGGACCTGCGGAAGACAGTAAGATTGGAGTAGCAGAATGTAAACGTGACCCATGCATGAGACAACTGGGAAGTGTAATTCAAACTGAGATAATTCTCATTTCTCGGGGTAGGGAGTGTGCATTACTGTATCCAGGAGAAAAGCAGAAGAATAACATTGGGGCCTCCCTTAGGGACTTCTGCTTTCCCTCCCACCCTCTTATCTGCACAGGTCTTGGGCTATGTATCTGCCTGACACTGCCAGGCCAGATGGCTGAGGCATTTGCTGCCAGCATCATCCAGTGGGATAGGGCAGACTTTGTTCCCTGCCTGCTGTGGTCTCTGAGCACCTTCAGCATAGAACAAAATCAGGTTAGATAATACTAACAGTCTTGCATTTGCATAGCAGTTTATAATACAAACCACTTGTCCAAATATTTATACCTTTAACCTCAGCAACTTTAGAAACCATTCTGATTTCCTATCCTTATATTTCTCTTTGCTTTCAACCAGAGCAAATTACTTAGCTACCCTGTGGCTTAAATTAAAAAAACAAAAACAAAAACAAAAAATGGAAAAGGAAACAGTCTTAACAAGTAGTCCGGACCTCAGGTTGTTGGGAGGATGTAATGAGATAATGTATAAAAAGTTTTAACATAATACTCGGCATCTAGAAAGTTCTCAATAAATATTAGCTGCTGTTTTTTTTTTATCATTATTTTTGCTATTTTCTTGATAGTATCATAATCTTTAGTAATGGTAGTAGTAGTAGTATCATCATCAGAGGTTCGGTTAAATTATGAACCTTCTAGAACTAACCCTAAATTGTTAGGAGATAACATAAAGTGTCTGTCTCAATATTTTGTATAGAGTGGCTATCTTAGTCCACGTGGGCTGCTAAAACAAACTCCACAAACTGGCTGGCTTATAAACAACGAACATTTATTTCTCACAGTTCTGGAGCCTGGAAGTTCAAGATCGGGGTGCCAGCAAGATACGGTTCTGGTGAGAGCCCTCTTCCAGGTTACCGACTGTCGACTTCTCATTTTGTCTTCACCACCTGACAGTAACAAAACCATCAAGATCTTCATGTCTAAACCAGTGTGTCAATTTATTAACTTCCAAAAAGAAATATATTCAACAAGTGGCTTAATTAAATTACAGGAATACTGGTGGGGACTGCTGATCATATACCTACTGTCACTCGTCATTGTGGGGGGCATGTTAACCAAACTACGCTAATTGTAGGACTTGGTGGTTGGCAGAGTAATGGCCCCCAAAAGATGTGTATGTCCTAATCCCGAGAACCTAAGAATATGTTATACTGCATGGTAAAGGAAAATGAAGGCTGCAGCTAGAATTAAGTTTGGTAATCACCTAACCTAAAAATAAAAAAGATTATCCTGGCTTATCAAGGTAGGCCTAAAGTATTCACAAGGTTACAGAACTCGGATGTAAGGTTCCATCCAGATGAGCAATGAGTTCTGATATTAAATTAGTGTTATAATGGATCTGCTAATACCCCTCAACCCCATTAATATCTTGATTGGGAGAAGCAGGAACTGGGAGTCCAGGAGCCCATCCTCAGTGAGAGGAGGGCTTCAGAGACAGAGAGTTGGTCTCCATTTGATATAACAGGGCCCCTCCACAGTGGGTTCTCAAAGAAGTGTATCTTTTACCACCCCCCTTGCCTTCCTCTGAAGGGGAAAAGCTTGTCCAGTGGATTTTCCCCTTTACACTTCAGCTTTCATACACTCATTTATGCAATGTTTTCATTTTCAGAATCTGTGAAAAAAACACACAAAGAATATCAAAAGATAGTTCATAGAAAGGAAATATAAATGTCATTTAAACTTATGAAAAACTGCTTGTGATAGCCTGAATTCCTGCCCTCTGGTACACACAGCCTTAATCATCCTGTCCCACTGTGTGTGAGTGGAAACTGTGAATTTGATGGCATAGCCCCCTCCCTTAAGTAGGTTACATTATAACGTGAAGATCACCCCCTCGATGACATTATGTTGCGCAGGACTCTATTTTAGCAGACTGAAGTAAGAGGTCCTCTTGCTGACTTTGAAGATGTAAGCTGCCATGTTGTGGGCCACGCGGCATCGAACGGCAGTGGATTCTACGACCTGAGAGAGGCTCCCAGTTGATAGGCAAGAAGAAAATGGTGACCTCAAGGAACCAACTTTTGCAACCTAAGTGTGCTTGGAAGCAAACCCTTCCCAGCTGAACTTCCAGATGAGAACACAGCCCAGTAGACACCTTAATTCAGCCTGCTGAGGCTGACTAGAGGACACAGCTAACCCATGCCTGGACTTATGATCCATGGAAATGGAGATCATAAATGCATGTATATTGTTAGAACCACCAAATTTGTGGTGATCTGTTATACCAACAACAGAAGCTAATAAAATGTTCAACCTCACTCAGGGCTCTTTCAAGATATTACTTACTCACCTGTCATTTTAGCAAAGAGAAAAAATTGACAATATTCCATGTGGCAAGAATATAGGAAATAGGCATTCTCATAAATTACTGGTAGCAGTTAATTTAGTATATTAGGTTGGTTCAAAAGTAATTGCCATTTTTGCAATTATTTTTAACCTTTTAAACTGCAATTACTTTTGCACCAACCCTAATAATTTTTGTGGAGGGTGATTTTAAAATATCTCGCATGATTTAAAAACACATGCCTCTCATCCATCAAGTCTACCTGTACTTTTTCATAGATTATATTCACAAACATGGGGAAAGGTCAAGATACAAGCTTCTTGACTGCAGCACTCTCTGTAATGAGAAAAGATTAGAATCACCCTATGTATTCATCAATAGATACCAGGTTAGATAATTTAGGGCACATCATAAAATGGAATACTTTGGAGCCATTCAAAAGAATGAGAAAGTTCTTTAAATACTGACATTGAGGATATTCAAGAGGTATCTTGAAAGAGAAAAAAAAAGCCATGTTTAGTACAGGATATATAAAAGCTACTGTTTTTTGTGGTGGGAGAAAAGGAGAGGGGAGAATATATTTGCTTGCCTATATGTAAACTAATCTCTGGAGGGTTTACAAGAAACTGATAACATTGGTTGCCTCCAAGGAAGAGAATTAGGGGAGAAAAAGGGTGTCATCACTGCAGGAGTGAAATGAATTTTACCATATATATTTTTCAGTATACTTTAGATTTTGAACCATGTGAATGTATTATCTGTGAAAGTACAAATAAACTTGAAAAGCAATATGCCGGCTCTTTCTCTCCCAGTAATTGTTGACTAGTCCCTTGGAGAAGAATACCACATATCCAGAGAGGCAAGATATTCTCAGGAATGCAATCTACAATTAGTCAACCAACCGAAAAGCCTCTATTAATGAATCCAATGCGTTTTTCTTCTAAACATTAAATATTTAAAAACTGTCAGCAAGTTCTGCATTAAAATGGTTAAGGAAATGGCAGCTTTTCAAATAGCGAATAACTGACACTCCACTAGATCTGCTGAAGCAGACGAACATATACTGGACCTGAATTTTTTTTATCATCTGAAGCACTAACCTCCTGATAAACAGTAGGATCCATAGTCCTGACAGTCTGTGTTTTCAGGTGAAGTCCAAGCTGATTTCTGAAAATACAAAACAGAATTCATAAAGCTTTACCGACTTGGTTTTCACAGAAAACACCATCCGTAGGGCAGCACCAAGTGAGAGAAAGCTCATCGGAAATTAAAAAAATAAAAGTTATTTGTTAAATGCAGAAAGTGGACCTGCGGTCCCAAGGTGCCACAGTCCAAGGTTAATTACAAGACCTCAATGCAGTATTTTCAATGGAAGGGCTCACACAAATCTAGAGTATAATATGACAGGCCTGGGAAGCTGGAGAGTTTTGTTCTGTGAAAAAGAAATGTTTTTAGAAACAGATATGTTGGTAAACTATCCCAATAGAATAAGATTGATAGTACTTAGCATAACAAACTCTTTAAGACATAGCCATATTAGACCTAAAAACCCCACCTAATTACAAAACATAGGATAAATAATTAAATGTGTGTTATCACTGCAACATAAATTTTTAAAATAGATTTTTTTGAAATTATTATTCTGCATTATTTACTTTTCTGTTACATAACTGTTAAATTATAAATTATTAAAATAAAATAACAATAGGACTCGTTAATAGTGACAATGAATAGAAATTCATAGTAGGACAAATGAAAGAAATAGTGTGCCTTAGAAACCATCATAATTTTATCTTTCTTTCTGTTCTCTGACACTGCAACGTATTTTAACTTTATTTTTAAACTTGTGTTGGATGTTTATATTTTGTATGCTAAATTACTGTGTTTTTAAGATACCTGTATGCAAGACTTTTTAAAAGGGCTTTTTAAACAGGAATTACCAATATTTAATAAAAAAAACAATGCCAGCTTTCTTTCTTTCCCATGATATCATGGGATTTTTTGACTCTTTTTGTTTCCTTTTCCAGTAATACTTTTCTGAGCTGCATGTGGCCTTTAGGACATTCTTCTTTCTCTTTTATGTAGTGATAAATAGTGTCCAATGTATAATTCCCTTTGCAGCTCTCCTCTTATCGAGGCTGCATCCCACTGATTCCTGGCGTCTGTCTGACATAAGGCTAAATATCCCCTCGACAAAAGCATGTGAGCATGGAGTACTTAGATTTCCTTTACTGGCGATGGTAGGATTTTAGACTTGTGTGACTGAGTTTCCAACTTTCCAACTCTGTCCATCCGCTTTGTGTCTACAGACTTGTGTCAGCAGCCAGTTTGTCAAACGGGTCCTTTACATCTATAAACGTATCATACAGGCTCTCCATGTCTAAGCACATAGGATGCCATCATAAGTTAAACCTCTGTTTCTCAGAGAAAATAGTTCTAAAGCACAGAGGTAACTTGAACTTATATCAAAACTGAATTCCAAATAAGTTACGGTTTTACTAAAAAAAAAATCAAGGAAGTCCTGTTTAGTTTAATGTTGCTATCTTCTTCTGGTGACTTTATTTTGACTTTTAAAGCAATATTATTATTTTTTAAAAAAACAGCTTTGTTTTTGCTGCCACCTACACATTGCATTGAGGAACTCAGGTGTAGTCCGTCAGTTCACCCTTTTTGAAATTTATGATGTCACCTCAAAGATGACCAAGAAGTTTTAGGAAAACAGCATATTCATTTCTGCTTGTGATCTTCTTCTCCGTTCTTATCCTCAGTGTATTTGCACATTAGAGGAAGACATTCTTCTTGACCCACACTTTCAAAAATGAAGTGTAAAATATGTGATTTTACAACAGGCCTACACTTCTACATCTCCTATGTGACAGCAATGTGAAGGTACCTGTCTAAGTGCGCTCTCTCCTTCCAGTTCTAGACAGTCAGAAACCTCATTAATTTCTTCTGCACATTTTGAGGAAACTGAAAAGTGACCAAAAATGTTCACGACAACAGCCTCAATATCACAGGAAAGCAAAGCACACCCTTTCTTATCAGTCTTGGACACAAGGAGTGCTGGACAGTTAGCAGGAAAGATCTTTTCATTTCATTTGGTAAGAAGTTTATAGACTGAACAAAAGTTGCCAAAATTTACATTTACACTGTGGAATATGTAGATAAATGAGGAAAGTCTAGTTTGTATTTGGGCAAGGTATCAATAATCTTCTATTTTACATTTTCTGTGGTTTCATTAAAATCCTTAAAGAGACAGAGAAGGTGACTCGAAACTTTATTTTTCAAATCAAAGTACCTAAGAGGTAGCAGGAACATTCTGGTTGCCATGATTCAACATATCACTTGATATACTGGAGAAAGTTGGTAAGATCTGACAGCATCAGCTCTACACTGTAAGGGGTCAAAACAGCTGTTATCAAAACCTCCCTGTTTGTTCAACCATAAGACGTTTAGGAAATGTGGCTTTCCTCAGTTTCACAGAATAATGAAGGGAACAATACTACAAGTGTTCATCTCTGTGGTATGCCTGAGCTAATTCAAGGGCAGCTATTTTCCATTAAGCAGAAGTGTCTTTTTTGAAATGGAAAATCTTTTCATTGATTTGAAGTACTTGCACAGCTCATTCCGGACTTTGGTCTCCATGTGTGTTTTGACATCCCCTGCTCCACCATCCCATTCCAAATTGTTTTCTCCATATTATGCAATATGCTCTGTTTTGGTTATTTACCTCTTTAATCCAGTTGTAAGGGTCTTTCCAGCTGTCATCAAAATAACACAGTTATTATTTTTCAGTGCAGGCATTGGTATTATAATCATTCTCATTTTTATTAACCGAGCCCTTAGAAGACATGGTCACAGCATTCACAATTAAAAAAAAAAGAACTAGTTCTATCTCAGTACAAAGCATAGTTAATCCAAAGTCAAAGATGGACTGTTAACACAATTACAGCATCCATGCCAAATGGTCCTTGATATGTGGTTCTGTCCAAAACATTCATGCTTAGAAGAGGTCCCTGGGTTCAAATAAGCCATAACATCTATTTCTACTTTGGGTTTACAGGATTAATACATAAAACAAACAAACAAAAAAACTATCATGTTTACATTGGTTCAGTAATTGTGTTATGGCTGTATTGCCAATAAGAACCCTTCTTGCCTTAGTAGCCGAGCTGCTAATGACACGTGGAATTACATAGATGGGTCACCGTGGACCAAATGTCTCTGTGGATGTTTTGGACAGGACCAAGTGTCCTGCAAGGTCCACGTGGCTTTGTGCTTTCCCCCAGCCTTCCACACCCACAGCAGAAAACTGGGACTTTTTGCCTTCCAGGGAGGGGCTTCCGGGGAATGAGGAGCTTCTGTGCTATAACCAGAACCATCCCAAGTAAACTGGGATGGACGGTCACCCTCAGTACTCCCCTTTCACCTCAAGTCAAGAGGGATTTAAAAGGAGATGATGTCATTTAGGATACTTGGTGACTCAATACCTGCCTTGGAAAATAGAGTAGACATTAAAAGAATGGTAAAAGAGTGGCTGCATTGCATGACATGCTCTACAAAAAGACACTGGGGCAAAGGACTTGAAATGATTTACCAGGAAGTGATTGGCAGGAGCAAAGAGGCATTAGTCTGGGTTAAAGGGCTTGTTCATGAGAAATCCCGAGAGACAGACTCAAGGAGGGCCTCTGAAGATTCCAGGAAAGGGAGTATGAGAAAAACAATCAGCTTTAAACTTGGGCCCAAACTAGAGGAAGCTTACACTCGATCAGAATCTAGACCTCTCCTCTTTCCTTCTCTCCTACTACACCCTCTCCCCTCAACAGAAAGAACTTTGTAAATGTAATTAAAATTGAAGTTTTGACAATTAATACAACAGGGCGTTGTAATTACTGACCAAAAAAAAATTGTATTACCTGAGTGTGAGCACAGAAGTTGTGGGACTTGCCTTAAATTTTATTCAGTGAATAAACAACTTTACTGAGTAAATTCCAACTGACAATGAGAAACAAAAATAAATTTGCTTTCTGATTTTATCCCCAAGAAGGTTGTAAAAATTACAGAGAAAAGGTGATTTGCAGAGGGGCAAGAGGCAAGTAAGGGGTGATTGCTACATAATAAACCCCACAATGTCACATTCATAATTCATACAAAAATTGCATAATAAGCACTGAATAGTTACTTAACACTCTGACAAATGCTAGGAATATAAAGATGAAAAAAATACTGTCCTCAAGGACCTTAGGTGTAGAAAGGGAGACATGTAAATATCATAGTTCCTTTCCAGCAGTGGTTTGGAGGCAGTTGGTTTTATAGTGTCATTCCACAAATTTAAAGTTCCTCATCAGTGCATACTGTTTCCCCACCCCCATCCCTGCTTCTCAAGGGGGCAAATCTGAGTAGTAGTGTGGGGAGATTTGTTTATACTTAACACTTTCAATATATGGCCAGAAGAACAAGCCAGGAAAGCATGCCCTTGAGCACCACAATAATTTGTGAAGAGTTTAGCATTTTGCCAAGACTTGCAAGAATACAACAAGAATGCAAGAGCCCAAGACATTACATTTCAAGCCAGTGAGGACTGGCTTGGAAAATATTAAAGAAAGTACATTACATATAAAACAAAACCTGTAGCCTCAGCATATCATCAAGTCAGCAGCAATGTTTTCTGATCAGGTAAAGAGGATGCTTCTGGAGTAGACTATTGGGCTGATGAAATGGGTTTCCACTTTAATTTTTTTATTTATGGTGACTTTTATCAAAAAAACCTTTTTTATTGAGATATAATTGACATTAAGAAACTATTTTAATGCTATTTGAGTTGTTTTCCCCAACCCTCTATTTTCTAATAGACCTTAATCTTGCCAAATAAAAATTACCAGGTACTCTGCTTAGAAACACAATTTCCATACCAGATAAGAAAAGGTAGCTTACTGTATACTCCCAACCACAAAATTTTCGAATTTTATTGGCAGTTATACTTTCACTGTCTTTATAAAGAGCCCAGGCCAAAAATTCCTATTACCAGAACTTCCTCACTAATTTAAGACAGCATTTTGAGTGTTAGAATGTATTGTTTTTTGTTTTTTTAAATACAAATCATAGGAAACCACTTCATTGTATAATGAATTCTTTTTCATTTCAGTTTGAGTCAAATACTGGGAGTCAGTGATGCTTCTACGTACATAGGAATGTGTAGTTATTGAAATAACCAGAAATTCTTCCTGAATGAGGAGACTATTTTCTGATACAGGCCAAAAATACGTCCAACTATAGACCAAGATAATCCCTGTTGTTACTTATATTTAATATTCCAGAAGGTGTACTGCATTTTCAAGGATCCTCAAACCTCTTTGGGCTTCAAGAGCTTTAAGATTGATTCAACTCTTTATTGTGAAAGAAAAATAAAAAATCTAAAATAATGAAATGTCAGTGCTCAAGGTATAAAATGTCAGAAACTGCTCAGTGAAGCTTATTTTATGCTTCATATAAATGATCTAAATGGTTATATTATTTGCTCTCAACACAGTTATTGATGGTCCGCTACAAGCAAAGAATCATATGTAACAGGTACTATGGAGAATGAAATGAAGAGCACACAGCCCCAGTTGTTACAGCTCAGTGAATAATTAGAAAGAATGTGCAACAGCCAGAGTTGGCAACGCGGCGGAAGGGTAACGGCATTGGAAATGGGAGTGGTCCCAGCTATAGCAGTAACCAGTTGCACAACAGTGAACGCTATTCAGAGATTCTCTGTAACATAATTCCCTACCATGTAAATGAGGTGTTGCATGGGCTTGTCCAACGGTCTCCAAATATTTTGGATTGCATACATCCATCAATAAAATTTGTTATATCACACCTCCAATATTTATTTATAATGATATACATGTGACATATTATATACACTATAAAACAATAATTAGCTTGAGAGGCTTTTGAAAAACTACCAAGACCAGGATATCCACCAAACTAATTACATCTGGGAGTTGGGCATACACACAGATATTTTTTAAAGTACCTGAGGCTAGAAGACAACGCACATGAACAAGAAATAAAATTAGTATATAGTTTCAAATTTGTCATAAGTGTTATGAGCAAATTTGATAGCATTAGAGAAAACAAAATGGAAATACTTACTAGATAAAATGGAGGTACTTACTTAGATAACCACAATCAGAGAAAGTTTCTCCAAGAAGATGACATTTGAAGAATAAGAAGGAGCCCCCTTTTAGGAGGTGAACTCTGTGGAGGGCGGGGGTATGAGATGGGGGGTTGGACAATAAGAATATTCAAAGCAGAGAGAAAAGCAGGAGACTATTTTCCAGAAAAATAAATGAATGGGAGCAAATATGACTGAGTCGAAAGAGTGGCATGAAATAAAGCTAGATAATTTGACACAGGCTGGTCCTACAAGGCCTTACAATTTGGAGGACAGTTTATTCAAACTATAAAAGAAAGCCAGTGAGAGTCTCAACAGCTGAGTCACATGGTCTGGTGTTCATATAAAGAAAATACTCTATATATATTTAGGCTGAATAGAGGTATACCTTGTAACCCATCAATTTCACTCTCAGGTATATACCTAACAGAAATGTATACATATGATCTCCAGAATGCATGTACTAGAATGCTCATATTAGCATTCAAAATAGCCAAAACCTAGAAACTACTCAAACGCTCATCAACAGTAGAATGGATAAATAAATTGTGGTATATTCATGTAATGAAATCCTATACAGCACGACGTCAGACCATCTAAAACCACATGCGACAACATTGGTGAATCTTACAAACATGTTGAATACAAGAAACTGGGCATAAAAGAGTAATACTATATTATCCCTGTCATACAATATACAAAAATAACTATTCACCTAAAAAAGAGGGTGGAGGGTTGGTGTGGTAGACAAGTCATTTGAGGCCAAAGTCGAGAATTAATGATCTAGTATAATGGATTCCATAAACAGACAGAGAATTATCTCTCAAGTCTGTAATTCTATGTGTAACTAAAGCAAAAATATTTTCCTGTATAGAAATAGACATAGACATATAGACATAGATCTTATATGGGTATATATCAGCTGCGGCTTTCAATTTTTTTTTTTTTTTTTGAATGAGAGCTTTAAGAGGATTAACATTTAAGGGTAGAATAATTCAACCCAGAGACTTTTTAGCTCTCCCTTTAAATTTTTTTTTTTTTTCAATACTACCTGCATGGATTCCCAAGATAAAATAGAGAGAAAACAAGCAGTCATCAGAAAGAGATAGTCGAGGTGCCTGCAAAGGAAGATTATAAGAAGGAAAATCACAAAGACCAATGAAAGTTATGGGCCTGTTGAAAAGACTCTCTCTATTGTTGAGATGGACTTATCAAGCTACTGGAGAGCCCCCCACCCCCAGCACTCTTTTGATTAAAATGAGAATTCTAACTAAGAATCAGAATTTATAGGAGAAGAACTGGTTAGTCACACTGACATGAATATTCCTCCATTTCTCCTTTTGTCTGCTATGTTTGTTCAATAGACAGTCTACATTTATCCTTCAGCTTTTGTAAGCCAAGTAAATATTCGATTTTTCCTTAGAAAATATCCTTCCGTGTGCTTGCATATTAGTACTTTTAGTTTGCAAGGCTAGAGGTAAACCCTGGACTGTGGTGAATTTACCTTGGTAAATATATTATTTCCTCAATTCCAGACACCATTCATTGCAAGATTCACACTTTCACTTTAATAATGGCTTTGTTTCATGGGGTGCAAGGTGGCTGGGAGGACAATCAGGGAAGAAAGAGAAGAAACACCACCATCATATTAAACATTAACAACTGTAATTTGAAATACGAAAAAAAAGAAAGTCCATCTTAGAGTCAGGACCATAAACTCTTTCCAAGCTTCTTCCAATTTCTTTGTCTGGTAACCTCCTATTGTTTAGGCTTCCCTTTCACCTGGAGTTGCACATGGATCTCTCAAAAGGTCTCTTCATCTTTTTAAAAGATTGAATAAGACTACTTCCCTGGGCAGTGACCTTTTCCACTTGCAGTGTTTACTCCTTCAGAGTCCTCACCACTACAGCTGGATGCTGCTGCCAGCGTCCACTCCACCCAGCGCTATTCAGGACGCAGCAAGCAGCCCTGTGGAGGAAGTGCCATGTGGGTCATCTGTAGTTGGAGGGGAGAAGAAATAATACAAAGACTTGCTAACAAAACCTTAATGTGTGTGTGGCCTCCTGGGAAGCAGGCTAGCAGGCAGACTAACCTGGGTGGAATCACAAGAAAACGGAACAGCTATTTTTAACACAAGTGCCTAGCATTTAAAGGAGCTGCAAACAAGCCTTAAAAGGGGGGAGAGAGGGCAGGGGAAGGACTGTGGCTACATTGTCAGCCACGTTAGACAGGTGTGCGGTATGATAACTGCTTCCTGCCTATAACACACATACTTAGCAGGATCGTCAACTATTGTCCTATATAAAATCAACTATTTATAACCACTGCATTGAGATCATAATCCAATTATTTAGTGATTATCCAGGATTGCAACTGAAAAAAATGTTCAATTTTCATTGAAGGGCTGCAGAAAGGCTAGCAAAAGGATGGCTATGTAGTTTTGTCACAAAGGCAAAAATAACCCAGGAGGAGAGTGAAAAGTTTCAGGAAGGAAAGGGCAGTCAGGTTGGTCAAAAACTACAAAGAAGCACCAACTATTGTGCTCGGCTGGGCCGAAGTAAAGAATGCCAAGGAGAAGTCCCAAGTGAGAGTCCTGGGGAAGGGACAGTAGGGAGAAAACATTCTGTTTAAAGCTATCTGCTATGCTAATCCTTTAGTATAAAGTTAAACTTTGCCATCGTTCCCATATCCTCTTCAGCAAAATGCTAATGAAAACAAGTTCCCTGCATGAGTGGCCTATGAGGGCCTAGGGGAGGAAAAAAATACTTGTCTCTCTATTATTTTAGGTCCTCCAGCTGAGGCCCAATAAATTAGCTTGACAAAAGACAGATTAACAAGAGAGAAAAGAAACAAATTTATTAACATGTGTATCATGCATACACATGGGAGCATTCAAAAAACGGGTGGATAGAACTTGGGCGTATATAGCATCTTAACAAAAGAACAACACGTTTTTAGAGAAGTGACAAGACAAAGGAAAAGGACTTTGGGTTTCTAGGGCGACAAATTACGGAACAGTAAGTATCTGAAGGAAACTATGAAAAATAAGGGCCAGTTTTAGCCAAGTTTGTTATATACATTCCTCAGGTGCCATCTCTGAGCTGAGGAGGGTCTAGAATTGTCTCCAGTGATTAACTTCTGTCCTTCCGATGTCAGGAGACAACTTTACAAATTTATTTCCTGCTTTTAGGCAAATTGGAGGAAGACAGAGAGCCTTTCTTATATCTGTTTCCCAATTGCCTTCATCTCAAAAGAATCCTCATATGAAAGGGGGATGTGTTGGGGTGGCATATTCCGCTACCCTTCAGGGGAAATAAAATAAATATTCGTTAGGGTGAGAACTAAGCTGCGATAACAAAGAACTCAACAGTATACTGGCTTAAAGAGCAACTAAATTCAATTGTCTGTCACGTAATAGCCCCAGTGTGAGGATCCAATTCAGAGAGAATTCATTTAGTGACTTGGTTTTCTTCAGTCTTATTGCTCCATCATTCCTTAGGCCTTGTCATGATCTACACAGTCAAAGCTGAATCAACCTTCAGCTAGATTCCAGGGTTGTGAAGGCGAAACAGAGTATAGAGGCCCTGATAAAAAATGGCTCACATTCCTTTGCTAGAACCATTACATGGTCATTGTTAACTGTAAGGAAGGCTGGGAAATACGATCTAACAGGCCAGCTGTGAGCTCTATCAGACCTGTTGTTAACCTAAAAATAAAAAGCCAAAGTAAGAGGCAACATGCATTTATTTGAGATAAAAAAACAAATGCAATCTGGGGGTATAGATTCCAGCAGAAACCCAAATTATGCCTCGATTATGGGGTGAAGGCGAGGAGTTCTTATGCGAAAAGGAAGGGAAATAATTACATTCATAGAAGAAAGGAATTGCTGTTGGTGCTAACAAGCAAGCTAAGTTACTCTTTAGCTATCCATGGCTTGTTACTGATTCTAAAGAATGTCCACAATCATCCATCCCTGTGGTCAGAGTACCTGTTTTTCTATTAGCTTTATGAACAGTTGTGTGTAAGACAATGTTGGTTTGACCCAGTCCAAAGTTTATTTTGCCCATTTCAAACATTCTGAAGTTTTAAGGAGTAAGACTTGTAAGCAGTTTCTCTGGAATGGCTGCTCTGGCTCTATTTTAAAATGGCTCCACTTACATCAACTTTTCACAGTGTATTACTATGGAGAACTGGATAATGCATATGGGCAGAGGGCTAGTAGTCTCTGCCAGAGGCCACCTCTCTGGACATCTACACATCCATGTGCATCTTACTTCCTACAAGTAGAACAAGTGTTCCTCAAAGAAGAAACCCAAAGTCCCATCTAGTCCAATTGAAAGTCCAGAAACTATAGGTGATGTTCTTCCAGGAACTTTGTAGTTCAGGTACCCATACACAAAAATATGTTTTTTTACGTTGCTCAATCTCCCTGACCTACCCACTCCTGTATCCAATATGCAACGATAGAGCAGAAACAAGATAGACTTGATGAAACTCCCACTTGGAAAAGGGAAGAATAGGAAACACACAAAGATTATAGTACATAGGAATTATCAAATCCTCTTGGGCAGAAAATCATAGAACTTTACCCTGGTAGTGAAATAAGTTGTCTGGTTAGTCTAATATGTATGCTCTCTAGAAATAACCCTCACACTCTCTATGGACCCAACTTTGCATTATAGGAAGTTCTTTCCTATCATTACCATCAAATCGAAAGTAGTGTTACAAAGTATGCCCTACTTAGGACCTGGTTTGGTGTTGAATAATAACAAGATTTTATAAGGTAGGCTTGTCATTTCTTTGGCAATGTGCTTCCCTCAATCTTAGTAGGCTTCTGGTTTATTTTTTAGAGTCTGTTCCATGTTCCAGTATTGACATCCAACATTCTTTTCCAGCCATATTTCTTTAACCTACTTTATTTCTTATCCTGAGCTCAACCCTGGCCTCTCTTCTTCATTTCAATGAAGGTTACCTTGAGACCATGTGAAACAATAAGTTTGGGTAGGAAAGCCACACTTTAATCGAGTCTTTGCCACAGGCCTCTCTCTCTCCATTTTGCAGAAAAAATATTAAGGGTCTTTGAGAAAAACTTGGAGGGGTTCAAAAAGAGTTGGAATTTTTAACTTTCTGAGGCTTCAAATATGGACTCTTTCCACTCCCTTACATCTTTAATTACAAACAACCTAATTCTTGCTTGAACTCCTTATTGAATTTCTTATTAAGCATTTCCAAGCGAACCCAGAACATACTCATATTCTGTTCTTTCCAAATACTTCCCTTAGAGCAGATAGTGTGTCTTCCAGGTTGAAATTTTAGCAAATATTTTGCCAAGATGTTAACAAATATTACATTTTTAGCCCACACTCTCTGATGTCTCACTGTCTCACTGTTGTTGATTTATAGCTAATCGGCATGAAAGCTATGCTGCTTTAACAGAGACCCCAAAATACAGTGAGTTGAAGAACAATGAAGGTTATTTCCCAGTCAGGTAATAGTGCAAGTTAAGCAGGGTACAGTCCTCTAGATGGCTATTCATGGACCCAAGTCCCTTCAATCTTGTTGTTCCACGTAGGGCTTCATTTGTTAACCTGTTTGATCAAAGCTGAGGCACAGCCATAACTTGGTTCCATAACCTGGTGGGAAACAGAAAGAATAAGCTCAATGTCCTAAGCGCCATACCAGCAAGTGTTAAACACCACTTCCACTCATATTCCATTGACAGATATCTTAGTCATATTATAAGGGTTTTTGGTCATATGTGGATGGATGAAGCAAGAGGCATTGATCAAATGCAAAATACTTTCTCACTGCGTATTGCTTTCCCCTAAATTACAGATCAGACCTCTTCTACTTATGAGATAAGGTTTGTTCAAACTGATTCCTGGAGCTGGTCTCTCAGAGAGAGAGTTGGCTTTCTGCAAAGCTCCAGGGAATCCATCTATGGCCCTGGGGTGAAGGCAATCAATTTTCACCGATGACACACTTGGATCCCAGTCTTTTAACCACGCCAACAGAGAGCAGGTGTTTCTCCAACCATAAAAACCAATGTGGCAAATCCTGCTATCTGGTCACATCATGTAGCTATAATTACAAGTCTTGAACACAAGGCCCCTGGCCATACCAGAGGAGAGGCTAGTGCCTCCCCAGTCATAAACACTGAAGTCTCAGGATAAGGCTACACCCAAGATTCTGCTTCATTATATTGCTATTGTATGAATGCCTTGGTCACAACAGGGGAGGGGCTGGTGCTTCCTTAGTCAAGCAGCTTAAGGCAATTGAGTCCAAATGTTGAGGTCCCTCTTCCATTCTGTCTTGTTTGCTCTCCTTATACTGCCCTAGAATTCAGTGTGTGATGATGGACATGCAGACCTGCTATGGCCCCTGTCACCTAGGTCTTACCCAATGCATACTGCTCTACCAGCTGAAGTGGGTCCTCCCGGCTACGTGGCCCTTGTTGAGCTCAGATGTGGACTTAGTCTCTAGAGAAAGGCTCAAGATCTTTTTATTGAAGTACTACAGAAAAAGGTAATTCACAGAAGCTTGGTGGACCAGAGACACATGGGAGGCTGATACTTGTTATCCAAATATCAAGCATAATGAGATGATTCTTTTTCCAAAAGCTTAGTGATAAAGGAATGAAGCTCTTCATGATAATAAGACACTACACACAGTTGTTAGAGAAAGTTGAAATCTCAGCACAGTGATAGATCATTACAGTCCTGCTATGTATAAAAAGTTGTAATCTCTTTCAAATACACATTATCAATACCCTTCTCAAATACTTTTTGAAATCTGCTAACTTAGGTTTGTAAGTTCACTTTCCCCTGCTGTGCTGAGTTTCACAAGTTTACTCCTTTTCTGCCTATGCATTATGAGGCCCTTTCTCCCCTATTGGTGACAAGGCAATTCTCAGAATGGTTCTTAGACTGTAAACTCTAAAGGAAAGCCTGTCGTTTTGATGTGTGAAGGAACTGGGATGTGATATTCGCCCACTTACTGGCTAGTGAACAGTCCTTTCTTTCCTGCATGCAGTGCAATTTTTAGTAAATGACAAAGTCTTATTTAAAATTCTGAATCCATTTTCTTAATTTCTGTCAAACCAGTGATTACTTATTATGTCCCTTTGCAAAGCTTTCTGGCCAATGCAGACATCAGACACCCATAATCCCTTTAGCAGCAAATTCAGTGAGCCACCTGAGCTACTTAATCTAGACCATCTGCACAAATTCAGTTCTGGAAACTGAGTAAATGAAAGAGGACTAGCGTTAGCTTAGAAGATAGGATATGAATATGGAATTGGCACAGCAATTACAACATTTGTTGTAGAGAATGAATGAGACAGAAATCACATTAGAAATCTAGAGAATCAGCAGACTAGAAAGTAGGAAAAATGGAAGAGAAGGGGCAGATGTATTTATGTTTTTCTTGTCTATTAAGTTGTACTTCATATCATTTTTAAAAAAGATTTTAAATCAAAGGTGAACTTTCTGCAAAGAAATTAAACATTATAAGCTTTGATTTAACTAAGGATAATTGATAAATTATATTAATGACTATATACTCCCTAACATTGTTTCACTAAAATTATGGGTTTTTTTAAAAATCATCAACAGTCATAGACTTCCAACCCATTGGAAATCCCAGGAAATTAGTGAGTTGTTGCTTATAAATTAACATTTTATATCTAAGTTCCTATAGTCAACTAGACGTTCTTAAGATTTAAAAATATAATTAACAGTCAGCCCATCACTATGATCTCTAAATTTGTATTATGTATGAAAGACTAATAATAATAAGGAAGCAAGAATATCACCTTTGATATATCTGATTCAAAGTAATATTTTGTAAGCTTTACGAGAGCAAGAATTTGTCTGCTTGTCCCCCCAATTCTAGTGCCCTGACACAAGGTAGACACTCAGTGAACATTTGTGGATTTGATGAATAAATAATGTCTTAAAATATCAGCCCTTGTATATTCAGAGCGTTTGCCATCAATTCAATCTCGGCTCAGATCTTTTTAATCAAGACCAAGTTCTTTTCCTTTGAGGTTTAGAAATACAATGCATCTGTTTGCATAGTCCTCAGTTTTCATCTGTCATGATCATAGGGACCAGATGGCTACCTCCTCTACAACACTTGCGTCCCAAGGAGGACAGCATGACAGAATGTGAAACTGGCAGCATGTGATATGAGCTCTTCATACTTCTGCACGGAAGACCTTCCGCTCATTTTATGTTATTTGGAGCATGTGCACTCTAAATATGGCCCAGAAGATGAACATTTATATAATCGGAAGACTTTTCAGGCAGAGAAAATTCCCCAAGTTTCCCAGTGGTGTTTTAAGATATTCCCTGAGGGCTATCAGTGCGAACACACAGTTAAGTATCCATTTCTGTACTCTAGGGGGCCTCATGCCAACCAAGATGGGAAGCTTTAGTTCCTGCCTTAATTGAAGACTAGAATACAGAGGTAGTCTGTATTTTCCCCACGTGACAAACAGTATACATATGCCCAGCTGCAAAAGGAAGTCAGTGAAAAGAAGCCAAGGGTTTTCAGTGCATGCACCACCTACTCAGCTCACTCAGTAACAGGGTATCTCATCCATGAACGTGGAAATGCTATTTTGGAAGAGGCAGTTCAAACCCGACTGATGACTGGCCAGTTCAGAATCCCCACCTTCTTACAAAGAATTGCATTATATTTCAGGTCAATTTCAAGACTGGAGACAGAATGGGATTTCAGCATTTCAGCATGTTTGACCTGATCATTAGTTTGCACTGCCAGACAGGCCCTGTTCGGCCTCAGTGTTGTTTGTGTGGAGGTTGTGAAGAACCCTCAAGGCTTTAGATAGTTTGTGTCTCTACCTTGTGGTGGTCTACCTTCAGCTCCTTGGGGTTTTTTCAGCAATGCTAGAAACTGCAATGACTTGCAGTTAAAACTGAATAGCAGTTTTGTATCTGCTCAGAGTGAGTCACAAAGGACTATCTATAATGTAGTGATTTAGAATTCCAGCTACTTTGAATTCAATGTACCGGGAGTGCCAAAATAATGTATATGCATGACTTGTATCCATCTTTTGTTATTGGTATATATTGAGTATCACAACTTTAATACAGTTTTTCCTTTTCTTAAAATGTGTATACATTTTTTGGGCACCCTTTGTATATTTGAGGTTCTTTTGGAGAGTAAGTGTCTGCATTTAAGGAAGTTCAGGGGATGGGATTTACAGTTTTTGAAATAACTGGAATAGATTCTTAACAAATGATGGCTTATGCTCTCTGTCAGAGTGATAGACCACAGCAAAGTTACAAAACAAGAGCAAATCAAAGAAAAGATTCATAAAATAAACAATGAAGGGTGGAGACAAGGCAGCATGGACCACGAGACCTTTACTAACAGTAAAAGCAAACTGAATACAATGATATAGTCCATTTCTTTAGTGCCTATGGTGAAACTGAAATTCCAGCACAAACACATTAAGCACTGTCCATTTTGGTCAGCTGAACTTTTTGTTCTTTTTTCTATTCTGTTTTTCAGTTATTGTCTCCATTAAACTGTCAATGGGTTTAAGATGGATGGATGAATAGAAACAAACAAAGATAGATAGATAGATAGATAGATAGATAGATAGATAGATAGATAGATAGATGTGTAGGTAGGTGAGTAGATAGGCAGATTGATTTAATGTACATGTATTTTAAGTCAGTGAAAATCGAAATAAAAATTGAGTAACATGCAAACAGGTATGTGTAAATGTGTGTGTCTATAGAAATATATAGGTGTGTGTATATGTATATGTGTGTATATGTATGTGTGTATATATATATAATATAATATATAGATATTATATACATAATATATACATACCGTGTTTCCCAGAAAATAAGACCTAGCTGGACAATCAGCTCTAATGCATCTTTTGGAGCAAAAATTAATATAAGACCCGGTCTTATTTTACTATAATATAAGACCAGGTCCTATATAATATAATATAACATAACATAACATAACATAACATAACATAACATAACATAACATAACATAACATAATATATAAAACCGGGTCTTGTATTAATTTTTGCTCCAAAAGACGCATTAGAGCTGATTGTCCAGCTAGGTCTTATTTTTGGGAAAACACGATATTGTATATTATATATTTTATATTAGTTCTTTGTTTGTTACCTAGATAGCTTACAGTTAACTAGGTCTTCTGCAAAATCAGTATTTTCACTTACCTGAAGTTCAGCTCTGGATAATTTAAAATGGCACTGTGAGATTGAATAGCAGTGAAAATCGACAAAGGATAAAAGTCTTTCAATAAAATAGCCTAATATCTATCCTTGGTTAATCCCATCTGAAAGAAGCACAACCATCACCTATAGGTCCTCAAGGGAAACAAAACGCATATATCTTCATTCATCGTTTAGAAAATATACTGAGCTCCCCTATGTCCCAGACACGTATTAGTAAAAGCAAACATTTCTATACAGCTTTAAACTTTCTCAAACAATTCTCCCTACAGGTAATGCCAGGCAATCATTCTAATATCCTTGTTAAATAAATATTGTTGTTCTTATTCCATTTTTAGAGATGAGTAAATTCAATCTCAGAAATGTTTAGTAGCTGGCCAAGGTCACATGGTATTTGAGCAGCAGATCCAAGACTCAGGTCCACAGTCACTATTAGCTGAGCCCATGGCTTTTCCACAACACAAAATGGGTGACCCAAGATTCAAAGTAAAAAGAAATGAAGACGTTGTCATTATAACTTTTCACATTCTTCTTTGGCAATTGGCCTGGTGATTATAAAGAATTTTCTTTGGGGTAATCGACTAAGTCTATATTAGGGAAATTGTTCAAAAATTGAATGTAATCAATTTAGTAAATTAAAAGGGAGCTAAGATAGGGTCAGAAAGTGCCAGGAAATTACATAATATCTAACAGTGTTTAATTAGCCTTTTAAGAATTTGTTCCTGGGAAGCAATGATTGTCTTTAAAATGCTTGAATTGGATTTGCTGTAAAAGTTATCACTTGAAATGAATAAAAGTGATCTGTTCCTTCTGTAACTTTCATGAGCAACGTCTGTTGCCAAGAAACAGGGAGTGGACAAGTAGCTGTAAGCTTCCCTGAAAGGGGTCATTTTTGTCAAGGAAAACAGGAAGACAAAGTTATTCTTCTGTGGGAACTACATGCTAGTAGAAAACAAACAAATATACAAAATAATATCCTGTAAGGGAGTGCTAGGAAGAAGAAAAAAAGCAGAGTGTGGAGACAGGATGATACAGGGTGCTATTTCTGAGAGGGTGGTTAGGAATGCCTCTGAAGAGGGGATTGTTCTAGAGACCACAAGAAAATTGAAAAGCAAAGCACTAAAAATACATAGGGGAAGTGCATGCTAAGTTGAGGGAAGAGCAAGTACAAAGGCCCGGAAGTGGGAATGTCTTTGGCGTGTTCCAAGAAATAAAAAGGCCGGTGTGGTGGGAGCAGAGTGAGCAAGAAGATAGAAGTTGAAGTATGCAGAAGCTTGATCATGGAGAGTCTTTTAGTCCAGGAATGGAATTTTATTTCACTTTCAGTGTGTTAGTCAAGGTTCTCCAGAGAAATAGAACCAATAGGAAATCAATATAGATAGATATAGATAAAGATATAGATATAGATGTATAAATATACATACTTACATATATATTTTCTTATTTTATCTATCATCTATCTATCTACATATCTATCTACCTATTTATCTATGTAGATAAAATAAATTAGTGCTTATTTTAGTGCTTCTGCCTGGATTGGATTGTTATAGTTTTTCAGTGACCTTAACCACAGGGTATGGTGATACTAAGAGGTTCAGAGGTTTGTCAAAAAACAGAAGAATGATGTAGTGATATAAGGGACTAAAAGGTATGTGCAAGGGAGCAATTATGATGAATCACAGACTCTAAGCTAGGTTAAGCGAAAAGGTGACAGAGTCAATTAATTGGAAGTGCTAGTGGAGTCAAAGAATGATTGAAATGGGGAGCTTAATAGAAATACACTGTAATTATAAGAGATAGCAGTCAAAGTATGAGGTGCTTGAAATTAAGGTTGTGGAGATTGCAAAATTAAGGGCAATGACAAAGGTGAGGGCAAATCATTGTAAGAGAGGAGTCAAGAAACAGGTAAGTCAGGATATGGATGGGTTATCTGTGAGGATACCAATGACGAGAATCATGATGGGGAGAATGACAGTGAACCAGATGCTAAGATTTTCAATAAGAGACAAGTGGTAACCAGAGAATGGTAGATAATTGCACTGTGGAGGAGTCGATGCAGATCTAATGCAATGGCATGTGCTTCAAACGATCTGGAATGTTTTAGGAAATGGGATGAACACTTGTTTGGAAAGAGCAACGGGGAGCCAGGGACTACCTGCCTCACCTCTAGGCCTAGTCTGAGCAGAGGGCATGAGCAAAGGACCAGCCACTATTTGAGAGGTCTGTGAAGAAGCTGGGCCTTCAGAGGACAGCCAGGTCTCAGTCAGAGCAGCACTGCTTTAGAGCAGTGTAATGGGAGCCACATGTGTCATTTACATTTTCTACTAGTCATATATTTTAAAAGGTAAAAAGAAACGGGTGAACTTAATTTTAATGATCTATCTTACGTAGCCCACTATAGTCAAAATGTTATCATGAGAAACCATGGAAGCTAGAAGGAAGTGATACATTTTTGAAGTGCTCAATGAAAAGAACTGTCAACACAAAATCCTCTACCCACCTAAACATCCTTCAAGATATTTTTAATTCCTTTTTTCATGCAAAGTCTTCAAAATCCAGTATATATTTTACACTGGCAACATATCTCAGTTTGGATTAGCCACATTTCAAGTACTCAGTAGCCATATGTGAGGAAAAGCTACTGTACTAGACAGCTCAGTGTTAGAGCAAGGAGGTGAAGGAAATGTCCACAGATGACACTGAAGACAGGAAATTACAGATGACAGACTGAGTTCCAGAGCACTGTGGAATGGCTTGGGGTCAGGAGGGGATGGGAGCATGAGTCAGATGAAAGAATGTCCTGAATTTTATGGGAATATGAGTCAGAGTATTAAAGGATGACCTTGAAGACTTGTACTTCGGGAGGTGACTGAGGGAGGCAAGCAGGGACAGAGTGCTAGACAAATTTGTCCCTACAGATAATCAGTTCTCAGTATAGCCTCCTTCCGGGGACCGGTCTCCTAGGCAATTTGTAGTGAAGACAAAGGGAAGGTAGGGCTGGGGAGTGGTGGGTTGTCAGAGTCCTCGGATCATTGCGGTGTTCCCTTCAGTCCTGTTCGGGCTGGGGTTCAGGCTGGGAGAGGGATCAGAGCCCCTCCACATCCATGCCATAGCCTGTCGCCAACGGTGAAGAGTGAAAACAGAGGAAACATGGCAGGTGGCAGACGACTGAGCAGGATTTACTTTGAATGAAATAATATTGAGAGAAATAACACAGAACAGTAGAATCAATGCCCCTTAGCTAAAGGATACTGACAGAATTTTAAAAACATCAACATAGCAGATCAAAGGAGTGGGAAGAAGGCAAGAAACGGAAGAGGGTAGGACAGGAGGAGAGAGGGTGGAGTAGGAAAGAAACAGGTAAATCAGAGGAGATGGGTAAGGGATAAGAAGGTCCTGACACTCACTGTCCCCCTTGTTTTCATAGACCCTAAAATGACTGGAGGCCCCTGTCCCACAGCCCCTATCACAATGACAATGCCCGAGCGCTGAATTCTCCCCCAGGACTCTGCTATCCCCAGTGAAGTACCCGGCTTTGTACACACCCATCTGACCGAAAGACCTTTTCTCAGGTGGACACGTTGGGTCACTGGTCTCTGATTTGGGTCTCCCTTGCTTACCCCACAGAATCACGTGTATAAATGACTTGTCTCATATGTCCTAGAAATAAATCCCTCCTCAGCATCTCTTATCTCATCCGTGTTCTTTCAAAAGACTGGGGCTGCTCCCAGGCCCCGGACAGCACTGGCGAAGGACTAAGCTAAATTGTCTTCTAAGTGATGACTTTCCTGCCTCGTGAACATCCAAGGCTCATAACAGTAACGATAGCAACAATGACACCTCCAGAGTGTCATTGTACTCCAAGCTATTTCTCAAAAGTTTAGAAGTGTGGAAGGATCCAGCAGCTGTTCCCCAAAAAAGATGGTGAAACCAGTGTCCAGCACCAGTTCTGAAAGCTGTGAGGCCAAGAGGGTGAGCAGCCAGACAGCCAACCTCTACTAGGGCACACGTCCCAAGGGCAGGTCCCCACAGTGTGCGGGAGACATCAAATCCTCAGGGAAAATCTCCCTGTGATTAGAAAGCGCTGCCTCATCAGTTGCATCTCTGCATGAAGCATTATCTCAATCTTAGAAAAAAAAAAAAAAAAAGCCTGTGAGGGGTTTCACTAGTTAGTCTAATTTTGGAATAGCATTTGACACAGTTCAAAGGGAAACACCGACTCTTGCTAAATTAATTCAAGTTGGTTTGACTGCAAACAGAATCAAATACCCCCCAGGAAGTGAAACAACCCCACCTCAGGCAGAAAGGGACCAGTTTATCCTGAGCGTTAGCCTCAGGGCTGTGTCCCATCTCCACCACCTCCCCCCTCAGTCCCCCCCACCCCCACGCCTGCACACCCACACCTACACCTCTGCTGGCAGGACAGACCCCATTCTGCATCCAGGCAGTGGGCTGTCCAGGCAGAGGCTGAGTCACCCTGGCCCACCTCCACCTTCCATTCAGGGCAGCACACGCCCAGAGACGTGAAAATGTCTCAGCAAGCAGACTCCCTTCTGCCTGGAGGCATTGTAACCTGTTTTTGAGTGGCATCTTTTATTCCTTCCCCGTTTTTCTCCCGTGGATCCAGATCTAATGGCCTGAATGCAATCCTGGCTCGCCCACTTACTGGCTGAGTGTTTGGACTCCACCTGCCTCCAAATTTCCATGTGTTTAAATGGAAATAGCAACTGAATTTTCACTGTAGGTTGCTGTGTGGGTTAAAGTGTGTAAACCATGTAAAAGACTGTCTCTCCTTCAGAATAAGCACCCAGGAAATATTAGCTATTTTTATGGAGGAAGCTTTGTTAGTTGCTGTTCTTTGAGGGTCTGAGTGAGGCTCAGTGTATTCCTGGTCTATGATTTGCAGCTGCTAGTTTTGAATCTAAGTTCATCTTTCAGTGTAAGGCGATCCCCCCTTACCCACTCTCCACCTTCCCCCACCCGACGCATAAACACATTCCTCACTCCTACACCTACCACGACCCCCCTTGAAAGATGTGAGACAGAAAGAAAAAAGAAAATCCTCCAGTGACACCAGAAAGTGAAATACCTAAAACCGTTATTTCTCTCCGCCAATATTTAATCCATGGACAAAGTTGGTTCACCTGGACATCTCACCTCGGGGTGAGTACCGGCTGCTTCTGGTGATTCATCACTGGGATTTTAAGGAGATAATCACATCCCTAAATTTGATGGAGAGTGATTATGCCAACTCTAGGTACCCATTCAGCCAGTCCTTGCCTCTCCACACAAGTTTAAAGCAAAGAGAAGCTTGCACAAAGGTCCTGACAGGTTTAAATTCTCACGGTGGGCCTCTTTTGGGTCTCCAGCGATATAGATTCAGGATATGTTTCTTCAAACAAAACGGCAGTGAACCAAGAAAGGACATGCTATCTAAGATAGAGTCGAGGAGAAAGCATACTTGGTCCTCTTTTGGGGAAGGTTTCAGGTGAACTCCCTCCCTACGCAAAGGTGCGACAGACACATGGCCCCGTCTTTGTGGGAATATAGGCCTGAGGCGCTCATCGGTCTGTACTCCTTTTGGCTCCCTCGTGGAGCTCATCTCAAGGGCAGCAACAGGCAATACTAGCTCCTTGCAGAGTCAGTTCGGTACATCTTTAATTGTCCTTAGGTCGGTTTCCCCCAGAGTCAAACATCTGCTCAAGGCCAAGAACATTTCAAAAAGCCAAAGTAAATAAACAAAAGAAACCGTTCTCCATGGCTCACAAGTTGATTTTCTCAAGTTTTTTCCCAGCTATAAAAAGATATTTTAACAGACAGGAAATACTTTCCTAACTGACACACTGTCTCCTGAGAGGAAGTTTAACTTCTTGTCTCCCCACGTTTCAAGGCATCCAGACACTCATCTTACCTTCCTTTGAAGGCCTCCTAACATGCTCTCTTGGGTAATTAGGTGTTCAAATCACGAGTGCCATGATATAACGTGAACCTGACGATCCTTGTAAGTAATGCAACTTACTGGGAAATCCCCATCTTTATCCCTAATTAAAAATGTTCTTTTAATTAGCTCAGGGAATGAGGCCCAGGTATATTTAGATATCTTTTTCCATCTTATAGCTGCTAGTAGTTCAAGAGATAAGATATTTTCAGGTATGAGGTGGTCCATTTCAAAAAGATCCATTTAACTTAACAAGTGTATGAGTTACCTGTTGCTACTGTAACCATCACCAAACATCTAGTGGCTTAAAAATGCAAATTTATTCTATTACTGTTCTGGAACCTCTAACACCTCTGTTACATTGATAGGGCTGGTTCCTTCTGGAGGGTCCAGGGGAGAATTCTTTCCTTGCCTTTTCCTGCTTCTACAGGCTGCCTTGGCATTCCTTGGCTCCTAGCCACATCACTCCAAACTCTGCTTCTTTTTCCTCCTTTAACCTTCTTGCATCCCTCTTGTCAGTACCCTGTGATCACATTTTGAGCTCACCCAGATAATCCAGTATAATCTCCCCGTCTGTTGTGTGGGAGACCCTGCTCACTGCGCCACTTGTCACGCAGGGTGGCCTGCGGGGTCTCTGCTCCCACTCCCCACATAAGAACGCAGGACATGGTGAGGGCAAAAAGGAACACCCACGGAGCCATAGATAGGGGAGTCACACCACTATACTCTCGCTGGCAGCTGGGTTGGAGACACAGGAAGCAGGAGCCACAGAATCCGCAATCCACACTCGGCCACACTCCGCCGCTTGCTAGCTCAGCCACCATCTTCTTACTAGCCCCCATTTTCTGTTAGCGTAGCCACAGCAGTTATATTAGTGGCCAATGGCTCACTGGTTACAGCTGACGGCCATCCAATCACAGTTGATGGCCATTTACTACCTGAGCCAGCACCTTTCTATGTGAGGCCAAGAGCCTGGAAACTGCACTCCTGGCTCTGTCCCCACACTGTCTCAAGATTTTAATCCCTCTATAAAGTCTCTTTTGCCATAAAAAGTAACATTCACAGGTTCTGGGGATTAAGGTATCTTTGGGTGCTATTATTCAACCTAATACATACGGTTTTTATGCATTTTGAACAATGTGGACCAGCCTGCACTATTTTATTAAAAAACAATGTCTTGTTTATACATCATACTATGGCTCAATTGACAAAACCAAGCTTTCTCTGGCTGGCAGCCTGCACTATTTTAACAGCTAATTTGAAATCCTGTTCTCAGTCATTCTCCTCTAGGACCACTAGACCTCCTAACAATATTTCATTCATGGCTGATAGTTCCAACTCACAGAAAACTAACTGTGTTAATCAGAACTTTTTCGGTTGCTAGTGCAACTCAGCTGAAACTGGCTTAAATTACAACAACAATAATAATAATATGTTGGGTCACACAACTGACAAGTGCAGGGGTATGGACGGGCTCAGGCACAGAGGGGGCAAGTACTCAATTCGATCTTCAGGCATTGCTTACTTGCTCTATCTCTTTGATTTGCTTTCTTCTGCATTGGCTTTTTCTCAGGTAAAGGCTAATGCTTCTGAGTATTTGCAAAATATGGCTATCAGAAGTGCCAGATTTCCAATCTATCAACTTGGCAACCCTAGCAGAAGAAGACACTGCCTCTTTCCCAAAAGTTCCAGCAAGAGTCCCACAGAGGATTCTCTTTGACTCAGCTGAGGCCATGAGCACATCCCTGACCCATTCCCATCACGAATGGGCCACGGTGCTCCAGGCCTGAGTCATGTGCTCTCCGTAACGCCTAAGACGAGCAAACGAAGAAGGCGACATAACAGAGAGGGATGGGCTTCCTCACCTAAAGAAACGTGCAATGAATAGAAGAAGGAGAAATGGATAATGGCCAAACATGTCCATTACACGTGTCGGACCCAAGTGGCGCCTTTTACACAGAGCATCTAATAGCATATCCAGACAAAGTCTCTGAAGGCAAAATTACCATTGTTTTCTTAAAGCCAGACCTTTACCTCTGTCCTTGAGCTACAGTGTTCATCAGTTGTTTGTGGAGTCTCAGATAAGACTGGAGTCAGGGGTGAAAGGATCTTTTCTCATGCCTAGAGCTGAATCAGGAAAGGATTATTTTCTTACTAAAATGACCAAATACTCTGGGATTGTAAAAGCACATCACAAAAATCTGAACCCACAGTCAAGTCTCTTAACCCTGGGGAAGTTAAAAATAAAAATAAGTATTAATTCAGTTATCCAGCAGATTAAATGACAATGAAAACATGATGTTTAGAGCACTATACCCTCATTTCTAGCAAGACACAGAATGATAAGAGTAACTGAACCAAAGGTCTCTTGATTTTCAAAACTCTCTTGACTAAATGAAGTAAAAAGGGGACCAATAAAGCTTTCAATTTCACGACCTTCAAAGACTTTTAAAGTTTACTTTCACAAACTAGTCCTTGGATTCTTGAAGACAGAAATCTATTTTTAGATAGGGCATTCTCTCTTCATCCAAGAGTACATATGTGGTCTTATTATGATTTTAATTTTTTCTTACTTGGAAAAGATGACCTAGAGAAATAAAAAATGATCACCTGGATAAAGGAACCTGAAAAATCACAAATTACACACTTTCATATTGCTTTTTAAAAATTTCTGTATAGTTCTGTTATAAAATGATAATCTTCATTTCCCACAGTTTCTTTGTTAAATGATGGTAACAGGTAGTAGAATCAGGCAAGTATATGCTGAATTAAGAAAACAGCCTGAAGGGGGTGCTGTTTACTTGATTTTATTTTGAGGGACAAAATTTTAGTGCAACTTTTAGTGGGGAATCCACTTTGCCTAGAGGGAATAATTGTGGGAATAACAAAAGGGGAGGGAGGGGCTGCTCATTACTATTCGAGTGGGAGTTCCTGCTCCAGACTCAGCCGCCAAGTTACCTCCCTGACTGGGAGGGGACCAGGGGCCTTACTACCACTCCCCTCATGGTCTCCACTGACATTATGAGGGAGGACTGGCAGCCTTAGAGCTGGATGGACATAAAAATCCCGACTCTCCAGCAGACCTCTTCTGAAACCACCCCACCTGAGAGGGCAGGAGCACCTCATTACTATTCATCACTGCCAGGTCGATGTGGAAATCTCCATGGTCTCTGCTGATCCTGCCTGGGAGGGAAGCAAGTCCTAGCACCCTCCTCAGCTTTCTCTAGCCCAGTGGAGGATTTCAAAGGGAAGCTGGTGCCACTGCCATTATACCTTGGGGATAGTGGAACTCTCAGCTTCCCAACGCAGCTTTTGCTGGCATGGGTAGTGTGGTGCTACAACTTTTTGTGGGTACTGACATAGTTTTCTGTCTTGCTAGCTGCCCATTTCTTGGTTCTTTGGTTAGAGAGCAGGTTTGTTTTGCTTGGTCTGCCTTCACTGGTCTTTCTGGGTTGCCAGCTTCGTTAGTTCCAAGTCTGGGATATCTGAGACAACAAGAAAACCCAGGGAACACATCACCTCTGGTCCTGAGGTCTCTAGCCAGCCTGCCTTCTCCTCTCCACCTTTTAGAGTCATCTTATGTCTTTGTTGTTTTTTCTGTTTGTTTGTTCTGTTTGTTTGTTTTGTTTTCTTTTGATACATAATGTCAGGGTTTTTTGTTGTACTTAGTGGAAGGAGTAGGGAAAAGCACACTTATTCTATCTTCCCTGAGGCAGATTTTTTTTATATATATATATGAAACTGCAGTAAGATACTATAAGCACTAGAGGGCCCTTTAACATACTTTTTACTTTTTTTTTTTTTTTTTAACTGAAAGAAAGGCTAATTTGGAAGCATTCTCAAATGTAATTCCAAGGGATTAAATTGCTGCTTTAATTTCTCTTCAGTTCTTAATTTTCCACATTTTCATAAATTTTACCTTGAAAAATATCAGATGTATCTAATTATTTTCTCAAGATTATGTTATTCAATAGGAGAAGCTATAGGCCTAGCTAAACTGGTATTATTCATCCACATCAATCAACTTATTTTTCACATATTATATTCATTAAAGTCTTTGAAGGAAGCACATTACTGTTTTCAGAGACATTACAAAGTGAAACTACAAAGTAAAACTTAAAATAACATTTCAGAATCTCGAAATTCATTTTATTATTTATCTTTCATCAAAAGGCATTCATTGAAAACCTAAATTGTTCCTACAACCTGAAGGAAAGCAATTTACAATAAAAATCTTTCCCAGTTTCACCAATCTTGGTAGTTGGAGTGGGATGGCAGATGTTACAAAACTTGAATTTTTAAATCTTTGTTTACCAAATGTGAACAAAAAAATTAAGTACTGCATGTAGGAAAGTTGGGAATACTTGTAGCTATTCTAGTTGATTGTCCGCTCCCAATGGAAGTGTTGTCTGCTCATAACCTCTCACCACATTCTTTCAGAATAGAGTGATCAATCTTTCAAGTGTCACCTCAGAAATTCAAATTGGAACTCTTACTGCCTTTGGAAATGTAGATTACCTTTCTAGTTCATGTGTAGGTAAAGATCATAAACTGCTTCTCTAACCCTGCTCTCTATAAGCTTTTGGCTATCTAATCATTTAAAACCAATTCTTTCCATTCAGATAGAGTTATTCCCACGACCTCTAACGGGACCAACAGGAGTTTACTACTAAATCACTTCTGTATTTAGAAATCAAAAATTACCATGGATGCCATTTCAAACCAAGTGTACTTAAACTTTTGACCTGTGTGTGTTTGTGAGTAAAGAAAGTGAGAGGGGAAAAACTAACCTTCTTCCAATAGAAAGCTTTTTAGTTGCCTATTCAGAATTAGTGGTCATGACAGCTTAAAACAAAAAGAAAGAAAGAAGGTCAAAAACCTGCCTAAAGAAAGACATCCCCTGCTATGCACACTGAAAGTGATATATATGAAACAAAGGCAAATTCTCTTTCTCCAATACCTCGGGGCATCATTTCTATAGAATACAACATGAATAGTGCCCGCTGGAGTTTTCCAGTGTCTTCTCCTACCTCTACCATCCACTGACTGTTGCCTCTACTCAGTTTACTCATCCATAGAAACCAATACCTGTCTTATATAATTCATGGAGGGATTTTGAGGAACAAATGAGGTAAGAAATGTGAGCAGAATATCGAAAGTCCAAAATAATATTTAAGTTATCTCTGGGGAAAAAACTTTAGTCATGTTACGCTATAAGCTTTTTTGTTTTTGTTTTTCCAAACATGGAAGAGACATTGCTGAAGCTTGACAGTTTGCTGGCAGCATAAGCAGAGGGGTTTGGAGGGGGAACATGAACAACATATAAGAAATCACAGTAGTCTAAAACAATTGAGAGCACTGAAAAAAACACAAGTGGTGCTTGTATAGACAGACTTAAGAGAAGAGATTGAAGAAATAGAGACAGGATCCAGATCCAGAACAGCCTCGTTTATTTCAAAAGGAGTGTTTTAGTTATCCTTTGTGATATCCTTTCTATGTCCTTTGTGATGGGGGGACACTAAGTGCTTAAGCAGAAGAGCCAACAGAATCTATTTGCATTTAAGAGAGATCTTGCTAATGGTTCTTGGGGGAGCTACTGAAGGGCTGAGACTGGAGATGGAGAGTTGAGTTACAAGCCTGTGGCTATTGAGAGGGGGAGAAAGGAGAATTAAGGATGCTCTCAGATTTTCTGACATAGAAAACTGGAGAGATGGTTTGAAGTGCTGTTGCTTTTTCAGTATTGTCTTTTCATAAATCTCTCAGAACAGACCTCTTCCTAATTTTGATTTCTGTGGTCCATCCATAGAAACAATTTTCCTAAGATGTATAAAACCAAGGTTCAACTATGTACTGTGCCTTGTGTAAAGCTGTAAATCATCCCAGCTTGATGTTTTATACACACACACACACACACACACACACACACACACATATGTGTGTGTATGTATATACAATATTTATAATTCTAAAAAATCATTGAAAATGAAAGCATTTTATATTAAAATGACACGAGGTCTTGAATTTTCTTCAAAATAATCCACTCAGGAAGCAGGAGTACATAGGGCTAAAATGAAATGAAATAGGCTGCATGGTAATAATTATTGACAATGGGTACATGGAGGGGTGGCAGTATACTATCCTCTCTACCTCTGTGTATATTTTACATTTTACATAATAAAGGCTTATTTTTAAAAAAACTAACTAAAAATCAAATTAAATAGATGCCAAAGTTTCTAAAATGAAAAAAACATTTCTAAGGAAATTTTGTTCAAAAGAAAAGGCAAAAGTATACCATTCTGGGAATTAGGTTGTAAAGGCAGTACAGTTTTTGAATCTCTCTGAGTTTCACATAAAATTAGTATCAGTGACTCACTGGAAAGCATGGTGGACTATTCTGAGAATAGCAGTTGAAAGTGGGAGGGTGCATTGCAGGGCTCAGTGTGCAGATGACTTCAGTGGGGTTGCAGAAAGGTTGAGGATGCTGGATGTCCAGAGGTTTGTGCCTATGAATTCCTGAAAGTAATGAACCAAACCAACTTGCCATGACAAAGCCCTGTACTAAGGAGAAAATGCTGAGAGTAGAATCCTAATTTGGTAAGACAGAAATAATAGAGACAGAGGCAAGAAAAGGTCCAGGTAAACTTAGGGGAGGGGAACAGAAGAGGAAACTCTCAAAAAGTTCACTGCCATATCTTTTTTTAAAATCACTTTGTGAAAATAATGAAAGAGAGAGATCAAGAGTCATGAAGGTAGAAAGACTATCCTGGCTCATTCATCACTCTTAGGAAGACAGAAAGACTCGTTTTATTTAATAATGAGCTGCAGAAAAGGATTTATCAAAGCTCAAACCAAGTTGTTATTATTAGAAAAACAGAGAATTGGAAGTATATTAAATCCTTGCGCGCTATGAAATATGAATTCAAGCTCACAAAATGGATGAATACTGTAACCTAATATTTCAAAATATGTTAAAATAACGTAAGGAAAATTATTATAGGCTTTGAAAAAACATCAAAAATTAGAATTTTTAAAAGTTCTTAAATAAAATGAGTACAGAAAAGAAAATATTGAAGGAGAAAGCGCAGTACTCAGAAAAAAATTTAGGGGAAAAAAAATCATTTGAGAAACGAAGATAAACCAAGTGAAACACAGTAACAAGCAACACAAAATGCTTTAAGGGAAGTAGAAGATGGCAAAAGAGAAGATATAAATGTCAAAAGGAAATGCAGAAAGGCATAAAAAAAAGATTTGACAGAAAGTGGTAGTTTTAGAAGACATTAAAAGAAGATCTAACGTGTATTATAGGGGGTTTCTGAAGAAGAAAACCTAAATAATCGAAACACATAAATGCTGAAATCTAAAATTCAATAGAATTTTCTTTAGAGAGGATGTGAAACTACTTATTGAATGTACCCTGATTTCATAAAATAGTAGCCAACAACTCATAGTGCAAGATGTATTCTAACAAAACTATAGCTTTTCGGGGGTAGGGTGGGGGGAGAATTCCCTTAAGCATCAACGCAAAAAGATCACAGAATTTAAAAGGAAAAGAAATGTGGATAGTCATCGGATTTTGAGCTAGCACTACTTTATACATACCATTTTTAAGATGCTCGTGAAAAAGAAAATGTGAGCTAAGGATGTCATATTCAGCCAAAGTGAATTTCAAGAGAAAGAATCTCCCCACAAGTCTTCCCTAATGAATCTACTAGAGAACTAACATCAAACAATCAAAATAACCAGAGAAACAGTATCCTGGATGGTGAAATACAACAAAGATTGTGAGCCTGGGCCATACGTTCCAGGAAAATAGAATTTCGCACCAGACCACAAACTTCAGTCTATTTCAACGAAAGCATTGTTTGCTTTAGTGGACTTGACATTTCTAGTTGAAATGCAGACAACTGAGCCAATTTTTACCCTATTTCTAGGGAAAAACATTCCTGGAAGATTTGAGACACATTTTGAGGAATGAAAGCCTGTAGATAATTAAAATCTATTACTGTCTAATAAGTTATCCCTAAAACACCATTAACTTAAAACATCATAGTTTCTGGGGTCAGGAATCTGGGGGCAGCTTAGTTAGGTGATTCTAGCTCAGGGTCTCTCATGATTTGCCAACCAGGGCACCAGGCAGCTCAAGGCTTGACTGAGGCTGAGACACATTCCCAAGCTCACTCACAGTGGGCAGGCCTCAGTTCTTGACCACACCGGCCTCTCCACAGGCTGGCTGTGTGGACACGTGGCATGGCAGCTGCTTTTGTACAGAGCTGTGATCCAAATGTCTCAAAAAAAATTAAAGAACTCAAGATGGAAGTTGCAGTCTTTTATAATCTAATCTTGAAAGTTACATGCCATCACATCCACCATATTCTATTGGTCAGACAACCAACATCCATCAGGGGAGGGGACACAGGGTATAAAAAGCCAAGTAACAGAGATCATTGAGGGCAACTTCAGAGGCTCAGAGATGTAAATTTCTCAAAGTCACATAATTGGAAGGAGAAAGATCGAGTTTCAAGCTAATATCTATATGACTCCAGAAACTGTTCTCTCTGTGATATATTCAAACCAAGATGGAATGTGGATTGTGAATGTTCTAGATCTTTCTCTTATAATTAAACTGTAAAAAAAATAAAACCAACTTTTCCAAGAGTCCTATGTCTATACTTTTAACAGTCCTATGTCTATACTTTTAACACTCTTACTTTGTTTTCAAGTGACCATGAGATCCACAAACACCTTCAAATTTCAGCTTGACAGCTTAGCTGCCCATCATTTTCAAGTAGAGAAACTCATAATTTTCATGTATGTGATTTATGCCTATTTGTTTTTAGTAAGGAAGGATCAAAATGGTCTGGAAAGCAGGACCCCAACCGAAAATTTAAGGTAGTGGTTCTCAACTTTTTTTGTTGATACATTTCCTTATAAAATATCAAAAAATCTCTTTAAGCTATCCCTACCAATCTCATCAGAAAAGTTTTTAACTCTTGGGAATCTGCCAAGTTTAAAATGACGGATACAAATATTCCAAAATTCTCATTTTCACTCGAAAACTTGAATTTTTATCATTGGTAATAAATAGTGTCTGTTGTTTTCTTTGAAGTGGTGAGCTCACGTCTTTCATTTTTGAAAAAAAAAAAAAAATGTTTACCAAATGTCATAGTCAGTTCAAACTGCTATAACCAATTACCATAGACTGGGTACGTATAAACAACAGAAATTGATGTCTCACAGTTCTGGAGGCTGGAAGTCTGAGAGCAGGGTGACTGCATGGTGGGGTTCTGGAGACAGCCCTCTTGCAGGTGGCAGACTGCCAACTTCCCCTTGTATCCTCACCTGGAAGAGAGCAGAGAAAGAGTAAGCTCTCCTGTGACTCTATATTATAAGGCACTATTACCATTTATGAGTAATTTATTACCTTATGATGTACATTAAAAAAAAATTTTAAGCTGTAAAACTGTATTCACTGTGCATCTTTACTCATTCCTTTTAATCTATCTTTTATCCTCCTTTCCACTGTATTTACACCCGTACTTCCTCACATGCGCTCACACACAGAAACACACACCTCCTCATCTCCTTGCACACTTCTGATATCAAACCGTTGTACTGCTCTTTTTGCACTGCCAGGGGCTTCTCAGAAGACAAACAGCAGCCTGTTCTAGGAAATCAATCAGCTTCGGGAAATGGAGATGCCCACTGCCTTTGAGTACTTTGTTAAAGGTGGGACAAAAGCTTATTTCCTTGTTGTGATGGAAATGAAAAGTCTCCAGGCTTTTGTCCAGAGGATGTCTTGAGAGGAGGACTTGAGTAAGAAAGGACACCCATGAGACTTACAATGTAAGTTGTAAAGGTTGGTTCCAAAGATCCCAAAGATTCGGCAATCGAGGGTTCATACTGAGCCTGAGGATGGGAATGAATGTATCTTATGAAAACCACTCTTCAGTACGGTGTGGGTTGTAACAGAACACTATTTTCCTAGGGCAGGGTGCGTGGTGGTAGTGAAGGAGGGGTTTGGACAGGGAATGAAGGAGGGAAGGGAGAGGTTGAGAAGAAGGAACCATTTTGTGGTGGAAATAAATTAAAATATTCAAAGGAGAAAACAAAGCACCACAATGATTAATAGATAGTCTTGATTTCTATCCCACTTTGTTCCAAAAACACATTTAAAGTGCTGGTTTGAAAATCACTTAAAGCTCCCCTAAGCTTTAAACTTTAAACTCACCCAAGTCCCTCCGTGGGCTGTCACCACTGGGTGGAGTCTTCCTGTCTGGGTGGACAAAGCTTGATTTAGAGACAGGGCATGTAGAGACAGGAGGGCAGTGGCATTCCACAGTCAGGAGAATTAGTTCCTCAAAAAATCTGCTGCCCTAATGTGACCTCCAGCGGGGAATCCTTGATCCATGTAAAGAGTGCATTGGGGCGGCTTCCTGGGGAGAGTCGCTAAGAAAGAAGGAAAGTCTCAGAGTCACTGGTCAGATTAACTCAGAAGTTCAAGGCTTATAATGTGTAAGGCTGATAAATTCTGCATTCATTTCTGGGTCTGGAGACAGAGAAAAACAAAGTAAAGCAATTATTCATATTTTGTCTCTTAATAGAGATATTTATATAAATCCACAGATAATTTGCTTCCTCCTGAGCAAATTCAATGAGCATGTTTAGCCTATTCCACATTCCCAATAAAAACCCTCTCATTTGGAGGAACTCTGAGGGCGTAAAAGAAAACATGGATATTTTAATTTCTTGGGTACAATCATACTTGACTGACCTTAAGGGACATCTGAAATCAAAGAGGTAAACCACGTTAAGCACAAACCAAATAAACTCTAGATTCAGCTATCATGTGCAAAATTATCTACTTTAATTTTCAACTAATTCAATAAGCTTATCTGGTAACTACCAAAATCTGAGAATTAAAAGACACAATCTTTTGCTGTTATCAGAAGTATCCAATATACGAGCCACATTAACTACTATTCATGGGAAAATCTCAATGCCATTACTCCAGTTTCAAATGAGTGGGGTTTTCCTGTTTCACAAGGGCTCTCCTACCCACCATGTTCGTTATCATTTTAATTTTGGAAAAAAAAAGTTTGCCATATACTCAAATCTGAATAGCCAGTTATTGTGCTAGCAAAGAAAGAACATAATTGCTTCTGAATATGAAAGAGTCCTATTAGATGCTAGAAAATGCAACCAAAAGAAAACTCTGTTTCTTTTATTGATTTTTCCCCTCATTATTATGGTGATAACTATATTCTCAAAGTGAGTGAAGGCTCTTCTTATGGATACTTCAGTCTTTCTTGACCTTTGTTTGATCCACCTCAACTTTTGTAGCCACACAAAATTTAACTCTTAAATCTTCTTTTATTCTTTGCTCCTTCTGGTTAATCTTCAATCCTTACTATCCTTTTTTAGAGTCCTTTATTTGTAAATTATTCATCAATAAAGAAAAAAAGAATTTTTTTTAAGAAGTTACTTATTTCACTTCTGAACATTCACCAGTACCAGGCAGTTATAGATACATCCTCAATAAATGCATGTTGCCTGATTTTGATTGTCCAATTTATCTGTGTAATTTGGGTCCTCTAAGGTGCTTGATTAAGATATTCATTTATTTAAAGCCGTTTCCATATTCCACGCACTGTTCTAGGTGCTGAGAACAAAGTGATTATTAAGAGAGGCTACACAAAGAATAGGAATGGTTCTACATCCTGGTTTCAGGAAGAACAAGAACCTTCCACAGAGCCAAGCTGTGGGGAGTCGTTCTGAAACTGAAAATCTATTCAGATATGACACCGTATCATTTGGTTGCTTCCTGAGAAACAGGTGTCTGTTGTACTAAGCTTTCAACACTACTTGTATTTGATTAATCATTTTCCTGACCTCATAAACCCTTATTTGCATTTGTTTATACTCATCGCTTGTCTCATGGCTTCTGCACACTGACTTTATTGAGTAGAGCTTATGTTTTTTTTTTTGTTTTTTTTTTGTATTTGCACAGAAATTTCAAAAAAGAAAAAAAAGTGATGAGTCCAAATTGGTTGAACTTTCACTGCTGGTGACAGTGCACTTTCTAGGAGCCTCTTAAAGATTGCTGGCCACTTTCATTGGCCACTGATGGGCCAGGCATCTCCTCTGATCCAGCTATGATGAAGGCTGCTTCAAAAGATATTGGTTTATTACCTTAGGATCTCTCAGTGAGGTTTCCCCTCTACGGCCTGAGACATGGAAGACACGCTGCCAAATTTGAACGCACCTTGGATCACTTCAGTGAAATCTGCAAATATTCAGCACCTAGAAAAGGGCCTGGACCATAGTAAGTGCACAATATGAATAAAATTACCTTACTAAACCAAATTTGGAAGCATTGTACACACTTTTAACTTCATGCTACATGTGACACATTTTGATCCTAAATCAATTTTGTAGTCTTACTTGAAATGTCCCAACCTACATAAGAAAAACTTCAAATATTGTTATGTCATTGGTTCCCAGCAGACCACACTGCATTTCAACTACTCAGGTTTAGGTCAAATAGTTAATATTATTACAAGTTCCTTAAATTTTATTAAACTGTCTACCAAAAAAAAAAAAAAAAAAAAAAAAAAAGAAATGGAACTAGCTTTTTATTTTTGAGGTGTTGAATACTCTAGACTGAATGCATTTCACTATTTCTTCTCCTCTATAAAACTGGTCATTTGATTCTAAATTTGCTTCAGATACTCTATTCTATGCTTAGATGGTTTTTCTCATAATCAAAATTGTTATGACCTGATTGCCCATGAAAAAAAGCCTTTTCTAAGATTCTTTAACCTTGCATGCAATGTTTTGATCTCCTCTATAAATTTTCCTATTATGTAGGCATGCCACTGTAAAAACTAACTGGGCAATAAGTATAATTTCAAACATAGGCAGGAACTTTATTGCGCTTGCCTTGTATTTGACTAAAATGCGAAATGTTGGAAAAAAGTGCAATTACATATTATTTTTCAGTTCCAAGTGAATGGTTTTGTCTCATTTTCAACTGGGTAAATTCTCATTCATTTTAAGGTCTTTCTTAAAAGTGTCATGTCGACTCTGTTGCTGTCTGCCTTACTCATTTCCATTACATTATTTCCCTTTTCAACCTCTGCTTGACATTCATAGTGAATATCCACAAAATCATTTGCCTCTCCAGTCAACAATTTGACCCTCCAGTTGCTGCACTTCCTTTATTCTTTGAGTAAGCTATTTTAAAAGGAGAACAACGTCATGGACTCAAGGACTCAGAGAGCTTCCTATTTTTCTTCAGCACAAATACAAATGTAATAATGCACTAAGAAATACATTAGTACACAGACCTAACAAGTGTGTTAATACACACATTCTCAGCAGCTTGCATCAGTAAAGAACATTTTGAAGGGTATTATCAGTGAACTGGAGACAAAATATATTAAAGCACTGATGAGCATAAACTCTATACCCCACAATAGAGGGAAATAGATTAAAGCTGAGGAACTATTTGGAGGGCTCTAACCTGTATGAAAACAGAACTTGGTCTGTTTGGCCTTTCTGATTAGGGAGGAAGCATCAGACGTTCGCTAACACTCTCTACAGCATTCCTAGAACTTGACAAAATTCTATTCTTAACATGACATAGATTAAACTCTGTCATTGTTATTAATACACCTGATGAACATGTATTTCCTGAAACCCTGAAGCAGAGACAAGTCTTTTGCTGTTTACAGATCACCTCAAACCAAGTGGGAACAATAGGTATCATGGCTGATTTATCATTGTCCTATGTTTTTGCAGAATACAAAATGTGATGATGAAGAGGATATTCTTCAAAACATCAGATTCTTCGTATTTTTCAAAACAGACTTTGGATGACAGAACCTATTGAACGACCGAAACGTAAATAGAGCATTGCATTAAATAGGGCATGGGTTGCCGTTTTGATAGGCGTGTCCCTGGGTAACGGTTTTTATAACGAATAGAGCATAGAGGCGAGCACATGGTAACACATACATACACACAGTACCTTCATTTTTTAAAATGTATGGGGGAAGCTCCTGTTTTTAATCTCCGATTGTTTTGATGGCCAGAATTTCAAACTTTACTCTCCAAGACAGCTAGCACAAATGCCTCAGCAAGATTTTTAAGTTGGGCCAACTCCTGACTCCTTTGCAGACTTCCTCACATTTCCTCATGTTTGGTGCCTGTGCTTCCACTCTGACTTCTGAGGCTCCTCAGTGAGTGATGGATGGTACTTTCATTTATGCCTGCTTGAGAGTAAGAAATGAGTCCTTGATTTCAAAATGTCCTTAAATAGGTTGCTGCGTAACTGATTTTTACCTTTTTTCAGTATAAGCGACCTTCTGATTCACTGAATTATTCGGACTTACAACAGATTAGGACATACAGACATCAAAATGACATTTTGTGTATGCATCAGAAGGTTCAAATCATTAGCTAAATTGTACTCTTAACTTAGTGGCCATGGTCTTGAAGGTCAGTTTAAGTTCTCTGGAGTCCTGTTTCTCAGTATGTACACCTGGAATTAAAATAGTGTGTCCCAGAGATTTTTATTGGAAAAGGGTTGAGAAGCGACAAAAGCCATGTAAATATACAGTGATTTGATCTTCGTTTTTCACTGAGTCTCAAGAAACACTGTGAGTTCTGAACATGATTTGGTTTAACATCAACGATATTGATTTCTTTCCTCTGAATCAACAGAAAGCTACACAAAAGACTAGGCTACTGGGCCGTTTGCAGGCTAAGTAGGCTGTCTCCTCAGCCTCCTGAGGACTTAATCTTTTTGTGAGACCCAAGGGCTTTATTACACTTTGATAATAAAAATCATGCACGATTCATTAAGAATATAGACAAGGCTTTATGTTATATTTATTTATTTTCCAGCTTGTACAAACTGGATGTAGAAGCATAAACATAGTACATTTCTACCATCTTCAACAAAAATATAACCAATATGTACAATTATTGTATTAAAAATACAAAAGGGATACAGACTCCACCAATGTCTTTCTAAAAGACATACAGGTACAAGTAGTATCAAAAGTATGAGGAAATCACCAGTTAATTGTACATTCTGCACTTGACATCACAGAGCGAACTGAGATTAGCAGTCCTATGTTCTACAATTACTTAATGCTTAGATAACATTTGTGCAACTTGTGGTAGAGCTAGGTTTCTGTCTTTCTATATGCACATGAGGTCCATAGCCTATATAATAAAACTGGCAAATAATGCATATTACATGTAAAATTACAAATGCATAATTGACAATGTAATATATAAGCAAGTAGACAAATGCCATGATACAGAAGAGAATTATTAAATAAAGCACTGACATTGTTTGATACAGTGAAAAAAACACTGCAATTCGACTTTTAAAATTTGAAGCTATTTACGTTTATCTACTGATCAATATGATCAGCTGAATTTAATGGAAAAAAAATCCAAGACCAGCAGTTCCTCACATTTGAGTACTACTCGGATTGGCAGCCTTCACTTTTCCGGAGTCTGTGCAAAAACAACACAAAAATAGAGTGGAGGGGTCATTTCAGTCATTATAGGGTTAATAGCAGCTGTGAGCAGGTGGTTGCTACACTTAGGCCTTCTCTGTCCATAGAGCCACTTAGCGCCAGTTGGCGGTTAGTCTTTGGTGACTAACCCACCTTGCAAAGGCTGGCATACCTAACCAGGTTTTTGATCTTTTATCACGTCAATGGCTTGTTTAGTCCCTAATGCCAATTCAATAAAGGGAGGCTGTCTTGAAAGAGCAGTATTAACAGCTGGCATTAGCTTCAACATCCCAAGCTGCTTTCACTGCAATGCTATCCAGTTATAAATGTTTCTCTTTAAAAAACAAACACAAAAAAAAGTCCCTAAAACTAAATTAACAAAAAAAATCAAAGAAACATAACTTAAAAAAAATGGGGTTTGCCATCCATCTCAATGGAGCAGGACACGCCCTCAAATGACACTGTCCTACACTCCATAAGGCTCAGACAAAGGACACAAAAGTCCTAGTTCCCTCCCCTGGCCATGTGCAAACAGTTTTATAGAGAACCCCACCCACTGGGGAAGGCGTGGATGGGGTGTCTTGGTATCTAAGTAATTGGCTAACATTTTATACTTCTCCAAGTTAGGGCACTTCACGGGTGAGGCCAGAAGGACATGGGAAGACAGGGTCGCAAGCCAGGTCTTCCCCTCTTCTTGGTGTGACCACACCCTGTCCGGCATATTTGGTTTTTTTTAGAAACCCAGGCTGGCAACCCTACTTAAAGGTTCAAAATAATACTGTAATCATTAAATGGATATAACATTTACTCTCTGAACACAATCTTTAAACTCATTTAAAAAAAAAGGGGGGGGGAGAACATTGTAAACAAGTGGACAAGCACTGTACTCAAAGGATTTCATTGTTTTTCTTCATCTTCCTTGGTGGGTTAAAGGCCCCGTGAAGTTCAATGGCTAGCGTTTCTCATCATCCCAATGAGACCAAGTGCTAGGACTGGATGGAAATCGAAAAGGAAGATTTAAAAAAAATCCTTCCAGGCTTTGAGAAGTGCAGCCAGAGTGAATCATCTTGTCATGATGATCTTGGAATTTGGAATGATACTGTGACGTGGCAGGCAGCAACAGCGGGAACGTGAAGATTGCTGCGCTGTGCATTTCAAGCAACAAAGTCTGAAAAGTGCCAGGGCGATTTCTTCACAGTATTTCACATGCAAAGGGGAAAGGAAGAAGGGGAGAAGAAGCCCCATGCTGCTTTTAAGGCAGGGAAGGAGGCAAACTGGTCCACCATCCTCAGAAGGTGAGTTCCAAGGCTCCAATGCTGTGTTGTCCTTGGAGGTGGCTCACGCTGGATCCAGAAAAGCCTGTGCCTCAAACAGCAGATACTTGTTCATCTTCTGTAAACACAAACCAGGAAAGGAAAAAAGAAAATCAATGAGCAAGAATTCGTTTCATGTGCTTAGAGAGAATATGTTCACTGATGTGCTAAATAAAAACATACCATGGCTATTCTTTTTAGTGTACTTCACTTAAAATCCTTGTCTCCTTTTCTAGGTAACGATTAATAATAATAAAAAAAAATTAAAACTAAAGTATATCTGATGCATATCTTTAAATATACATATACTACAAAAATAGATACACGGTGTATTTATTGATTGGAAAGTTAATTCATTGAAAAAAGATATAAAACAGCATGTGATTTTTATTTTTTATAATAGAGTTACATACTCATGAAGAAGTCTGGGATACGTACAAAATGTTCATAGTGGTTATCTGCCCAGTGGCAGGATTATAAGTAATTTTCATTTTTGTGTTTTCTTTTTTCTGTAATGATTATTTGTGTACTAAAACATGTTAAAAATCGAAACTTAAAAAAAGAAAAGGGGTGGGGGGCATATCTCCCTCCTCAGCCTCATTCTAGCGTAGCCAGGTAGGTATATAAAAGGCAGGCAAAAAAAAGTCATAGAGAAATGTATTTCTTTACCAGGCTTTCGCTTGGACCTCATTAGAAGTCCAACTATAATATTTCCACAGAGCTCTGAGAATTAGGAAAGAAATCCAGCCACCTGCACACCAGGACAAGTGACCACTTCTGCAATCTCTGGTATTTCTTAAGCCATTTAGAAAACAAACACACAAACAACTCACACAATGAAAGCAGTCAAAAGCTTGAACCCCAAATTTGGAACTCTGCATAGAAAACGTTCTTTGTGTGTAGTACATGGCTAGAGACACAGGTGATGGCAGTGTTAAGAAAACAGAAACGCCTTGGCAAGCGTACAGGCAGCATGAGCGAACACATCTAACGTTAGGGTTTTAAGAAGGCGTATGTACCGTCCTCCTCGGCGGAAAACCCTTGAGACTGATAGGGGGTGAGGCGCGGGTCGCACTCGTTGGGTTTGTGCCACTGCGGCTTGTTCCCCGGCCTGCCGCTCGCAGGAAGCGGGTGCGGCTGCTGCGCGGGGGCAGGCCCGGCCGTGTCGGCGGGGCGGGCGACCATCCGGGATCGCTGCAGCGCCACGTTGTAGTCCGGAGGTTTCCTCGTTGGATGGGCAGCCCCTTCGGGGAAGTCAGTGATGGGGATTCCGATGTAGCCTGGAGGGGTGGGCGGGGGCTCTCGATACCTGCCCTCCTTTCGCGCTGCAGTGAAGACAAATGAACGAGCCGTTAAAAATGCCGTCGAAGAATATTTCATGCCACGCCATGTGCATGAAAACCTATCGAATAATCATTACGACAGCACGTACAGTGTAATAGCAAATGTGATTTTGTGTGGTCTGGGACAGAGGTGGGGGGTGACAGGCGGGGGAACGGATGCTAACCGAAGCGAGTATTCTCAACAGGTCTCTCGGTGTGGCGAAAATTATTTTAAACAAACTTTTAACACTTGTCTTACTTGTCTTAATAAAATAGTAATAAGGTTAACATAGAATCCTCGGGTTTACTGGAAAGATTAAGCAAAGGGAGATCATAAAAGGTACCCAGTACTATGCCCGGAGCATGCTAGTAGTTAGCCTGGTAAAAGTGGCATACTCGCCAGCCCCAAGGACAAGGCAGGCTATTCCCTCTTTGCTGGGCATTTACCCTTATCAGGCAGGAATCAATTCCACGTTACTTCCGGTCTTGGGCCTCACTTCAGAAAACAGTGAATCAAAATAAATTTGAAAAAGTAGTTTAAAAAAAAATGCAAATCTAAAAACTCCAAAACTACATGTAAGGTATGTATTTTTCTTAAAAAATCCTTTTATTAATGTTCATGACCTAGAACATGAAATTTGTAAACGTAAGTAAAATCAACGTTTTATTTTCTTGAAGTTTCTAGACTGAACCGTTCGGAACTAAAAATCATTCTTCTATCCTCTGCAGTAAAAAAAGTCTGAGTATTAGCTGGTTAAAAGAAAGTGCTTTAAAATTTGCAACCAAAGAATAGGTATTAACTGTCATCTCCTTGTTCATCTTGAAAGGATATTAAATTGGACACCCATCCATGACTATTTACATGGTAAAATGACTACAATTTCCCTACTAATCAAAGCGATGTCTGTAATGATTATACTCCAGAACTTCTCACTCTATCTCCTTGAATTTGTTCCCACACTTCAATTATACAGACGTTAAATACGCCATAGAAAACACACCCTGGTAGGACTGAGGGGACATGAGAAGCTTCACAACAGACAGCGTAGCAAAGCAACAGCATCTATCACACACTTAATCAGTTACTATCTGGGCGCTGTTCTAAATGCTTCTCAGAGAACTCCTCTAATCCTCACACCAGCTGAGCTGTATTAGTAGAAATTGTTAAACTCATTTTACAGATGAGGAAACAGACATAGTTCCATTCCTTGCTCAAGGCCACAAAGCTAGGAAAGTGGCAAAACAGTGATTGCAACTCCAAGCTGCCTGACTACTATGTAAGCTTTATGTTTTCTCTGAGCACTCTTTGCCTTGTTCCATAACGTACAGAGAAAATCTGTTTAGCGCAGAAACAATTTCTCTGTGTAACAAAAATCAACAGAAGATGGTTAAATATGAAAAGTATAAAGTTTTAAGTACAATTCAGGGGAACAAAATAGAATAATAAAATATTTCAAAGTTTCAACTAAACAAATTCTTCTTCTACAATGTCCATCCTTCCCGATAATTTTCAGCTAAAAAGATCAATACGAGACCAGAAAATATCCATAATGACAACCTACTGATCCTGATAGCTAAGATATATTGAATGTATACTATGTTGGAAAGTATTTACATGTACCTGACCAGAGAACTGGGCTCTTAACCACTATTCATTTCAAGCCCTATACAGCAATGGGGTGAGGGGGGAAGAGGACAAAATGAGGAAAAGAACCACAAACACATGATTTTTACTTTTGAAATAAATTAGATGAAAGCCATGAGCCAGACATGCCAAAGTCTCCAATCAGCTTACCGATAAGTCCCTTTGCAGTAGTTGATGTCACAGCTATGTGGGCAGGCATGGGAACAGGTTTGGTTTCTTCTGTGGTCACAGATGGTATGCTGCTGCTTTCAGCTTCAATGGAAACATCTTTCCCTCCCCTTCGCTTTATTGTGCCTGTGTCACCTTCTGAGTCTTCTCCCCAGTAGCCTGTGGAAGAGGCCCAGCTTGCCCGGGATTGGGCTTGTTCAAGACTCTCTCTACTTTGATTTTGCCTGTTATATTTTGTGCTATGATCAGAAAACATAATTTGGTCCATATGGCTGCTTGAGGCCCATCCACTTGCAGGATCCCCTGAATAATCAAAGTGAGTGTGCCCGAACGGAAGTGTTTCCCAGCTTCTCTGGTGCTGGATGGTCTGTATATTATCATGGGAACCACTTGAGCATGAGGTCCAGCTCCCACGGCCACTGTCGGCAGCATCGAGTGAAGCCCGATCCCCCTGGTCTTGGGAAAGCTCCTCTGTGCTTGGAGAAGAGATTACTGTAGCTGTGGCATATAAGCCCCGACTCTCAGACGTTGGTGCGTAGGACCTAAGTGGTCAAAAGAAATGAAAAGGAAAAAGCGAGACTGTTAACTAACAAACCTATGATAAAACCAAAATACTTCTTCCTAGAAAGGTGGCTTTCTTTCATCCCAGGGAAAGGATGAAAGTACCACCGAACTGCATTCTAGTGGCCAACTCTGCCACTTCCAATTTTCTCACCCTGTCGTGTCATTACCATAAAATAAAGAGGGGGGAAAAACCCCAATTACTTGCTTATACTAAAGGACCATGTTCCTTACAAGGCTCAATGTAATCTGATTATTTCACAGACAGTCCATACAAAAGAACTGAGGTACATCCTAAAGACACCCTCTGCCTTCAGCACAGAACAACTCACTGTACTCCCATCAAGAAGAATACACCGAACTCGACAAGCACAACAAAAATAGCATGGGAGAAAAGTTCTTAGGCGCTGTGTAAAATAAATAGAAATATACATCTAGAAAAAAGGACTCATTCTTAAAAGATGGAAGAAAGAATGAAAAAGAACACTAACGAAAAGGCACCTACCCTAAGCTGTACTGGTCAGGTTCAATCATGGTCCGCCTTTCCGTCCTGCCCACACCCAGGTTTGTTTCCACGATGCTGACAGAATGCCGCTGACGCCTCTCGTCATGCAGCGAGACTGGCACTGAGTCGAAGGAAGAATTGCTGACGATACTGGATCGTGAAGAAATTTCACTGTGACCAGAATCTGAAAAATTATCCACAGTACCACTGGGAGCCAAAGTATAGCCTGCATGGGAAATACAAGTATGTTAATTAGATGCTATATGTTTATCACATATAACCAAAGTCTACCAAATAGAAGCAAAAGCAAAATGAAGGCCAAAGGTATCACCATTGAAGTGGGGGGAAAAACCTTTTACTTGTGGAGAGCAGGTAACTGAGATAAAGATCATTTACTCAAATGAAGCTTAACTTGCTTAATGAAAGTTTAGCGAGGAAAAAAGGAAACACTGTTAGGCGAGCCAGGAAATGATGCAGAAATCATGGCACTGCTCCACTATTCTTAGCTACCTTCAATACAAATTGTGCTATTATTAGTTTATAGAAAAGAAACGATGAAGAGTAACTGTGATCAGATTTAAAAGAATATTTTCTTTCAAACTCAAACCAAGTCAGTAATCTCATTTCCAACTGTTTTTATGGCACAGAATGATTCAACTGGAAATATGTATTATACTTCTAATTTTAAGTGGACATATAAGAATAAGAAATAAAAACTGAAGAAAATATCTTTGGATTTCTGCCATTTGGTTTTTCTAACATTAATAATATAGTGGACAAATTGTATAAAAGCCATTTGTTTTGAAGGATGTAATGTTACAAAATCTGTTTTCTCCTTAGACCATCATTTTAAAATGTCTAAACGGATATCCATTTTTGACCTGAAGGACCCTTAACTCCTTTGTTGCTAAAAATAATTTTGAAAATCACAAAGGCAAAGGCTTATTTTGATATTTTTAAAGAAAAAAACATCCAAATCTTCTTTCTTAGTACTCATTTTCTTTTTACATTACTAAGGATCTCATGTTAGTTAGAATATTCATTTTATATGATTATATATATGCAATGCAAATTTTTCAATGCACCTTACCTAATAAAAATGTTAAATCTGTAGCACCTAATTGTTGCTAATTTACTCTCTAAAGAGTACTTCCCCATCCTTTTAGTAAATTGTTAATTCCTGATTTATTTTTTAAAGGTTGCACAGGTCTTGATAAGATTTAATGTCTTCACCTATGAAGTGTCTTTTAATAAACCATACTACAAGTTCTGACCGACAAGATTTAAAGCCTTCCCTGAACAGTCTGCTCAAGAAAATATCTCTAGAGAAAAGAATCACTCAGATGGAGCCCTTGACATTTAGAGGAATTCTCCCATTTTCCTTAACTAATGAGATGATTCCTCTCTTTCCCACCCCGTTTTTGGTTCTATAAACCCCACCTATCCCACAGGTCCGTGGTGCATTGTTATTCTTGTTACTGTTCTCACTTCCAAGAGAAGAGGAGGAACTGGTTAAGTCCAATTGCCCGGAGCCAAAAGATCTCAGTTGATTGCCACTGCCACCTGACAACAGGATGAGAGAAGAATTTAGATATATCCATTTACAAGGACAGTAGAGACCGACACCCACACAAAATGCAGGTGTCTGAAATATCTAAAAAGTAAAACAGAAGAGGTATATGTTGCTTCAGTGAAATCTCACAATTTATTAATCTTTTTGGCCTTCCTCTAGGGAAAACTGTCTTAGCATTCATCATTGGCTTACACCCATTCAACTAAAGGGCAGGAAAAGAAAGTAACCTGGAGGGTTAAGTGGCAGAAAATTATCTACTATTTTACTATAAGAAGGTATCAACATAGGGAGGAAAGTTTGAATGCCTAAAATTTAATCTGTTTAAAAATAAAACAAGGTAGCAACAAAAAAGGTAAATCAAGACCCATGTTAATACAATGAAAAAATAAATCAGGAAGGTATTAGTTTTTCTTATGTTTCTAAAGCTCCCTACTCTGTAACTGATGTTTTATTATCATATTTAGTTAGAACAGCTTTCAGCGTAAAAATAATTATTTCCACACTTACAATAAATAAAAAACTTAAAGGTACTTTTTAAAAAGCCGTATACATTCATAAGTTTAACACTATTTACTACAAGTATAATATTTAAAAAATGCCAAAATTCTTCCAAATTTATAAACTGAGAGGGAAAAAAAACATCGATTGTTATATATTAGATCATTTTAAATGACTCTGTAACATAAAAAATGATGTAATAGGTAACTCTGCAATTTATTATAGCTGAAATATATAGATTGCTATAAAGGGAAACAGTAAGTAATTTAGCTTTACCTTTCCTTGGAGAACTTTGTGGAGAAGTGGGAGGAGAAGAAAGCTGTGAAGACGCATTTGATATTGTATCTTCTGCTTGTTTCTTATGACGCTCCAGACTTCCTTCTTCAGACAAAGAAAGAATTTTCTTTAAAGCTTGTGGAGAGTTTATGCCTATAAGAGAAAGAAAATAACTTAAATGTGTATTTTCAAGACTGAAAAGAAATAGCATTAATAACTAAAAAACTTTTTTTTGTATTAAGATTTAATATTACATTTAGTTTCAATGCATTTACAATTTGTACTCTTCACAGTATAGACCAGGGGTGTCCAAACTTTTTTCAATGTTTTTCGCCAAGGGCCATATGCGGTAAAATACACAAACAGCCGGGCCACTCACTCGACGTCCGTATTGCCTCACCTGGTTTATTTAAGTAAACTAAATATATTTTTGGAATTTGCTGCGGGCCAATAAAAAATGGATTGTGGGCCGCAGTTGGCCCGCGGGCCACAGTTTGGACACCCCTGGTATAGACAGTAAGCTTATAGAAGACACAAGATACCTGCAATTTGTTTCTGACTGATATCTGCCAGAGTACTCAGCATCTCTGAATTAATATTTTATATTACGTGACTTTAAATGTTTGTTTTTAATTATCATAAGAAGGCACATGATCATGAGTATTACATCCTCATTTATAAAGTCCTAAAAATATTTTGAGAGATATTCTCTCTGGGAAAGTGGGAGATAGTTTTATATAGTATCTACGTTTGGGCTAATAGGCTGTATTTTGCTAAAAGAAAGACTAAGTAACTTTGATATAAGATGTTCAGTATAGAAGAGGAAACAGAAGTCAGACTGCATGGGACATAGTGGTCAAGAAACATGCTATTCAGTTTCTTTGTGATGGGGGAGCAACACAAATATTTGAAAGGGGAAATGTCAAGTAAAGGTATTGTTTTCTCTTTTCCTTTAGGCCCAACAAATGGGACACTTGCTGATCAGTAGGAACCAGCAAAGATAGAGTATATGAAGGATGTACTATAAAACTCTGGCTCAAATCATAAGGACCGGGTGTAACTGGGCAGGAACTACCTTAGTTATCAATACACTATTTTATCTAAATAAACTCTTTGCTACCAGTTTTTTAAAAAATTTCTTTCCTTTTAGTAACAGTGTTTACTTTCACATATAGGTAGAAAAACACCAGTACCTTTTATGAAAAATAATTTTGTTTTATCATTTACACAAAGAAACAAAACTAGGAGATCTATTACTTTTAACAGAAAGGATGAAGCATGGTTTGGCTCCTTAACATCCAGGAATTAACTGTGTGACCCTCACCACACCCCACCCCAAGTTACAGTATCAGGGATTCACTAAATAAGAATTCACCTCCAGACAAATCATTTCACTTAAAAATAGTCTGCCTAAATCCCAGTAATTCATTGATCATAAGGTAAAACTTCTTTAAATAATGTACATGGACAAAGCAATTTCTGTACTCATTTAAAATTAAATACAGAAAAGCATCATCCCCACCATTTCATGCCCCCCAGCCCCCACCATGACAAATGAGCATGATTAAATGAGATGCTTTATACGTTCAGTCCTTTCCACCGGCAAAAGTCAACGTTAACTTGCTGAACATTAATGCTTTGTTAAGAGGGAGCAAATCAGCGGGGAGACTCGGGAACATTAGATGAAGTTATTTTATCCAAGCGAAGCATTTTTTCCTAATCTGAAAAGCATGACCAGGAAATAGCACCAAGAGAGGATGTGAATTTAATCACCTACCAAAGGGTGGGAGATCCTTCACCGGCACTTTCTTTCGTGAAGGATAAAGGGACACGGCAGGAACCTGCAGCCCTTGGCTGACTCTATGGGGTGGCTGCGGTTGTGAAGGCTGTGGCTGCGACTGCGCTTTCTGCTGTGACCCTGCCCTTGGAGCCACCGGGGAGGTCTCGGTTTTGACAGGCTTTTTGTCACCAGGATTCTTCGGTACTGATCATGGTTTGGTTTGAAAATAGAACAAGAAATGTAAGACGTTAGTAGCTACATACCAGATCCTTTTAGCTCCCCACGCACGTTTTCTGCAGTAAGAATACTACATACAACGTTTCTCCTTGTTCCTGTTGCCTACACAAAGGACAGGGATGGGGGCAGGAGGTGAACCCTCGTGACCGAAAATATTCAAGGCGTGACAGGACACAGATATTTACTTCATTAAACTAGCTGTCTCAGAAGATGATTATACTATTAAATACCACATTAAAAATAAAAACAGAAAAATGTGCATAGTTTGATATATTATGTGTAAATATATATACATATATATATATATATATATATATATATATATATATATATATGAAACCCACAAGTATATGATTAAAAACTACAAAGGAAAATTGTTAGGAATTATTTTTCTAAAATGGTGTCCAAAATTCCTTGACATATATGAGCTTAGTTTTTATTTAATAAATGGTATTAACTGCAATCTTTTTAGTATCAAATTCTGTGTCCTATGAGGTAGAATTATCTAATTTAGCTCTAATACTACCTAATACAGCCAATACTACTTGAGTATTACACTGAGTGTATAATTCCATGGCAGAGAGAAGGCAAATCAATTGACTAGGACAATTAAATGCTGTATATATAGCATATCAGTGTTAAAATCAACTCAGTGACATATGCATACTTCCTCTATTTTACACATAAAGAAGCTAAGGATTTGGGAGCTCAAGTACCTTGCCTAAGGTGACACTGCTAGGATAACGAACAAACAGGACTGGAACTCAGACCAATCTGACTTCAGAGGACAAGCTCTTCTTCATCATGACACAAGAGCCTTTACCGTGTCCTGGATAACTCTAAATAACTTGAATTTCCTCCAGTCATCTATCTAACATTACATTCTACATATAAAAGACCCAAATTGTGTCCTAAATGGAAAATACCCGTCTTACAGATTCAGATGCAATAAAGAGAAAACTGCCCCCATTTCTAGCCTGGCCAAATGTTTAAAGTCTGGGAAGCTACATATTAGGCTGAGCTGTGGTTCCCCGTGTGGCAGAAGTACTGCTTTACGTGGCGGACGCACTGCATACGGGGTGCTGTCTGGGCTGAGGGAATGACAGGCAGTCAGTACACCTAGTTCTGTGCTGCTCTGACCTGGTGGACGCCTCACCCCTCTCAGCTGGCCCATTACTTTGCAAGTATCTGTGTGAAACAAGTAGGGATATGAATGGGAGCTGCATCCACCCAGGTGTCCTCTGCCTGCCTACGGGCTGTGTGGGGACGAAACCAACACCAAAGTCATCCTAAATAAGTCTGCGGTGCCATCCTCCCCACACTCGCCCAGCTGCACATGAGGCCTAGCCTCGGACAGGGCTGCATGGTCTTCAACAGCCCTCTTCAAGGGGAAAGCTGGTGGGTCTCAAGATGTTATTCCCCCTCTGTGCTAAGCCGTGTTTTGTCACCGCCCGCACCACTGTCTAGGAAACAGGTCTGCATTCCCATCAGATTCTGCAGCCGCCGTAAGGAAAGACTCACATGTGTTGGTTGCCGGCTCACACTGCAGTGATAACGTCTGAAGACTCTCCTCATCCATTTCTAGCTCCAAATTGGACAGGTACTGCTTCACTTTCCGAGCCATTTGGGCATCTTCATAAAGCTTTTTGGCATTGAGAAAGGAACTACGGCGTACCCGCTTTTTATGACCACCTGTCTGAGCAACATCTAGCACTGTTGCATTTGTACTACCCTGGCTGAGAGACCTGGAAGATGGAAAGGTAGATAGATATGCAGCTCACTCTAGCATGGGATTACTGCATTTGAAACGTGCCAAGACTTATATAAATATTCTATGTTCAAAACGTCACATGCTTCATTCTGGTAAGTAAACTGCTACACAAAGTAATATAGAATAATGCAATTTTCTTAAAGTTAAAAAAGAATCCTACATACATACCTATGTATGTCTGGCATCTGTTCTGCTCTAACTAGGAAATTTTACTTTTCACATCTATAGAGCATTCAAGGCAGTCCCCTCTCACAGAAGCCAGCAAATAATAGTAATTATACATAAAAGCTCATGCAAGAATACAGTTACAATTAGGACTTACATTAAATTTACTTCTCCAAAAGAGGATGTTTTACACAGATTAAAAAAAAATAGCTACAATGTTTACAATTGTTTTCTTATTCCTTGGGTTAAATGTAGTGAGTTTCTAAAGTAATATGGTCAAACTGTTAATAAAATGGACATGCAAATGTAAACATTTATGTATAGAAACTAGCACATGAATTGTTAAGAATTATTTTCAAAAAGAATTGGTTTATAGAATGAAAACAGTAGTTAGTTGAGCTGTAAAAAATTTCGTTTTAACACCTAGGGGCACACCTTTTACATTACATTTATATTGACTTCTCAAATATCTGTGCAATCGTATTTAAATTGCACAATTTTCCTTCCTCCCCTCACCCCACTTTAGGCTTTTCTCATTTTAAAACACAGAAATATTATTAAAATAAAATCTTTCTGAAAGCTGAGAAGCATGCCTGACCTACAGGTCCCCAGACCAATCATCAATCATTTCACAGCTCTCATGGATCATGACCTCAAAAGCAAAAGCCCCAACAGATTAAACTTGAAGTCAGTTTGTCAACTGAAATTCTGCTAGAGCAAGAGGGTTAAGAAAAAAAATGCAAAAATGCAAAGCTTCAGAAAACATAGCAGGTAAGAAAACAATGCAATGAGCAGAATAAGAACTGTGTGTGGGTCTGCAACGTCTCCAGCACTTACCCTAAACTCCTCCATTTCTTCTTCCTGTAAGTGAGAGCCATGGAGATTGAAGCATGGGTGTAGAAAGAGAGACAGAAAGATCACAAGCTCAGAAAGAAAGGACTAGACTTTTGGATAAGCAGTACAAGAAGCCCACAAACATTAAACTGCATAATCACCTCACACACACAACTTTACCAGAAATATTTATGTGGCTCAAAAGACAAATACATTTACTTTTTTTTGTTGTTCTAAAAGACTGACTCCTATTTTCTCCTTCACTGGACTGACCATTTTTTACTATACTGATAGCTAAATCCATTGTGTGCATATTGAAAAAATACCGTTTGGGTTATTTACATATTTTAGTTCATACCACCAATTATGGGTTTTAGCTCTACAAGTCAGTGTTCTGAAAAATAAGGAACAAATAATTGTGCCTCATGTTAAGTGAAGGACAAATGTCTGAAGGACAAACTGTTTTCGGTGACAGTTAACGGTGCTCTTGATGCAGAATAAGACATTTATTCCAAATTAGAGCTCAATGGAGATTCTCTGTATGACCTAATACAATTTCTGCCATGCTACATATATAAACATCCACAACTCTCTAATTTATTAGGAAGCTTTAAACTCAACCTTCTCTAAACCCATATGTGCTACTGAAGAGGACACACTCACCGAGTCCTGAACATGAGGGCAGGGTCCATGTTAACTGAAGCCATTCGGCCAACATGACGAATTTCTTTTGCGATCATCCTTAGCTTCTCAAAATTGACCAGCCCATCAACTTTTGAGTCATTTCCTATAATTGGCAAAGAAGAAAAAGGGTTTCATGTGGCACTTATTTTATGTTTCCACAAGTGAAGGTAGAAATCCTCTCCTTTATATTTACCTTCGTGAAGGAATGTGAGATCCTTCTTGATAACGGGGAATAAAGGGATTATGGGAGGTTGTAAGTTTTGACTATTGAGGACATTGCGATATTTTGCCATGTTTCTGGAAGGATCAAACAGGTCTTGGAGATCTTGAAATAGCTTTTCGTATTTATTGGGAAGTTTTTCCCAGGTGGTTCGCAACCTTGCTACTGGTGCCAGGTTTAGGCCACTGAGAGGAAAAAATGGAAAAATGATATAAAATTAAATGACTCAACCTTATGAAATGAGGGAAGTAAAATAGTACATTGTAGATTGATTAACATATTAACACCTGTGCATATGCTGTATAGAGTCAAAAGAAATTTACAGAAAGAGTCAAAAGAAACTATTATATTAATAATTCTAGGGAACAACAATGGAAGATGGAAGTAGGGTCAGGATCAAGAGGTTTTAGTTTTACTCTTCTTCCCGTTATACTCTCCCAATTTGTTTACTACGACCAAAACCACTAGAATGTAAGTATCATGAGCTTTTCGTTGCTTTGTCTCCATACATAGAGTGGTGCTTGGCACATAGCAGCCTGGCCAAATATTTTATAGTAATAAAATAAAACAAAAGTCATAATAGTAATGAGAATATAATCAAACTCCTAGACAGAGGAAATGACCAATTTAATAATCACCATCAACATCAATTTAGCTCATCGTTTCAGCTTATATTTCCTTCCAGCCATAATCTAAGAGCTCACAAGGGAAGAAAATTAACATTTACTGGGCATCTTCTTTGTGCTGGCTGATGGAACCCCACACTCATTACAGTGGTTCCCCCTTATCCACGGTTCCACTTTCTGTGGTTTCAGTTACTTGCAGTCAACTCCAGTACGAAAATAGTCAATGGGAAATTCCAGAAAATAAACAATTCATAGTGTGCCATTCTGAGTAGAATGATAAATCTCACGTCTTCCCACACCATTGCTCTGGGACATGAATTACCCCTTTCTCCAGTGTGTCTGTGCGGTATGTGCTCCTCACCCATTAGTCACTTAGTAGCCACGTAGGTTCGTCACAGTGTTGCAGTGTTTGTGTTCAAATAACTCTTACTTTACTTAAAAATGTCCCCAAAGCCGTTCACTAACTTTTATTACAGTATATTGTTATAATTGTTCTATTTTATTATTAGTTGTTGTCAATTTCTTACTGTGCCTAATTTTAAATTAAACTTTATCATAGGTACGTATGTGTAAGAAAATGCATAGTATATATTAGGGTTTGGTACCATCTGTGGTTTCAGGCATCCACTGGGAGTCTTGGAACGTATACCCCATGGGTAAGGGGGACTACTATATATCATTTAACCTACTTTAATCTACAGAGTTTTAACAATATAACTCTGGCATATTGTTATTTTAAAGAGTAATAAACTGATGGTCAGAGAAGTTCAAATAATTTGTCCAAGGTAATAGAGCTTAAAAAAAAAAAAAAGTGGTTGACTATAAATTTTTCTGGGCTCCAAATCAGCATACAAGAGATTTTAAGTTAAAGATTAGATTGGGATTCAGAGAAGAAGAATTGTTTAATAGGATTCAATTAAAAACGACGATACACACTTACACAAATTATATGGTGTTCCTGGATTGGAACACATTTTTTAACCTGTAAAATGAACTGCATCTTAACACAAATATGCTCTTACCTGATGATTGCAAACATTGAGTTAAAATTCTTGCATTCCCTGCAGTGCAGTGCTATCTTGATGAAATGCTTAATGATCTTCATCCTCTTCAGCTGGTTCGTCTCTCTCAGAATTTCAGATGCTACCCAGAACGTTTCCTGGTTAATGACTTCTTCAAATTTCTTCAGGTTGGCACAGCTGGTTTTTGATTTGAGTTTAAATAAATCATCTATATATTCAGTAGGTTCGATGTTGCGGAAGAGTTCAAAATTGCGCATTGAGAGCTGAGTGGCAACTTCAACAGTGCTGAGCTGCAGTAGAGAAATCTGACTCTCTCTCAACAACTCCTGAGCATCTTCATCTGAACAAAGGGTTTCTGTTTCCATGTTGTTTTTCAAGTAATATCTAAAAAAAAACACAGAATTCAAAGCCTAAGCGAGTCTCATGATATTCCTAGAAAGAAGAATGCTACTTTTTATAGAATGTTTGAGAGAACAGTGAATCCAAGGAAGGAAGAATTCTTTTTGACTACGAGAATGCAGCTGCTAAGTTCGACACCAGATCACAGAACCACCTATCCAGAAGTCACTGATGGAAACTAACACATCACATGGAATTTTATGTATACCAGTTGTAATTCCTTTTTCTCCTGTCCTTCCCTGTTTTCTTGATATTTCACTTTTTTGTTGTTAAAAATGACAGAAAATAGCTACGTTAAAATTTTCAGTTTAAATAAGGAACTAGGCTCTGAGGAGGAAGCAGGAGAGATCAGACACAGGTCATCATTCTACTTTTCCCAGAGAGATTCTGTGACTATTGATGGGTTCAAGTTGGAACAATCCAATGTGACTTTACACGAGGCTTTCGCTCCCATTCTGCCTGCCCGGTGTCCTAACAAGCAAGCCTGAGAAGTGAATGCTTGCACATTGAGGGGGCACTAAAAACATTCAGGTCACAGAACCCTTGTTTTGAACAAGTTCTTAACTCTTTCACTGCATTGATTTCAAGTTTTTGTTTTTTTTTTTCCAAAATGAGTCAAAAATCCACAATAAATAAAAACTTGATATTTTGACTATTTTATGCATTTAATAACATTTTGAGCTGCTTTGTACATAAATGACATTATATATATATATATTTTAAATCTTTGTTGTATGGTAATAAATTTACCATTATGTTGAATTTTAGCAAAAAATACTCAAACCATACTAAGTGACATCAATTAGATTTAAGTATAGATAAATTAGAATCTAATGGGATTGATGACAAATGAAATTATTACAAAACGTTACAAACTATGGCATACAAAACATCTTTGATGTGGACAGTGCAAGCCACAGGAAAACACATCCAAGCATCGCAGCAAAAGAGTTAAGAGGTTCCTTGTGAAGGTTGAAATTTCCAGTGTGCATTTACTGTGATAAAGCAATTCTTGGTGAAGGAGAGAAAAACCTCAATCTGCAGGGTTACTCACTCATTTAAAAAACCCTTTGAAAACGTTCATCTCTTAGACCTTGATGTGGGCTTGAAACAGGAAAGCGGGGGCGGGGGGTGGTAAACAAATCCAAAAAGATAGGTTTTGTATACCTTCCACTGAGCTGTATCCTATCGGCAAGTTTGGAAAGCTGATCTGGAAGTCTTCTTTGTTTGATGACTCCCTCAGGTGTGACAGAGACCTCACAGAGTGAGTACTGATCGGGGGTGGCAGTCACAGCAAACTCCCTGATGGCCTGAATGACCACTTCCTTCGCTGTGGTGTCCTTGCTGATCATGATATATCGGCTTTGCTGATCAGCCTTAAAAACCCTTAGCACTTGATCTGGCAAGTCTGCAGGAAAGAAAAGCTATACGTTAAGCAGAAAGGAGTTTAATATATGGGAATACAGTTAAGTGCAGTCATCGGAAAAAACCTCTGTAGAAAAGATAATACTAAACTTTTACCTCTCCCTTACTATATACAGCTCTTTTCCAGAGATTCAGTCAACATACTGACGAGTTACAAGAACACCTTTTCCCCTACAGATCACTGAATGAGCTACAGACAAAGGCAAACACATCGACACACACCAGTGGCCCACAAGATCGTTGGGTTAGTAGCAAAAACTGAAAAATGTAAATCCAAAGTTCATCTTTATTATATTGAAAAGCCCATTAAGCTGACCTAAAATATGCCTTTTACTCTGTTTATTTAATATGACCTAGTAATACCTGCATGGTATGTTATCCTCATTCTGTAAAAGAGAATGCAAGTTCAGGAGATTGACTTGCCTATAGTCGTTCAAAATATTCCCAAGAATAAAAAAGAACGAGTTCCAACTGCTTGAAATGGAAGGTCCACGCTGACTCTGAGCATCTGATTAATCCATGCCAAACCAAGAGAGATACGCTACAGCATTACCATTGTCACAGGAGAAGGATTATGAAGATAAAACAAAAGGAGGATGGGTAATGCTCACCAGGGGTGGTGCTGAAGTCTAAAATGCGATGATGAGACTGCAATAAATCAGGATTACTGGATGATAAGGTTCCACTGACGGGCAATGCAGTCGGGATGTGCTTTGTCTGCCTTAGTCCTACTATGCTGTCATCTTGAGACTGACCAATCCCAATATCACTGAACAAAGAAGAAAATTAGAAAATAATCAACAAGTTAAAAAGTTTCAACTCATCCATTTATAATAGATACAGACCATAAACAAACCCGATTTCATAAAACTCGCAGTTAACGCAAAAATATCATTAATAAATTTGGTTAAAAATTGCAAAAGCAATTATTGCTTAAGTGTATCCAACTCAATTTATTTTGCTGTTTTGTAAATGTACAGTATGTTTCTCTGAAACCTATGTCTTTTTAACAAGACAAACCATAACAAATATTAGTAGTTTCTCCATACAGAAATATATCCAAGAAAGGATAAGCTCTAGTTACTGATGGAAATAGATTTAAGAAAAAGCACATTAAAGAAAAAAAGAATGCATTTTGTTGAATTGAATGGATGGCTTCTGCATCACAATGATAAATTCTTTTATAATCTGATCTTTGAGAACTGAAGAAATTGAGAAAACGAATAGTGGAAAAAAAAATCCAAACTCCCAATTTCATTCTCCAATATTTCAGAAAAATAAATGAAATCACTATGGAGTCAAATGCAAATAAACCCTGACACAGACATTATTTCTTAATTATACAGAGCATAAAAATCAGTGATGCACGGTGACATTTCTTAGCATTAAAGAAGAGGCAATGGAAATCCAATGACTCACTTTCACTTTTAATTCTCTACTCAAAATTTCTAGTTATACATTTAAGTTCCCAGAAAAATACTGCATATTATGGGTAGTTACAAACTCATTTCCATTTATAAAAAGCCTGTTACTGTGGACAACTCTTGAAACATGATTGAATAATATATTAAAACTTATTTCCAGATTTGAAGGGTCAACGGTTTCCAAAACAAAACATCAAATTAAAACAATATGCATGTACACCCACAAAACAACTAGATCATAAGCAAATGGTTAGAATTCTGTCTAGTTTCTATAAATACCTTGAAACAAGAGGAAAGAAAATTATACTCAGGTTGGAATGTAAACCAAGGTGTCATAAATAAAATTAAGGCATTTAGCGCCAGTTAGTTTTTCAGACATTAGAGTTTGATGATAATTCCAACTATTTTTAATGGCTATGGTAAAAAGAGATCTAGCAGCATCCTTTCTCTTTATTTTTTGGGGAAATGGAAATTATAAAAGAAAAAAGCAAGGACAAGAGTTTTCTTTTAAAGTCAAAACAAAAATTAAAGATTTTAGTATAAATGCTTCCAAATTTACAGGTAAGTCCATGACAAAAAAAGAAAAAAATTCCATTTAAGCACACACTCGCACAGGCATGCATATAAAGAAAGACTAAAAGTATTAACGTCCTGTGAAACATTAAAACCTTCACATTATTAGAATTTTATTTTTCAACCATATAAACCAGTCTTTACTGCCAAAAATATTAGATGTAGTTCATGACATGAGACTACTATGGGCTCAGGTCAAAGATGTACCGTGTTTCCCCGAAAAGACCTAGCCGGATAATCAGCTCTAACGTGTGTTCTGGAGCAAAAATTAATATAAAACCCGGTCTTATAGTAAAATAAGACCAGGTATAATAAAATATAACATAACATAACATAACACTGGGTCTTACAGTAATTTTTGATCCAAAAGACAAATTAGAGCTTATTGTCCAGCTAGGTCTTATTTTTGGGGAAACAGTAACTGCTCGGGCCACTCCTGGCACAAACGACCATCAATGCTAGTATACTCCAGGCACACCCCAAAAGAGCTGCCTTCTTAAGAAATGTTTCTCTACAACATTTTAACACCTAACATGATCTAATTCTCTGCTCTGGCCACTATCTCTGTTATCCACAGACATGGAGACACTCTTGGATTGAAATTACTTTATAATGAAGACTTAATTCAGAAATTTCCATCTCTGAATACATCCGCTTACTGTTTGACCTCTCCAACTCTCTCATTGTTACTAAAATTGTTTATTGGCCTTTGTTGATTTTATAGTCTATTGACTTAATCCCTCTTTTCTCTGGGTCATCAGTCTCTCCCTACTTACCTGACAACTAGATCTGAATTCTACAATCCTCTTGCCTCACCCATTTTCTCCCTCCTCTATTCACATCACTCTATCAGGCCTACCCTTGCCGATTTCCCATCATTCAGCATCTTAGCTTCTGTAAAACTGATAATGTTCGAGAGTATTCTAGAAGATTTCTCTGATTGAATAGTTTAGTGACTTTGTAAAAAAAAAAAAGTCTTCATAAACACTTGCTGATTTCTGAGAAGTCTTAGTAAATTTATTAAATCAAATCTATCATACCAAAGAATAGATTCTACAGTTTACTGAGCCCACTTTTAAATATAATTATTATTTTTTTGAACTTTTTTATTTATTTAAGTGTGTTTTTCCAGAACCCATCAGCTCCAAGTCAAGTAGTTGTTTCAATCTAGTTGTGGAGGGCACAGCTCACAGTGGCCCATGTGGGGATCGAACCGACAACCTTGTTATTAAGAGCACTGTGCTCTAACCAACTGAGCTAACTGGCCACACCCAAAATATAATTATTTTTTAATTTGAATTGCACTGCATATATGAATTATTTCAAACAATTTTCATAAAGTACATAAATGTCACACATTTTCCTAATTATAAACAAGGTGTTTTAAATTCAGTGTTTTAAAATCAACACATCTAAATATTATGTTTCTTTTCCCTTCTCTAGCTTTTAAATATCTTTCTAAATACACACAGAACAAAATCGTATGTAGTAGTCTCATGTTATATTCCTTGCCAACATCCTGTACTATGAATGGATTATGTCACAGTTCTTACGCGTTCCAGTTCTATTAGTACTTGCCAGGGCCATGCTGACTTTCGTGTTTTTTTTTAAGGTTCATATTTAACTCATGGTCAAATATAACTCTAAAATTTTTGTTGTTGTTATTGTGCTAATAATAATTCTACATTTAAGTGATTTTTAAAATCTACTTAAAAATAATTTTTGTTTTGTTTTTTATTAAGAAGAATTGTTTTAAAAATCAATTCCAATTTTCTATAATACCAGCCGATCTAATTCATGGTCCCTTAGACTAGCTCAATATAAACATTCAAACCTGTAAATAAAACCACCATACTCATTGCTTATCCTTAGGGACTTTGCTGTAGACATCTTTTCTAGCTGATACAAACCCACCAACCATTATAGTTCAGTGGGGACAACATAAGTTTGACACGAAACCCATCAATAGTATATTCTAGACCACATCTCTCTTTAATTTGTGGGTGAAAATTGTATATGAAAAAAAATTTATAAAAAGAAATGTTTGACATAGCCCTGAATGTCTTTGTCTACTGATTGCCTGCTTATGTTATCAAGGAAAGAAAATAATCTATATGTTTTCAAGTTATCTCCCTTACCATCGTAGTTTGAAGAACACAATAAATGAATTTGGTGTACCCATGTTATTTAAAAAAACTGGCTGATGGTAACTGAAGTCTATAAAATACCTCTAGACTCAAAAGGAGCTAAAATAAATAAATAACCAACCAACCAAACAAAGCTAAAAGTGTGACACCTACAACTTTGTCTCATTTGAGCTACTGGCCTGAATAAACAGCCAAGAAGTAATCAGGAATACACCTGACATTCTGACTGTTGAGCATGTTGGGAGGAAGGAAAGGAGTTCTGTGCTTGGTTGGTGATACCTTGGCAACAGTTAAAGAATGGAAAACAGAAGAGAATGGAAAAAAGAGAATGGCAGGATGAATAGGAGCAACAGGAAGAAGCAAGGATTTGGTTGGCAAACAGCAGGAGCTAATGTTAGAGAAGATACCCAGAAACAGCAGCAAAAACAACTCCAAATCATGGGGACGACAGGGTCAAACATGCATTAGATTTTAAAAGTCTAAATAAGAAAAACGACAGTTCAAATGAGGAAGTGCTCAACTATTTCTCATGAAGAATGGAATGGGCAAAAAATTCCCCCAAATGGGGTTAAAACAAACGTGACTGTTTAATATTGCTTCTAAGATAGCTCAGCTGTGAAAGCTTAAAATATTTTTTTAGACTCACATGCAAACACTAATTATGTCATCACCTTTACATATTATTATAACACATAAAACAGTGCACAGAGAATTTACATGGACACTTACTTATATGGTTTCTGTGGCAAGATACTGATCCGAGTCTTGTCAAGTATCTTTTTCAGCTTGTTCCTTCCTCCAACAGTGTTGGCTTTACTTTTTTTATTTACTTTTTCAAGTCCTATCACCTGTTCTACATCTACAGCAAGATCTGGAATGGAGTAGCGACTGGCCTTTTTGATGTCACCAATTTTAGGAAGGTGAGGGGCACCATTTCTTTTCTCTTCTGACAATCTTGTTAGAAGTTCTTTAAATACTAAAATGGAAATAAACACCACAAAACACCCATTATTAAAAATCTGAACAATTCCAAAGGAATTGCAGAACTTGGAAACAGATGAGAAGCATAGATTTCAGCTATCAAAACTGTAATCCTGTAGAAAATCACTACTCCACCGAATGAATGACACCAAGAATCTGCTTCATAACATTGCTCTATCATTTCCACTCTGAATAAGTTAAAGTAAGTAGTATATTCTTTGAATGCATAGGTATTTAAAGTATTCATGAATAAAAACATTGATGAAACATAATTTTTATGGTCCTCATGTCAGAAGATTCTGATTTAGATCAAATTACATACTTACATAATTAATTCTATATCTATGCATTTTACTATAACTATTTTTATTCTTATGATGTTTGAAATATTACTTATAAAAATGACTTTTTCATGATTAAGACCTAAATGTAAAAAAAAAAAAAGAATAAAAATGACAGTACGCAAAAAACTTACCAAATAAATTGGTTTTCACAGTGATAGACAAGTGCGTGTTATTTCTAAGAATTTCCATGGCTTTTGATAGCTGAATATTTTCAAAGTTTTGACCATTTACTTCTAATATCTAAAAATAAAATTAGAAAATTAATTTCAGTATCCCAACTGAAGGAAGAAAAAAAACCCCACAATACTGACCCTTAAAGTTTGGATTTAGAAATACCATACCTGATCCCCTCGTTTCAAGCCTGCTTCAGTTGCTTTGCTACCAGAATCGACACTGTCCACAAAAATTCCAAATCCCTTCTCTGAGCCTCCAAGCAAGAGAAAAGGCAGAGGAGCTTCTCGGGATGGTTTTGTTAATGTCATCAGTCTTCTTTTTGCTTTAGCTGCACATGCAATATTTAACAGCCTTAGATGTCCACCCATTTTCTATAAGAGTTCAGAAAGAGTGGTTTCAAAGATACGCTGCATAAAATGAACTTAAAGCTGATGGTTTTTTAAATATCACAACTATTACCTCTCGTTCCAGATTATTTTCAAATTCTTCTAGAAATCGAGTCATAGCAGGATCTCCTTCAAAGTCATTGAAGTGATTATTCACCCACAATAATACTACCCGTGTAACCTGAAAAATCAATTATTTTCAATAGTTTTTCTAAAAATTTAGTGTTAAAAAATTGCAATTGCAGTAATTTCAAAAACAATCTAATGAGAAGGGAATGGGGGTGTGGAACCAGAAGGACCCCACACCCCATCATTAAGCATTTAATAAAATTTCCATTAAAAAAGAAACAAAAACAATCTAACAATTCACCAAATAACAACGAACAAGAAAATAAACTAATAATAGCAAAAATCCTCAGCAAGGATTTTAGTCATAAGAAAATGACCTTCTGAAAAAATATAATTTATATTTGCATATAGACTTTACATTGTTTTGCCAAGCAAGGGTTTGAGTCTGTGAAGGATGGTAATTAACTTATATCTTACTTACTCTCAAGCTACATTTGAAACAGGTCATGATAAACACAAAGCTATATTAAAACCAAAATAAATGAATATAAGACAAAAGAAGACAGAAACTAAAAAATAAAGGTAGAGGGCAGAATAGACAAGTGGGACGAATAGTATTAATCCTAGAAAGATCTATAAAGGAACAAGCTGTAAAAGCAAAGTGCTCGCTAGGAGTTATATGCAATTTTTAACATTAAGAACTAGAAGGCTTTTAACACCTTTAATTTGTCAAGAAAAATGAATAGCCTTTTCTTACCCTACACATCTTTTCTCAGAGCCCTACACTTTTACACAGCCAATACACACACTCACACTTATAAAATATTTGTTTTGTACTTAGCAAGAACTGTGTGACTGATGTCCATTAGACTGGAAGTTCCATGAATACAACTTTATCTATTACATTCTAAGGGTATCCTTAAGACTTATAACAATGCCTGCCTGACATAAAGTAAATTCTCAATAAAATTTTACTAAATGAAGTGAGTATAACTGCAACTTTAAATATAAAAGTACTAGTTTTCTTTTATATAAGTTTAATTTTCTAAATTTTTAATAACCGAGAAAATAATTTTCCATAGAATTGTTTTCAAACATTAACCTCTTAAAGTGAGGAAATTAAGCATGCTATTCTTGTAGTAAAGGAACAGAGATAATGGTATATAGTTCATTTTTAACTATTGTTAAAATTCTGTTTATAGTTAATATATTGTGACAAATTATAGTATATAACCTGACTAATCACTCAGGAGTCAAATCTTGGTATTTATATTAATTTTTTTGTCATTTACTACCACTATTGCCAAAATTTTCAAATTTAGGAAACCCAGAAGAGTAGCTCCTTTAAAACTATATCTAACACCTGACCTATTCATGAAATTAAAATTTTGCAGCTGAGGCGCCAACTTAAAAATCTTCTAGCCATAATGCACATTAGAAAAACGAGGCTCATAAATCATAAATTGGAAACCACTAACTACCACCACCACCAAAAATCCTTTAAGATGTATAAACAACATAAAGAACTTTATTTCTATTATTCATCTTCTCCACAACCCCAAAGGATGTTGGTTATTCATTATACAAGTAAATAAATAAGAGTCAGGAGGGTCAGATGACACATGTGGTAAATGGCAGCAGCAATACTCAAACCAAGTTTTTACGGTTGAAGAGCTCAGTTGAGATCTGGCCTGTGACTTTCAGGACACGAAAGGAAAAGCATTACTGTCCAAATGATTTCTCTACGTCAGTGGCTAGAGCAGCACTAGCACTTGGGGTTTTCAGCGCCAGCCTCCTGTTCTGGATTTTCTTACCCCGCCTCTCCCAAGTCTGTCTCATGTAAATCAGACTGCACAGGGACAGGAGAAATGAGTACAGACAATGATTAACTCTCAAACCTCATCCGGCTATGTAGTTTATCATCCATCTAGCCTTGACGGAGCTCTTGAGAGCTGCTAAACAGGGTCTGTTTAGAATTATATTCCTGGGACCCACCAATTAGAAACGGTTTCAATGAAATGCTGCTCTGGTGCCAATTTAAAAAGTGCAACTTTTGTCTGGTGTACACTGACCATCTACCAAACTAGAGCATGCAGATTCCTAAGGAATCCAGATGTCTGGGTTTTGTGTTTTAAAACATTCTCAACAGAACTACCGTTTAACCATTTGCTGGTCAATTTATTAGCTTTTGCATTAAAAAAGAAGAGAGAAAAAAAAGGACATTTCTAGGACTGACCCCTAGAAACTTATAACAAAAAATAACACGTATCATTTTTGCTTAGAAAGTACATCCTCTTATTCTATTAAAATAATTTGAACATGACTAGTGTAACAAATATAATCAATATAAAAGTATCCTTAAGTTAATATATGAGTAGTCATATTTAGAAGTCAAACTAGAATATATTTTCCAACCTTATCCCTGAGGCTCGGGTCATTAAACCACTCCAATAACTTCTTGCCCACTTCCATGGGGCTAGAAAGAAAAGTCCTATAGGTCAACAGGAAGTCTTCTATGAACGTTGGATCCACTACTGAATGCTCTTCCACCAAATGCATTGTGAGTCTTTCTGAGGTGCCCTGTAACAAATAAAAGGTTTAATCACTGCTTTGCATAAGTATCGTCTATCTATATGGTACCTTGATTCCAAATCATCCACGTAAGATGAACTGGGGACTAACCTATATAATAACAAATAAAACTGCTCTTCGTCAGGAAATTTAAAGATTTTTTTTATCACTGGTAACTTTTAAGAGAACTTATGCATAAAAATGGGGTTGGGGAATCTTAAGTTGTCATAACTGATACAAAAAAGTAGTCATGTTTGTTTTACCTTAATGACAATGTGTCCCTTCCTTGTTCCAGTTCGGTCAAGTTCTCGATGTTCTTTCACCATAACAATTTCTCCTTCCTCCTCCACTTTTTGCATATTCTTTTCTACTTGGTTGAGAATACGGCAATAATCTTGCTGGGCTATGCAGACAAACTGGCATAAAATATAAGGCACGTGTTAATGATAAAGTGCTTCCAAGAGACCCAGCAGTACTAATAATTCAGTGTTTTAATTATTGAACACTGACATTTCTCTATGTCCTTCCCATACTTTCTAATGAGTGCACTAATGAACCTTAATCACTACTCCACTTTTTAATGTATTTCTTCTTTGGTCAAGAAAAGTTTCCTTTTTTAGAATATTTATATGTAGTTTATATTAAAAATCTTAACAATTTTAAAAATTAGATGATAAAATTAGGAGAGTCCCTTTTTCATGCCTCTTTAACAATTAAAAACATTATAGAAGGGGATTGGACTCTTAGGAGGATAGATATAAAAACATAATGACCACTTAGTGGATTTAAAAGATTTCAAAAGCAAGATTTTAAAATAAAGATGGTTTGAATAAAACACATAGAAAATCCATGGGTACTTGGGGTAGATATTATAAATTTGCTAATTATGTTCATAAGACATCGTTTTAGAAAGTCTGTTCAAAAGAGGTCCACAAAGAAAGCCACATCTTTGTTAAGTTCCAGTCATTATTCCTTACAACTTGTATTAAGGGTAATTCTTGCTCTTAAAGAAAAGTTAACAATAATATGCATATCAAGCCATTACTTCTCCATGACTCCGAATATAAAAAATTTCAAGGCTTAGAGCAAACCACTTAATTACATTTCTTACTAGTTTTAAAGAAAGTTAAGAATGAAATACAGAAATCACTTATTACACAAATTAACCAAAGGCCAGGGAGAAGGCCAGTGAGAAGACAAGAGTCAATTCTTAGGTAAATAAAAAACACTGTCATCTCTGAATTTTGAACGATTTATTCTTATTTCAGAAATCATTTGAGAATAAAAAAGACCGAACATTTCTTTTTCTCCTTTAATGTAAAAAGATGAAAAAGGGGGATGGTTCAATTATAGCATATAAAAGATAAAATATGTAATAGTCTTCCAAAACCATATTTTCATAGGACATTTAGAGTTCTGGCTTAATGTTCATGATATTCCATTAAATTCTTTCAAAGATGCAAAACCAAACATTGTAATATTTATAATGATGACATCATCATCATCATCACCACCATCATACTGCAGTAACCTTACAGAACTTTCTCAATTTATTCTCCAATCATCCCATAAAGAAGGTACTATTATTATCCCCATTGTACAGATGAGGACACAGCTGTAGCAATGGCATGCTAATTTGCCCAATGTCTCATAATTACACGCTTACTAATTTTAAAAAAATTGTGTGCTCATATCAAAATCTTAGAAGTGAATATAAAAAAATGTTAGTAATTATCTCCGAGCAATGCAAATCACAAGTGACTTTCCTTTTTTAATATACTTTTCTATATTTTCCATGCTTTCTGTATAATCAATAAAGTGTTTTTATGTTTTATGTATTACATACTTTATTCTTACAATAAAGTAAGCTAGAGAAAAGAAAAATGTTATTAAAAAATTATAAGAGAAAATATATTTACAGTACTGTATGTATTTACTGAAAAAAAAATCCACGTATAAGTGGACCTGCACAGTTCAAACCCGTTGTTCAAGGGTCAACTGTTGTTCTAACCATCAGAACTATTCCTTTGTGTTCTCCTGAAACAGTAGCAGGAGCAGTTCACACTGGGGAAATAGCATGTTCCAATATTGTTTCTTCTACCGACTTGGTTGATATCATATCACTAATTTGTCTATTAAGAGTTTAGAATCTAAAAGTTAAAATTCAAAAGATATAGGCTTTTCTCTTAAGTAATTGTGCATAGTTTAATTTTGAAAAATTCCTTTAAAAAAACTTATTTCTACATCACTGACTACAGGTATGTTTGTGTGTGTGTGTGAAATACGTGGCCCTTACTTTCCTGTCTCCAAAATATTTTTCTTTTTTTCTTGTTACAGAGCAACAAAATTGTTCCCCATAGCTCCAAATAACCTCAGATGTTCTTTCTTGTACTCAGTTTTAGAGTACATAATTCTATCATTTTCTCATTGATCTCCCCAAAAGGAAATACATCCCTAAGTTAAAATGCATAAGTAGATAGAAAAAATGATTTCTGAAGAGAAATGTACCAAAATTCATCTTCTTGACTAAGGATTTAAGGAAATGAGAATAAGTTTGATTTGAAATTCTTGATGTCTAGACAGACAGCTTGGGCATTTCTTCTGTATCAAACTGAAATACTATTAAAAAAAAAAGAGAAAAAACATCCCAATCTGAATTTCTAATGTGGCCATACAGAGCTGATAGCTAAAATGAAATTAATTTTAGCTAAAAACATTTATCTATATTTTTAGTAGCAGATTTATTTTTTGCTTTAAGAAGTTTGTAGATCTAGTGAGAAATTACAATTTTCACTGGTATGATGGAGTCAGTTGAAAATTTGTGAATTAAGTACTTATTTGTTTTGGTGAGGTTTTATACTTTCAGATAATTGTTAACACATGAAATGAAGTACTGTATGATCTGGGCACCCTGATGCAAAATAAAAATCCAAACAAGATTCCGCTCATATTATAAAAGGTCAATGGCAGTTCATGTCACAGAATTATTCTCTTTTGGGCACACGACATCACAATTTATATTTAGTAGAAAAATTATGTATGATACAAAGCTGAAGTAAAATTAAACTTTGATTGTAATACAGAATAGTCAACTTTCAATTTATCCATGAAACCACTTTCTCTTCCAAAACTACTTTATGAATTCAAAGCATCATTAGCTCCCATGCCCTCAGGAAAAGGTGAGTCTAACAGATTTACCTTAAGAGGTTAGATTTGTATAAACTGGTACTTTGTGGTCTTTAAGGGGAATTCATAACTAATTGTTCACACATGGGAGGGTGTATGGCTGGGCTAAGCAATGTCTGGGGTGACAGTGGTAAGCCTAAGTCATAGACAGTGGAGAAGGAGAAAGGGACAAGGAGAGGAGAAGAGGAAGAAAGGAAAAGGAACAAGAAGAGGGGAAAAAGAAAAGAATGAGGCATGTGGGGAATGGAAAACTATTACCAATCACCTGGTGCCATAGGATGTCTATACCTAGCCCTGCCTTCGTCCTTTGAACCAAATGGGAACGAGAATAGATACCGAAAGAAGAGCACTGAAAGAGAGGAGCATACAGAGAAGGGATCCAGGGCAAAATACAACCTTGAACTTATCGTGGGCTCCAAATAAATAGAATTAAGTGTTACATTTAATCTATGCACTATTGTGTCCTTAGGCTTAACATGAGCTCAACCAGGTATCACATTACCCAATATTTATTTCCAGAACCCAATGGGATGTAAGAAAATTAGGGCCAACCCTAAGCAAAGTTGCTTCTTCTTGGTAAAGAGAATGAAACACCATTTTTGTTCATGTCATTCAGGGCCTGTTGATTGCCTACAGTGTGCTCAGTAGAATGTCTGCATCTTATGGAGGCCATTTTATGGATGAATGAAAATATGATTCTCATCATTTCCTTTACTTTCCCTAACAAGAGGATGATCTGACTTTTGTACTTTATGACAAATATATGACATTTTAACATACTACCCCAAACAAGCATTTACATTAAATGGTCAATTTTATCCTCCATCCTTGTTCTACTACTGAGGGAATGAATGTCAGGGCTGAAAGATGGGTTGGTGCAAGTACAAGAGGGATTCTTGAAATCCCTGTTTGAACATGTGCCCTTTACATTGGCTTGGCATGGAGTGAGGAGGAAGAGACAGACTTTCTCTAGTAGGTAACTCACCCTTGACCCTCTTTGGATTTCTGGGAACCTCCTATCAGGAGTTATAGGAATCTAGGCGTCTTACTCAGAGTTTTCTTTCGGAGCCTACCTTGCCTGCTCTCGCTCTGGGTTTCCTACCATTTCTTCATCTGGTAAATAAATTAAGACTTTCTTCCCTAATATCTACCTCCTCTTCCTTTCCCAGACTCCCAGATAAATATTTAATGTTACCTGGTACATTTGACATTATTTAAGCACTGTAATATTCAGGCATGTAACATTGTTGTCAATTATTCTGAAACATTTCTATGACTCCTATATCATTTTATTCCCATGATTACAAAATTTCTAACAAAAAATGTTGGCCAGTTAAGAACTGTTAAGGTAATAGCTGAATTCTCAGAAATAAAATAACTTTTATTTGCCCTTTAAGGGCAGAGACTCCAACTCAAATGCTCTAGTAATGCCAATATGTAAAAAGGTTCAGGGAAGAACTAATAAGAGATAATAGGATAGAGAAATCTTTAATAGTTTTCTAGCTTGGCTTTACTATTTTTGGAACACAATTCCAGAACTGAAATATCTCATATGATTTATTCTAAATGCACATTTCCAGGCCAAATAAAGACTTCAAGATTTGCCTACCATTTTGTTTTCCTCTACTATGTCAAGTAATTGAGAGTTGACTGCATTTAAAATGCTCTTCTGGCATTACATATTCAAAACATTTAATTTGCAGCCATTTTTTTTACCTCTACAGTGCTCACTGAAGGAATTATTTGCCAACATTATTTTGATTCTCTTGGCAAGATGATTTTACTTACAGCCATGGCTATTTTTCCTTTTAGTAAGTAAAATGCTTAAAATGAAAATTTAAATGAATACTATGTAACACTTAACAGACACTATAAAAAGTCAATGATGTTCTTTTAAAATGAAGTATATTCAGATGTATTTCAGACTGTAGACTAATAAATATAATTAGCACTTAATACTAAATAGTCTAAGTCAAATCTTGTGGTTTATTTATATTAAAATATTTTATCTTTCAAAGATAATTTTTTTAAGAAGACAAGACATACATTATAAACACTTGATAATAAAAGCATTTTAAATTTACTTCTCACTAATATAGAAGTTACCAGTTATATTAATCTAATTAAATTTCACATTTGGTTTCAATCATTTTTCTCGTCTTTTATTAAATGCTTTAAAATAATGAATATTAATATAATATCAACACCCATTTTTCTTTTGCTATCACATATTTTCTTTTACTAGCAATTTTTTTTTACTAGTAAGTCTTTCTACTGATTCATACTAAGATTAATTTTCATGACTTCTAAAATCAATTCCTTATCTTGTACGTATTTAAATAAAAAAACATTGCATAACTATATCACATTATCTTTATTAATCTACTTATAATTTCTCTTCATAATGAGAATTTTACATCCATTTTTTAATGAATAATTATTAACTATTGATGGAAATTTTAAAATACCATATTTATAAACACTTTTTTTAACAGAACAGATTTATAGAACACTTAGTTCTGTGGAGTTCAAATAACTTTAAGGGAGATTTATTTTTAATTTCCTGGGGTATGAAAACACTAAAACACTAAAAGTAATAGTTCTAATTTAAAATCTTACTTATAAATCTAAAAAGGTGACCTATTTATATAGATAGAAAAATCTCACCACAACTGCATGTATGTGTTCTTTATTAATAAAATATACATTTTAATGATATTTAATACCTGGCAGTCATCCACCTTTGTTCTCATTATTCCTTTCATGTATTCTTTGTCCATGGTTGGAGAGACACCAAAACTATTTCCCATACATAATATTTCTGCTTTTCCATCTGGATAAGTCACTTCTACAGAACCATTCAGAATCACTGACCAGGAGTCCAGCTAATTAAAAAAGAAGCAGAAAATAACATCATGATCATGCACTAGTAAACACTAGAATGGTCTCTACAAATGATTTAGCAGATCTTTCATTTTACAGATGGAACAAATAACTAAAGTTAACTGTTCACCAAATTCATAGATCAAGGAATAAAGTATAACAATATATCTACATATTTTTATATGTCTAGCACAGTACACACATCATTCCGCTCTTTTAATTTGACTTTAAATGTTCTTCTTTAAATGACATAAGAGAAAAAATTTCTCTGTTCCCCAAAACATATGTAAACAAGATAAAATAATCACCACTACCTCAATAAGAATATTATTTTGTCCTGACAAAATGCATTCTATTATGAACATTTAAGTTACAAAATCTGAAAAGTTAATACATTAAAATATCTCTATTATGTCATTGGAAATATTACAATCAACAGAAAATAAAATAATGGATTTGGAATACTTAGACATAATAATGAACGTATCATAATTCTTGAATTATTCAAACATACTGCTGCCTATTGTTTTTTAAGGGGGAAAATAAAAATTGCTTTTTTTGTTCATTTGCTGCTGTATTGAAAGACCCTCAAACAGAAACTTTTTAAGTGGAAGAAATATTTACTAACCTCTTCGCCATCATTTAACACTATGGTCCCAGCTCTTTCTACCACTGCAAATACCATTACAGCACAGAGTTCTCGTCTCACCGACATTGTCATATTGGCAAAAGCAGGCAACTGGTGCATAAATTCCAGGAGTTGTTCTAAAAAGCAAAAATACTCAATGTAAAAAGTACAACTTTTTTAAAAAAAAAACAAAAACAAGCAATCAAAGAGAATGGTCAAAGGTTCTTTTTTTTTAATGTCCTACAATTCTGCCCACTGAAAAACACAATTACTTTTAAGTACTTTAGCACAAGTTGAATTTCTTGTGGGTCTACAAATGATGTCATTGTGGAAATGGTGACATTTCCTTGTTGATTCAGGAGCTACAATATATACTGTAATTCAAAATCTAATGGGAATAAATAAATTAATAAACTTCAAATAGGGAATTTCTATTAAAAATGAGCTGTGACCTTATTAAGACGTATTAAGGGGTAGCATGGTAAGCTGAAACGAAACATAGCTCCGAGAATTCTCCAAAAACCCAGTAGGTCCATTCCAGTGCCTTTAGGGCAAGTGGAAGCAGAAAAAAACACCTTCAATCTAAAGATATTCCTGGATTTAGAAACCAAGAGGTATTTTCTATGAATCAGACATATACTATTAAAACCAGTCAATTAAAAAATATACATTATATGACAGATGCAAATGAAAATTAATATATGGTTTCTTAGCCCACAGATTAGCAAAAAAGGAAGAAAAGTTTGATCATTCCACTGGCGATGCTGTGAAGAAACACTTATACTTTGGTGTAGTTCTAGCTGATGACAAGATGGATGACTTCACAGTCTTTCCAAGTCCTGTGGTTTATTTTTAATTTTCTCTATTATTAGGTAGTTTTATTAATTACGTACTAAGTTCTTTCCTTACTCTTCACCATGGCTCTATGAGGTACGTGTTTCTTTTTCATTTCACAAGGAGGAAACAGAGGCTCGATGTCATATAATTGGGAGGAGGCAGCGACATGATTCAGGACTGTCTGCCTCCAAAACCCATGCCGGACATTATAGGAAGTGGTAACAGAGCACAGGGTGTGTGTCAGACACCATTTGAATACTTACTAGTTATACTACTTTGGGAAAGTTGATTAATTTCCTTAAGGCATGCTTTTCTCATTTGTAAAAGAATAGCATACCTACCTTTATTGGACAGTGGTGAGGATCAAATGCAATAAAGATGGTAAAGTCCTTAGCACAGAGTAAATGCTTAATAAATGAGAACTGATACTATTATCTTTATTATATTCACGTCATTCAAATTTTTGGCTAAGTAAAAATTCCACTATATTTTTCTTGTCCCCACACAATGAAACTCTCCCTATGAACATTCCTTCTGTTAGGATTTATGACCAATTTTACATTATTGGATATAGTTTGTTAACTACAAAAACAATGTAGAAAAGAAAGATACAGTCTGTATGTGAATGTATATTATATGTGCATATAAATGTATATTACATTGCCAGAAGGTCAGACTGGGTGATTTTCTCTGCTCCAGCTGGGTAATGTCTGTTCTGAGTAGACCCTACGTCATCCTTCCTGTGTAAGACTTTTCATTACGTAAGGTGGCTTCAGTCAGCAGGCGCATAACAATGATAGGTGGTACCCAGGGACTCTGTCCAACAGGACGTTGTTCTTCAACCTGATCTACACTGATGGGTCAGGAATCAATTTATTGTTGCAACTAGCAATTTAAAAAAGAAGAAGGGGCAGCTGGTTGGCTCAGTTGGTCAGAGTGCACTGCTCATGGCACCAACGTCACCGGTTTGATTCCCACATGGGCCAGTGAGCTGCGCCCTCCACAACTAGAGTGAAAACAATGACTTGACTTGGAGCTGATGGGTCCTGGAAAAACACTGTTCCCCAATTAAAAAGAAGAAGAAGAAGAAGGAGAAGAAGGAGAAGAAGGAGAAGAAGGAGAAGAAGGAGAAGAAGGAGAAGAAGGAGAAGAAGGAGAAGAAGGAAGAAGGATACTCAGTGTAAAAAATACAACTTAGTGTAAAAAGAAGGAAGAAGGAAGAAGGAGTAGGAGGAAGAGGAGAAGGAGGAGGAGAAGAAGGAGCAGGAGCAGGAGCAGGAGGAGGAGGAGGAGGAGGAGGAGGAGGAGGAGGAAGAGGAGAAGGAAGCAGCAAAGCCCATCCCTTACAGAAAGAATGAGTAGGTGTGTTTGTCTTATGCCATAAAATATATTTATTCCTGGGAACAGCAATGAAGCAATTTTGAAACCACTGCAAGAGATGACCCCTATCTATTACTACACATGGGAGGTAGGAATCCTCATTTCACAGAGGCACTGACCTTTTGATTTGAAACGTAAAGGCAAATGAACAAGGCGTGGTCCTCTGACTGGCACATCATAGTTCTGCTGTTTCTAGCCTGTTTTCTTCTGCTACCACTCCCCACCCCTCACCATAAGGTGTGAAAATATTACCTATAGACCATGCATTTTACTCTTTTTTTCCCCTCTAGCTATAGCCAAATTTCCTTGGGTAAGCAAAGATTCATGGTCTTAAGAAAAATATGAGACTGGAAATTGTCAGAAATGTTTTCAATGTAACAAAACGTGTTTAGACAACAATAAAAGCCCAATTATCACCACATATATAGTTAAGGAATTTTAAATATATGAATGTGAAGTATAAAATATATTCACTAATACTTGCTGTAAAGATCTGAAGTGCCTTGCATAGACATTTTTCTTGCTTTTTGGCAGATTCCTACTATACTAAGTGGGTCATGAAATCAATTTGTGACATGTGTAGTGATGAACATTAAAAAATTACAACAGGATAGAGAATATCAGTGCGTCACATATAAGAAGGATAAACAATAAAGGAGAAAGAAAACATCTAATAAATGTCCATAATTCTCCAGGCTCAGTTGAAAAACTAAAAATAAATAAATGCTTAACCAGATCATATCTAAGAGTTTTTAAGACTTTCAGAGATTCATTAAGGGTATCACTGGTTTTGTGATAACTTCTATTCTACTATGTATTATACTGTGGAGGTTTAGAGCAATTAAAAAAATAAAGACTTTCTATCACCAATACTAAAAAAATAGTAAGTATAAAATGGAAGCATTTGGCTATTGAAGCTCAGTATAAACTCTGATAATGCCACAGGGATCTTACAGAGTTAAAGGGATTAGGGCACACAGAGCTAGGAATGGGAAATAAGGTAGTTCCTAGGACACGGGAAGACCAAGCCATGCATGGGAGAAGCAGACCTACTTTCTTCTATATTGCTTGGAAGAATCAATTAGAATAATACATGAATGTGACCTATCTTGTTAGGAAAGGGATATTATTATTTATGAAAAATATTAGCCATTTTAAAAAACTTTTTTCTAGTAAATGTGACACAAAGAAAATCAAATAATCAACTCACAGACACCAGAAACTGAAGTCTATTCAGAAAATTAGCTTATCTTATTAGATTTGGTTTAATTTTATGTACGAAATAATTAATAGTAATATGTTTTAAAAAATCTGTGGGTTTTTTTGGTTGTAAAGAAAGGGTGGGAGGGGAGGGGAGGAAGAATTCTTTGCAAGGGATCCAAGTAGTTCTCTACCTAATGTGTCAAGGCCTCGAAACAAAAAATTAAATTCACAACCATTCAATAATCAGCTACCTACACAGTTATGAGTGGAAAGCAAAAATGAATACAGTCCCTTTCTTCAAAGGAATCAAACAAAGGGACACAAAAGAATCTATGGGAACCCAAAGGGAAATTTTTAAATCCCTGCAGTTTTTAAAATATGATCGAATATTAGCAATTTCATTTGATTCAACTTAAACCACACACACACACACACACACACACACACACACACACACACACACCCACCGTCTCTTCTTTTTTTGCATATCAGGGGAGACGAAGGTGGTTAGGAAGAGAGGCATCTAGAGAAAGGATCAATTATACGTATGTTTGTAATTCACATGAAAGTTGTCTGATTTAACTAAATACTAGAGGATGAGTTAGATTTAACGAGAGTAACAGCAAAAGTAATGGCTAAAGTGTTCTCATGTGTGGTTTATTTTGAGGAGATAGAATACAAGATCTTGTATAGACCAAACAACACTCATTAGACCTTACCTTTAATGATAGTGGTTTATTATTTTAAATAAAAGCATATTTGATAAGAGCAAGCATCAAAATCATTGCTGCTTGCAAGTGAATTGGTATTCAAGGAAATGTTATTCACTGTAGAGATTCTATCAATAAGCACATTAAAAATAAGATAGTTTTGTATTATTTTATGGGAATCAGTATAGTTCTTGCTTCCTAGAAATTGAAGGAGAGAAACTTTCTCAGATATGAAGAAGTGAAAGTTTCAAATTTCCAGGAATGAGATGCTACACATATTTGAATAATCACCATTCTGTTTCATAACTATACTAAACACACATATTCAAAAGAGAAGATATATTAGCTCACAAAAGGATAACTTCCACATCTATCTTTTCATAAGCAGTGTTCAATCTAATTAAAAAAAAATCCCCTATGAGCAAGGATTCTGGATTAAGACGGTAAATTGAACACACTTCCAATTTCATTCTTTAAAACTGCAATAAAGAGATTTTTAAAAAGAAATCAGCAAAGACAAAGAGAATAGGAGCACGAAATAAAATTTGGGATGTTGGAAATTAGATGAACATGTGCTATCAGACACAAAAAGTGAAACCCTATCTTTTCAGACGGTAAAACAGAACCACTCCAATTTACGCTGCAGAGCCCTCAAAAGTCTTATGAACTACCAGTACCTTTGGAATAGGGAGTGGAGGTAGTGGACAAGGAAATAGGTAAAATAAAGAGGAATTAAGGATGGGTACGTGAGAAGCAGTTCCATCATTTACTCCAGGAGAAATCTAGAGGATACTTATCCAGAAAGGTTAACGCAGAACACATTTCTGTACTGGGATCCACAGGTACAGCTGGCTCCCCTTTCTCAGTTCATTCGGCTCTGAGCCCTGCCAAGGGAACTTAGCAGCCCTTCCTTCCTAAAGCAGGCTCCTGTTCACTCCACTCCCACACCTCTATCACCCTCTCACCCCCACTTGATTCTTCAGACTGCAATAGAGCATGGACCCTCCTGCCTTGTTCCCACTGAGGTGCCAGGACCTAGAGAAGAGTTCAGTACATGCACAGAAGGAGCTCAGTCCCATTAGCTGAATGAATGAATGGTTATCACCACATGCTATTGATCTATGCATAGTTAACAATTCCCATAAATGACTTCAATCATATTTTCATATCTAATCCAAGGTTTTGCCTTTTCATCTTTAATTTCCTAGATACACATGTAGCTTAAATGATAAAAATTTTTCTTCATACATGTTTGTCTCCCTTAACACACATGCTATCATCCACTCATAATTATGCGCGTCTGTCGTACATCTAATCTCAATAGATTGAGTTCCTTGAATTTCTCTTCAAATATGTATTAGCCCAAAAAGAGTTGAGGGAATGGCAGAACAGATATTCTGGGCTCAGGCAAAGGGTGGTTACAGATTCTAGACCTGTGGTAGAAAGATAACTTTAACAGAAGTTGCTCTCACTCCCAGTATTTTAAGGAAGAAGGCAGAGAGCAGAAGGCATTTTCAAACATGAAACCACTATAACAAACTCAACTCTTGCTCTGATGGCAAAGGTGGGTAAAGGGAACCTCAACGAAAGAGAAAGTGGATATAAAGCCACTTAGATGTCTTAGGGTGCACTTCAGAAAAGTCTCAACCTCCCACAGCTCATATGCTGCTAACTTGACACCCTGCTGTTTTCTTCCAGTCAGTCTCATCTTCATATGGACTCAGAGCAGAAGCAAAGTCATTTACATGACAATTTTACCAACTGCCACTTGACTAATGTTTACACACAGAAAACATGAGCTTAATAGGAATAGTGGTCACAAGAAAATTAACAGAAGTCATATTCTTGAGAAGTCTACTTTTAATTTTTTTTGTCACAAAGTGAGCCAAGTGAGCTATGGAAGAGTTTCACTAGGAAGTTTTATTATTTGTAGACTCTCAAAGGTACTAAGTAAAACTGATTAAAAAAATTTTTTTCCAACACAATTTTTTTTCCAACAATTGTTCACACAAGAGAAATTTGTAAATCAATGCCTTTTAAAACCCTACTTGGGCTCTAATATATCAGACAATTTTGCTTCTAAAGATTTTCCATTGTTTTCAGATTCTTTTTCTCATCCAAACTTACCAATGTCATCGTCTGTCCTGTCAATTGGGTCCTTCTCCAGGCAGTCTCGAACAATGTCCCTGCTCATCAGAGGATCCGATGCTCTCTCGATGTCTTCTTCATCGTCGTCATCTTCAGAATCCACTGCTGTTTCTGGCAGTCCACTCAGGTCCATATCACCAGCCTCGCTTTCTGTGGCCTTAAAACAAACCCCCCAAACATTTAAAAACCTGTTTTAAGTAAATCTTTTGTAACCAAAAGGAGAATAAGTCTAGTTCAAAATATTAAATTTTCTATTACATCAATTTTTCTGTCACTAAGTTGCACGTAGTCAGTATCAACAAATATTTATGTACCAGACACTATGTAAAATAAAAGAATGACTTCAACAAAATGAGTGATTTTTATCTCCCACTAAAAGTTTAGTTAGGATTGATGATTTTATCTCAGTAATTTTGATTTCTTATCGGAGCTGTCATATGGCATTTGAAACACAGTAGAATAAAAAAGAAAAAGATAGTATTTGTTTTCACTCCATTTTTCAAAGATAACTCTTAAGCTAAGAGCTTAAGGGTAACAAATTAAGTCTGAGAAATTCCTTCCACAAAAGAATCGGTATGGATGTATTAATGCCAAGAAGACTGAACCACTTTTCTCCTATTAGATGGTCTTTATGGAAAAGTGAGCCACAAATCAAAAGTAACTTGATAAATACGCAAACAAAACATGAACAATTAGTTCTAGTATCCCCATGTCTACTCTCCAACTATAAATCAACAGAATGTATAAAAGACCACACGCCTATAGGTGACACATTATTTCTTCCCATTCCTCAGCACAGTTGACTCCAGCTCCAATCAAGTTTCCAGTAATCAAGATATACTCTAGTCCTTGACTATTTTCTTAGTGACTAGAATCACAAATTTCAAAATGGTCTCTTTGCTGGGCTATCTCAAGCTTAGAACACTTATCCTTTTAGGGCATCCTGTAGCCTTTTGTGATTATCATCGCAACAATATGTGTACACGTAACATATTGGCCTTATTTGACATTATATACCCAGAATTCACAAACTGTTTGAGCACAGTAAAAAAGAATTCAAGTAAACATTAACTACATCAATCTTGAACATCACAAATGTGTTTTTCCAGATAAAACATTAAAATATGGAAAAGATTTTATTATAAAATTATTAACTTTGTAGAAAACATGTATTATAGTTTATGAACTTCAAATAATGCACAGCCTGCTTGATTTTCAAAGACAATAAATACATCTTATTTTTAAGTATAGGCAAATATAGATTTAAAATAATCTATACTCCTCATAATTTAGTTTAAGTTAATATTTAAAGAATAAGCTGTATTATTTTCTTCTCAACACATCTTCCTAAAATCTTGGTTTATATTATAGAACTTAAGATTTAGTCCTACATTTTGAAGGAATGCAAGCTAATGTTAATATTTTCTAAAGTTCAACAACAGAAAACTGTTTTTAATCACCTTTTCAGTTTGTTAGGTACAATTTCCTGAACTAAAATACATACATTATAAGAAAAACCTAAGGTGAAAATAATTGAAGACAAAATACCTCATGAAGACAGAATAATTGAAAACGGAAAACCTAATGCCTACAAAAAAAAAAAAGCAAAAAAAAAAAGCTCTCTAAACAATGGCCTTAAATAAATACTACTTACTGCTTGGGTAAGGCAATTATGAGCAGAGGTACTTCTGGTGAGATAGCAATAAGGCCTTGTGACTGAGGCAGAAAGAACCACTTGTGACACGCTCAGAAACACATCTAATTTAAATTCAGAATCCAGAATTGTCTTGCAATTCTACACTGAAACTGAAGTAGAACTTGATGCGATGTGGTATGCTACGGCTGTGATCAGAGAAACGAGGCTAACAGCGTTGTTGTCACACCTTATTTCTGAAGTCTAGAAGTGTGACAATTTGCTAATGCTTGTTCTGATTATATTTCACCCCAGTCTCATCTTAACATTGAAGATTATTATTCATCACCTTATATTTTCAAATTTATAATCAGTCCTCTATATACACATTCGTTAATATTAGCCTCGATTGAAGAAGGAGCACTACTGAAGACAGAAATAAAAATGAAAACTTCTTTTAAACAATATAGTTATATAACTTAAGGTTTTTATTTAATTTTTAAATGTCTATGATAAGAGATTGAAAATGTATTTTATGTCATACCAAAGAAATCATTACTATCATTTAAATGAATTATATTTAAGTCTTAAATAGAACAAAAAGACTTTCCAACATGAATTGGATTAATCTCTCCAAAACTGAACACTCCTCCCCATTTGTGTAAACAATTAGTAATTGTTTTCTATCTGTGTTACATGTATTCTGTTCTTTAAGAAATTATTAACAAAATAACATTCACAAAACCAGTAACTTGGAAGATTATTTTTATTTAAAATAAATACTTTATTGTAAAATACTACAGAATTCCTTTTAACAATACATTTTAAATAGAACTTTATAACCAACATTTCAGGAATCTACTAATTGCATGGCATCACTGTCTCATGAACAATGAGATTTTTGGAGACTGAAAGTTAAAAGTTTAGGGAACACTAACTGGTCTAAGGAGAAGAGTACTAAACTTAAGAAAGTCACTTAACCTCTACGAAACTAGTTTTGTCATTAGTGAACTGGAGTTATATCTCGCCATTCAGAGAACTATTCTTGGATGGAATCGGAAACGAAAGCCCATTACAGGCTACATCTAAAGTCCCTTCCACAAGGGGGCACATTTTTTCATCTCAGTACTTGCATACCTTTACCTCTCCCCATCCCAGCAATGAGCTTTGCACACAGTGTATATTGGCAGAACTTGTCCAAAAAGAACAAAACCCAAATACCCCAACCCCTTCATACTGTAAAACAAATTTCTCTCAGGCTAACTGCACCCATTAAATTCTGGCTAAATGGCTCATACAATAATTATAAAAACAGTAACCCTACATTGAATGACTATAATGTATCTAACACAACATTTGATGTTTTTAATAATATTAATTAATCTTCATATCAACTCAACAAATTAGGATTATTACCCCTATTTTTCAGATGAGAAAATACTAAGGAAAATTAAATAAACTGTTCAATGTAAACAAAACAAAATAAAAACCACTAACTGTGCCAGAACTCAAAATCTGTTTTGATCAATACAAACTACTAAGTACTTTGCACTACAATACTTTGCCAGTTTTCTCAAGACTGTCTTCATAAAGAAAATAGCTAAAATATAATAAAGTCATAAAATGTTTTCTGCTTTCCTAAGTCATAAAACATGAAATGTTTGAAAATATGTATTTGTGTATAAACAAACAAAACACTTGCTATTTTCTAGCTTCCTCAAACTACAATATTGCTAAGAGCTTCACTAAAGCTCTAGTGAAGTGTTCACTTAACTAAAATAAAAATTACTACACACGTTTGATCATTCACTATTAGAAATCATTTATGAAAAAACTTTTGCGTATTAACTATCCCCCACATACCTCCATGTTTAAGAGGGTTGCTTAGTAAGTATTCTTGATGTAAATAAGTTTTGTGCAGAATTTCAACCATACATATTTAACCCAAATAGCACCTAAGTCGGAACCCCGATATAAATTGGCTAGAAAGTTATACTGAATGCTAATGCTGATACTAATTTAACTGAGACTAACAGTGAGTAGGAACTGCAGACAAAACCATGTATATACAGAAAGTATGAAAATATATTTGGAAATAAGTTTAATGCTTGCATTAATCTAGTTTGTGTATCATAATTTATGTGGTTCCTAATTTTATGTTATCAATTTTTTTATTTTAAAATAAGCTTTAAAAATATGTGTATCCCTAAAAGACATGAACGATTTGTTAAAGTTCTTAATGTAAATTGTTGGGTTTTCTTTCCAAAAACTATGATCCTAATCAATGTAAAACGTCTATCTATAAATATTTACTATAAGAAAGTCTGTGGTAATTTGATAGAAAAGATAGTTTCATAATTAAAGCCTCATATATTCAATTATAATATGTTTTAAATATTTTATTTAAGTTATAGACATTTGCATGTTCTCTTCTGCAAATTACCTACTCTTGCCCTTTGAATATTGTTATATTATAAGCTGAGTATTTTTCTTATTAATTTGCATAACTGAGTTATAGTCTAACTTTAAATCTTTGTCTCAGTTGATCTTTTAATTATTAAATTTTTCATCATATATTATACTATTAAGAGTTTGCTAACTCTTAGAATTTGATCTTAATTATGATACAACGTGAGACTATAAAATGACTCCCCCATGCCAAAGACAACTTATTGAATAATCATTTTTTCATTGATTTGGCAGGCTTCCCCTATTACATACAACATCCATCCAACACATGAATTCTGTTTTCCTTAAACTCTCTGTTCTATTGATCTATTTTTGTACAACTAATTCCAGCCCACCTAAGCCACTGCTCTGATAATCACACCATTTAGCCAGGACCCAATTATGGCTGGAAATTGCATTGTCCCATATCACCAACTTAGGCATTCTGCTTTCTATCACCAACCACCTCCGACTTTCTTGCTTGCTTCCATGTTCCATATTTTCAAGGTAACCCCTTTTCAATTCAAGCATGATCTTCACCTTCAGTCTTTAACACTCTACTACTTCCTATATCTAGCTCTCACACCTCTTATCTTCCCTAGTCTAATATTTCAATCACGTACGTTAAACACATCTTTACTGAACGCCTGTGATCTTCTGGCATGACACCAGAGAAAACAGAGCCAAGACAGAGAAGTTCCCTGCCTCTTGAGGCTGTCAATCTAGTAGGCAGACAGAACAACATAGAAAGTAATAATTGTTTCAATTAAAATCTAAATAAAAGGACAAGCCAGTAAAGGAACCAAAATATAGGACCTGCTTTTTGTAGGGAAAAAAAAAACCTATCTGAGAAAAAGATATTTGAAAATGAAAGCAGGAAAAAAAAAAAAAAAAGATCGTGCTAGGAGAACACATTCTAGGAAGAAGGCATGCAAAAACAAAGCTGTGCAGTCAGAAAGAGCCTGGCTTATCACTCTATCCATCTTTATATTACACTCATTTAAGAAAACTTCAGTCCTGAGGGAAGCCAAATCTTGGCTTTCTTTATGTGGAGAAAATTACTTAACAGTGCATTTGAGAGCACCAACTCAATTGCGCCTCCATTGCTTTGGTCAATTTGCTCTCCTACTCTCTGAAACTACTATTTCAAAGCTTCTCTCTTCTTAAAACCCTCTACCCGCCAATCTTCTTACTTTCAGCTTAACTCTTCAAAGAGAAAAATAGAAACCATCAGATAGAAACTCCCTCAATGCCCCAGCTCCCCACTGCAAACCCACCATGGAATGTCCCTGTTAAAACAGAGGAGGGTATTTTCCTTAAAGCTAGTTATTCTACTTTGCTCCTGAATCCCTCTCTTCCCACCCTTTTCTTTCTTGTACACAGCACTTAATTTCAACCTCTCTGTCTGTGTCCATCTCCAGCCATCACTTCAATGTGACAGCTTTTTCCTAAATCAGAATTGTACAAAGATTAAATGGGCCGCCATGGGAGATAACTGCCCATCCCTGGAATTGTTCAAGAATAAATTGGATGCTTGATTGATAGGAAAACAGTAGAGAATTCAAATACGAGGTTGGTCACTGAACCAAGTGCACATGTGAGGCTTCTTCTCACCTTAAGAATTTCTGATTTAAAGATAATAGATATGGTCTACTGGGAATCTCTATTAAGTGTCAAGTATTGAAGTAGACTCAGGGAGTTATCACTTTGCGAGGGGTGTAAATGTCTAATCATTAAGTTGTTTTGAACACCTAAAACTAATAATAAAAAAAATGCTAAGTTTGAATAGCCCATAACTAAATCCTTGGATACATCCATGGATTTCTCTGTATGAAGGATATAAACTTATAGGCCACACGCCTGTCATCAAGTTTGAAATGAATAGCCTTGAAACTCAACTAAAATGAATCCAAATAATACACAGGGATCCTCTTTTCCATCTATACCCCAATTAAAAGCTAGACTGCAGGCTCCAACCATGTCAGAGCAACTTGGAGTTCACACTGGATTTTCAGACATTTTCATGGTAGCTGGGGGCAGCAGAAGTACCATCAAGATTTTCCTCATGAACTTACCTCAGTCTACTCAAGGGAATAACACATGAAGCTAGAATTCCCCTCAGAATATGCCTCCATAAATTCTAGAAACAATTGACTTCATTCTTATACATTTACCTTCCAGGAGTTCCATTCAGGTCTGTATATACTTGAAGAAAGCAGTGGTAACTGCTACAACCTCAAGCTGTGTTCCCACTACTGACCTTTAAAACATATAGTTATCTCAAAGTTTAGAAGACAAGGGCTCTATCATCATGCTTCAATGTATATAAATTAAAGCACAGATTTTATTTATGCTGTTCATTATTCTATTATAAGGGATACTTTTGAACAAATGTTCAAAGAAATCAAATTCTAAAAATAGGCAGCTTGGGGGTAGAGGGCAGAGAGAAAATTTACCCTGATGTACCACCCTCTCCTCCTCTAACATTTGAAAATGAGATTGCTTCCTAAAGATTTAATTATTAGTTTGGTGCAAAAGTAATTGCGGTTTAAAAAGGTAAAAAAAAATTGCGAAAACCGCAATTATTTTTGCACCAGCTTAATACAAGTTAACACTTACTACATCAAAGTGGAAATTTGAAAAGTTACTTTAAAGGCCAGATTAACTATATTTCTTATTGCAAAATAATAGAGAAATTCTTAATCACCCAAGAATCTGCAAATAAGTTTATTTGTGACTGTCAATTATTAATCAGTATGCTCTCTATAATACCCTTGAATTATAGAAAAGTGGGTAACTAACCTAATACCTCTGTAAAACAAAATTAATTTTCTAAGATCTACTAAACTTAGGACTTACATATGTTTTGGTCTGATGGCATTCTAATTGTTCAGTTACTTTTAGTATTTTTTTATTTAAATAGAAACTTAGCACTGCCTAAATACGTTAATGATCCTGAAACACTACAATGTTTCTAAAGAAAAGTATTTTTATCATCTTATATCACAATTCTTAAGAAGCCAACAATTACACTTTGTAAAGTATTATGTTCTTTTTGTTTGATACCATCCCAAATCCCTTATTAGTAGTATGTATTTAAAGATTCACCCCAAAGGACCTTCTTTGCATATTTTAGGCACTTTTCCTAAATTTGCACTTTCTAAGCCAATGAACTATTCTTTAACATTTAAAATTATTTTGCTTTTAAAACATGTTTTGAATACATATGTCTAGGTTCTTTTCTACATATTCACCGACATCACAAAAATTTATTTTAAATATGTAACATGTATAGGTAATTTAAAAAAATGCAAGAAAGACAATTCAATGATCCAATCTTAACATCTCTTCCTTTTGTCATACTCAAGACTTTAACAAGAAAAAATTACTATAAAAGCTTAATTCTGCAGTTTTCCTTACAGTGTTAGTCAAAAAAGAGTCATAGACCTAATACATCTATAGTCAAATTAACAAAATATTGATAAAGTCAAGAGAACTATTTCCATTGTAACCACTCTATTTAATCATTCTGGTAACTGTTAACAGCAGAGACAAACACAATTAGATAGTACTTCCTACAACAAACATGCAACACACTACGTCTGCGTGAAGTATAAACATTAATATTTTATGTTCAAAGATGTACATATAATATACACACATATATTTACTTTATAGATTCTATCAATAATCATAAAACTCCTTGGAATACATGCAAATGAAGCAAAGGACAAGAAAAACCTCTTCTTACCTGGTAGATATCAGAAAGACTGCTGCTCCCAGAATCACTAGTGATACTACATCCTGAATGGCTAGAAGACACGTGGGTCACCTGTGGGTGGAGACTATCAGTAAGGTGTAGTTTTGTGAAATCTGCAGGAAGCTATGGAAGGAGCAAGAAAAACTAGGATTACTATTTGAATCAAGAACTCCAAGAAGACATTTAAAAGTTATATTATGCTCTACATCATTTAGCCAAAACTATAATCATTTTTTTAAATTCAGAAATTACTAAATATTGCCCTATTTACCAAAAATCACGAAACGAATTTTTAAAGTTTATGAGCATTCAATGAACCTCAAATAATACTAAATTCAATGCTTAAATAGGTGGGTGTGGTGGTTAAGATTAACTTGGGTAAGCGTTTAATTCAATGAGCTAACATTTTCAAATTACACACCAATGAGAAAATTAATCTACCATTATTTGTTAGCTATCACAAAGCAATTTTGTGACAAGAAACACCTAAATAAGAAAATAGATTTGAGGTTTTTATGTGCCCAAGTGATGTTTAAAGATTATTTTTTTAAAGAACGAGTGTCTTAGAATCAATGAAGTAACTATGCTAGGCTCTGTGGAGAAACAAAGGAAAGAATGCTCTCAAGAACTTAGAAGTGAGAAACTTATTGACAACACTTACCTACCTATACACATACACATAAATATTATTTTTCTACTTGTCCATGCTGAAATCCTAAATAAATATAGACTCTATTGAACAGACTCACTAAGTCTCCCTCACGTGCTTCCGCCACTCCCCCACATGGCCAAGAAAATGCATTGAAAATGGAAACAATCATACATTTGCCCACTCAACAAGTATTTACTGAGTCCTTTTACTATGTACTAGTCAGTGAATAAGACATTAAGAAAATACTGCACTTAACAATCTTGCACTCTTATAAGTCATTACCCATTCTTTTGCATTAAAAAAGACGCTATCTATAATATCATGTCTATTATAATATTGGCCAATAGTACACACGACATTACAAAATATATGCTAATTGACATCATACAATACGGATATCATTCTCTTTCCTATCTGCATATTGGTCCTTTTTAGCTGTTGAATAATAATAACTATAGACTGACTGTTAAAATAAAACTTAAATAAAAGTAACCTTAGTAACCTTTCCCTTTTCCCTTTGACCTCATCCCTTCTCCCCCTCCAAAAATAAGACACCATTCCAAAAATTAGAATAAGCCTCTGAAGGGAGGTGATTCAGGTTTATGACAATGACCAAAGGGTTTTGAAATATCAAAGTACCAAACAAAGAGGCAAAATGTATTTACATCCCACAATCATTCAGACATAGCTTAATAAATAGATTATGATATTTAGTAATATTTAATATAGTCCATACAGAAATATTTTTTTAACTTCATGGGAGACAGGTATCAAAGGAAAGATTTAAACATGAATTTATTAGGGGGCATATGATGAGGTGCCAAATAAATGGATAAAAACACATATGTTGGAGGGGTTCAGAGAAGTGAGATGTTTATTCGAATGTGCAAAATCATTACAAACATGATGTATCCCACCAAGAGTGTTTTTTAAAATAATCATCGAAGATGTGAAATATTTAGGAGACTAATAATTTATAGGATAGGTAAATACCTCTAAATTAAGAATTTATATGTTTTATTCACAATGTGGGATAGTGAAATATTTGCAGGATTTCTTCAGGAACATTTGAAGACAGAAGATGCATTAATGATTATGATTTTACATGTAGTTCAGTGATAAATAGCAGATATTAAAATAATATGAGCCATGATAAATAGCCTCCATCACCCTATCTACATTCCCATGTAATTCAGTCACTTAACACAGAAGGCAACTGGGAAAACATTACTCAATGGTTCAGAGATTTTAAAAGGCATCAATCGATACGTGTAATTACAGAACAACAAACTGATTTCTATTGATTATCTTTTATAGACATGACTCAGGTTGATATGTGTCATACAGTATGATTTTTACAAATTAAGTTATAAATATGTCAAATGAAGATATAACTATCTAATGAATTGTTACTCACTAAACAATTATTTATTCAAGTCTCATAGGACTCTCTTGTCTTCAGTATCCATCAGCTGGTCATCTTTCCTGGCTAAGAATTTAATTCACTGTGTGGAAAGCAATAGGGGCTCTAAGAGCTCTAAATCTAATAGAAGAGACATGGATTCAGCCTTTACGTGGACCACACTCTATTAATCTATGTTTCCTTGCAGCCACAAATACCAGAATTACGTGGTGATGTTAAGCTAAGAACCATAACAACTGTCTAAAGAGAAAAGAAGAAATACGTTCACTCTTAAGAATTCAATTCTATTTTATAAATATCTATTGAGTATCTGCACTATCAGAACTCAGGAACAGGGAATATCAATATCAAGGTGAATAAAACATTCCCAATTCCAAATCTAACTTCTATTACCCAAAAAGTCATTGAAATAGGTGCTACGCACAAGGGAAAAACAAATCATAGTTTTACAAACACGGATTTTCATCTCCCCAACATCCTCTATGTTCTTTGCAGAAGAGCATGAAATAAAGTTCTATTGGAATAGATGCCATGTTTAAGAAAGCTTAAAATTTTCCTTCATCAATTGGGATAACATTACCGTGATTAGATTTTATTGAGAGGCCACGTCAACCAAGGTTATGGAATGGGAGACAGTATGGAAGTTGTTCCCACAAAGAAAAAGAGTGTGAAATGAACTGATTTGGCCCTAGTAGAACAGAGACTGAGCCATGCCTCAGAGAAATGGGTCATTAAGAGGCAAATGAACTATATAGGGATTGGAAGCCAGGGGACAAACAGTGGCACAGGCACCCACATTTAAACCTGAGGGCAACAGGGGAACATAGAATCCCTAGGGAGACAGTAACTCATGGTATGAGGAAAATACACAAAAAAGGGGCACAGCATGCCAAAAACAAGGAGATTCACTTACTCCAAACTTTTTAAATTTTAGAATATTTAAATTACTATCAGTATGCTATCAAATTTCAGATTACAACAGGGCTGCGAATTATCTTTTGACGCTGGACACCATTTATAACAAAAATTCTGTTCAAAAAATATTTTTTTGAAATTGGTACTATATATAGCAATTACCTAAATACAATTAAATAATAATTAAAGGGGAAATTAACAGTTTATTCATTTTGATCTTGAACACCAATATTTCACAGCAAAAGAAATCACTTATATTTTTCTTATCATTTACACATTTTTTATTTTAATATTCGATTATATGAATGTTACTTCTCAGATTTTTCCTGATAAAGCAACCTATATTCCTAAAAATACAGCACTTGTGAATCATAATTATAATAAACTACAGTTAGACAAATAACTGAATCACAGTTTAACCATAAACACTACTAACTACATAACAAACAATAAGGGTAATATTTAAATCAGATTCTTAAATGCATAAAGTAGGCATAAACTTAAAATCAATCATAATTTTGTTAAATCTAGGTATTAATTGCATGATGTTTTGTTTTTTTTTGGAGAAACAGGGATGCTACAACAATTAGCTTTAAACATGAAGTACTACACAAAAGACTTAAGTCTCATATATAAACAGGCATTTGATAATCTTTTATTTATTAGTTAATCTAATGATTGGCATTTATAAAGTTACTAGCTAATAAATGAACTCTATTTTGAACATAAATGCAATGAGAGTGAATGCCTTGAAGTTTCTGACACTGAGTGAATACTTTGTTGAACTGGTAAAATTCCTCAAAGTGGTGATAATGTAATAGAGACTAGGGTGGCTACCCTTCTTCCCCACAAAAGACTTCGTTATGTTCATGTTTTCAAGCTCTATGAGGAAGAGTCAGTATATTACTGGACATGTAATGGAAATGTAATAGTTTCATGTTTCACAATGCATAACTATCATAGTGCTGAGAAATGCAATAAAGAAAACAAACAAAAAAAAACCACAAAAAATGCTGCCACCATCAGTTGAAATTTATTTAACTGAAAATTTCCCCAATTTATCTTTTAATCACTTTATTTCAATAAATAGTTACAACAGAACACACAAGGTTTGGGGTGATTGTTGGAATCTATCCAACCGTTCCTGGCAGTTTATTTTGATTCACACTACCTTAAGGTAAATTAAATATCATGCTTTGTGACTAAAAACTAAGAATTTACCCAAATTAATACTGTTTTCTCCATACCATCACTGGAGTTAAGTGAGTAATCTTTATGCTCACTTTATAAAGCTCTGCAAGAAAAAGTTGGTGTATTACAGGACACATTTCCTATTTTTCTCTGAGGTGTTAGTGAAAATACAGTCTCTTATATTTTCCATTCATTCATCATTTATTGAAACTTGTGTTGTGAGGAATAAATGAATGACTGAGCCTAAAGCACTTAGAGTAGGGCCTGACACACAGAATCTCTATAGAAGTGTTAACTATAAATTATCACATGCCAGACTCTGTGACACGGGTCCTTTCCAGCTCTAGAATTGCTGTAGCTGGAATCTACTCGTAAGACTGGATACCAGAGAGTGACTGAGTTACTCCCAGAAAGGGCTTTAGTGGCCAAAGTCATCCATAACTATTCCCTTACCCACTTTAGAACTCAAGTTGTGTTTTAAAAGAAAATTACTATTTCCTTTCTCTCTGCGTGTACACATACACATACACACATATACCGTTTTAATTTTACTATTGATCTTTGCAGATACTACTAGTTCCAGCTGTGACACTCTGAGCTGTTTCTACCTAAAGTTTGAAAAGGCAGGAATATTATTTTATTATTTAGTATCTCATTTTAAAGACCACTTTATAATATGGTCAACTTTTATTTCTTTAAGTCATATTTCTTTAAGAACACCAGAAAAATATAAACATTTGGAGTCCTAAATATTATGCATCAGAATTCATGTTTCCCTTATGCCCCTTTAGAATATGCTTTAGATCCAATACTCGTCCTTGAGTACTTCATCCATCAGTATTCCACAAAGCAAAGAGAAAGATTTTTGCACAGTATACAATTTCTTTTGTTCATAAATACATATGAAGGCAAGAAACAGTTTTCCCAAAAGTGTTTTGAGGTAATTTAATAAACTATAAATCTAATAATATTTCTCATTAAAATTCATGTAGACATTTTTAAATGTTGCCATGACTAAGCTTTACAGGAATGGTTCCACAAAAGTTTGCTTTACACACGTATCTACTAGAGAAATCTGCCAAAAACTAACAATTTGTGAGAATTTAACATTCCCCCAGCTTTCTACCAGGTTCATTTTAGACATACATGGAGTTATCTTCAGGTCAACTTCCTCCTTAGTCAAGCAAACTTGAGCAAGTTAATTAATTTCTTAGTACTTTAGTTTCTTCTGCAAAATGAATGTAACATAATATAATGATTAAAAGAAATAATCGTGCGACCTGCAGAATCTACCTTACAGATGCCTCTCTCTTCTTTTTCATTCCTTCTGTCATTTTTCCAGGCAAGGTCCTCTATCATTTTAGGTCATATATTTTTCAAATTCAATGAAAAAGAAACTAACTTAATTTTGACACTATCATACCTAATACTACAAATATAGCAGTTCATTTATATATACCTCCCCGCAAAAGTTTATATTTTACATTTTAAATAAATCATACATTCATATGGAGGGGCTCACTGCTTAGAATACTACACTACATTTTGCAAAGTAATAGCCGCATTGTCATGCTATGCTTATAGTGCAATCACTCTCTCTTGTAAACTTCTAAATTTCCATAGCTAAGAATTCTCTCAAAATGATAGTCTGTGCTTCTGTGTGTGCAGTCTTACATTTGACTGCAAAAACCTCCAAAACAGTCATGTATTTGGCCCAGACACATGCTGCCAACTAGGTGTGGTTTAACAACAAAACTTTATTCTTGCCACCCTGGGCACACTGCTTCTAAGGACAGTCTGAAGAGAAACACCACTGTGCAGGGGAGCAAGTACAAATGTGGTTATGCTTTCTTTCAAAAATTCCTTGCTACTTCTTAACATTAAAATAATGTTTTACAGAGATCTGTAACAGAGAGAACTTGATATTGATAGAGACTATATAGATGAATGAATATTACACATGGCTTTCTGCCCAAATATAAAATTTTGTGTGTTAGAATTAGCCACTGAAATGTGGCAGTGACCGAGCCTTCTCCCCAGGGCAGAAGGGTCACCCTCATTTTTTTCAGAATCAGTAACACATAAATAAAGCATAAGCTTCATTGGCTATATATAGTTGGGCAAATTATCATCTATTTAAAAATTCCTACATTTTTGAATTAGGGAAATATGAATACAAATGCAATTAGGTACCTAAGACGCCTGTTGAGGAAAATGAACAATCAAAACCAGTAAATTGACTGAAAGGCTGCCAGTCATCTGATTGATGTTTTCAAGCAAAAACTTTTAGAAAAACCTTCTATTGGATGTTGAAAGAAAGCACTGAATAAAAGGAAACCCACATGACCTTCACTGCAAAAGACAAAAGTGGAATCCTTCAGTTTGATGAGAAAGTGTATGATCTGATTTAAACACCATATATTCCAAAATGTAAGGCTATGCCCCATTTTTCTCAAAGAGAAGGCAATAAGATCACCTGTATATGAGTAACTATGTGCCAGGCCCTATTCTAAGCACTTGGAGACATATTAGCTCCTTTAATTCTTACAATAATCTTATGAAGTAGGTATTATTATGAACATTTTGGATAGGAGGAAACTAAGACACAGAAAAGTTAAGTGATTTGCACCAAGACCATATAGTGAAAAAGTGGCGGAGACAGATTCCACTCCTACAGGTCTGGCTCTGAAGCACACACACGTGAGCATTAATCTGTAATGTATTTATTAATTTATTAGGTGACTTAAAAACTCATGGATATTGATGAAATGGTCAAACGGTTGCTTATGTCAATTTATTAATATAGTTGCTTATAACATTTCAAAATCATATAAAAATATTAATTTAAATTATAATTCACTGTTTTGAATTATATGTGATATTGTACTACATTAGTAAAGTTGATTTTTCACTTGTCTTGCAGGTTCTTTACATACAAAATCATTTACTACTTACTTTATAAATTAATCTTTAAAAAGTTATGGTGATATCCTGTACTTGAAATTTTGAGACCACATATCCAGGTCTCAAAATCATTATTAAATCTGTGCAAACCATAAAAGTTCTTTAACCTCTTTATACCAGTTTCACCAGATGACCCAATAAACATTCCAAGCTATCATTGCTTGAGGTCATTTCTGCTTTGTGTTGCTTAATGAAGAGTACTTTCTTGCGTGTGTGTATTTTTTTTAAAGGTAGAATACATTGAGAGAACCTCAAAATATAAAGGATGGAATCAACTCCTTTTCTGCTAGTTAATTTTGGCAGAAACAAAACCTTGCCTGATATATAATTTCTCTAACATTTGACAAGCAGAAAAAAAATTATGCACACATATATACAGTTAGTTATAATATAAGCTAACCAACTAATTTTATCACCTTAAAGAAGACAGCTGGCATAGTGAGAGATGTTCTATAATTAGTATCAGACCATTGAAAGTTTGTCATCTGAAAGATAGTTGTATTTTTTCAAAATGAAAATGTTTATTTGGGACTTAAAAGAAAACAAATTGTATAATTTTCCACAGAAATACTGAGGTAGTTTGTTAATTTTCATGTACATATGGCCAAATGCAATGTCCTATTGCCTGTTAAGAAACACAGTTTTATGATGTTTTTCAAATGACAGCCATTCCACCTTACCCTAAACACATACACAACATATAATCCCCTTTTCCTTTTTCAATTTATTTGCAACCATCAGTAACCACTGATCTGAAAAGCACACATTTCTCCAAGGGATTCCAAATAATTTCTAGATCATTCAGTCCAAGAAATTTTTAATAAAATACATGGTAACTGTTGGCACTGAGTCAGGTAATTTAAAAATTCTCTTCTGGGGATGAAGAAAGATATTCCACGCAAACAGAAATAAAAAGAAAGTTGGGGTAGCAATACTTAGACAAAATAGGCTTTAAAACAAAGACTGCAACAAGAGACAAGAGTATGACGTAATGATAAAGGGATCAATCCAACAAGAAGATATGATTAACACTTGTAAACATCTATGTATAAACATATATGGGCTACATTCTAACCCAATCTCTGCACTCGTCTTCTCTTATTTAAACAGTACACATCTTAAAGAAACTTCACACTAACATAACCATAGCTGCATTTTCTAATGCAAAAACCAACCCAATAAATGTATATTTTAGCAAGATTTGTGATTATCTATATAGTAATACAAATAATCTTCTACAGCTAATAAAAATTGAGTTCTCCGTCTCTTGTTTTCCAAGACCAAGTATGATTGGTGCTATGGATGTAGCAATCCCTGGAGGGGGAGGGCAGTTGCTGGTATACCAGAAGACAGCTTCTATGACCCACTAGACAACAACTTTGATGAGCTCCAAAGGGACTGTGCTTAGTTATCCCAGCCGTACAAATGCTCAAGGGAATATGGAGTTACGGAAATAAGTGTTTAAAACTCAAGGAAAAATGATTGCTATGGGATCTATGGAGGACCCTAAACTGCCTTCTTTTTGAACAAAAATAAACAGTTGGTTTGGGAGAAAGCCTCACACAGAATTAAAAACATTAATCCACAAGTAAATTTTAACTCTAAAAATTATAAAAGCTACCTGACATCCAAATACAAATGTACTTAGGTGTCTATACAATAAAATACCATAAAATGGCCAAGACTGGCTAACTATTAACCAATGTCTTCTTCCAGGGAACACAGCTGGACTACGTTTCCCAACTTCCCTTACAGTTACATATGTGCCAATATGATTAAGTCTTTGGAGTATGAACACACAGAAGTGATGTATGCCATTTCTACACCTTATAAAAATCTTCCACAAGACCCACCATTATCTTTCTCCTTGCATCAAGAGAGTCTCTGTATGAAGACAACAGAAGCTTTGCATTAAAAGTTAGACAACTGAGCCACAAAGTGGAGGGGCCTGGATCCCTGAATCACTGCTCAGAAGGGAACTGTCCACTAAAAAGTGATCAAGAGTTCTTGCTTTGGATTTTCTGCAAAAGAGAAATAAACTTCTATTATGTTTGAACAATTATGTGCAGTTTTGTTTGGCTTGGTACAACAGCTAGTGCTATCTTAATTCATACAAATATTATAATAATTTTTGTGACCTATTTGTGAAATATCTTCCACAATGAAATTCTGAATTCCTTAGGGAGAAGTAGGGAGGGCTCTGATAACATCCTGACCTCATGGTATTGCATGCAATTTGAATACAAGAAGCATTAGAGCTCCTTTGCTTATTCAGTTAGACACATTTATTGAAAACCTACTTAATGCCAGTATGCCAGGCACTACTCCAGGTTTTCTAAATATAGCGGTAAGATAAACTCCCTGCTCTCACGGATGTTACAACTTGTGAGTAAGAGACAAATAATAATAAAAGGGTAAGGAAGAAAATTGTCAAATCGTTGTAAGAACTGCATTCAGCAAAGATTAAAAGAGACATATGGTAGAGAGTGACTGGATAGTCAGGGAAGATCTAAGATATGATACTGATATTGAGATGAGAAAATTATTTTCTATACTCCCACTTATTTCCTAAAGGGATAGTTCTAATTACACCATTTTAACTAGATACACACACACAAACACACTCACATCTTATACATATAATACACATTTTATATATAAATATATATTACATTTCATATATTTGTAAAATGTGTTATATTTATATTTATCTTTGTGTAAAATTGAGGTAAGTCTAGTATATCACTAAGCCAAAGGAATATAACTACTAAACATTTTATGAAAAATTCTTGCGCTATTTACACAACTTAAAAACAAAACCAACTAAGTATCATAGTACTGCACAAACAAAAGACCAGTATAAAATACATTTGGAGTTGTTCAGTGCCCTATGAGTTGACAGCACTAATACATACTCAAATTTGAAGACACAAATATTATATGATGGGAATATAAGGCTTCCAAATAATTATTTGTTCTTGAAAAGTACTGCTTAATAGGTTAAATGGAAAATTAAGTCTAGAAGCCACCTAACTTAATCAATTGATTTTGAGTACTCAAAAATTCATTGAATAGACTCATTGCTCGAGAAAAAATACTTCTATTGAAATTCATGCTATTTTGAAAAACGGAAATTAATGAAACTTTATTTCTCTAGGAAGAAGCTTGGATATACTCAAAAATCCGTGATTCTATAGACTTTCTATCCTAGAATTGTGTGTGGTTCTAGGAAAAAGGGGAGGGTACCAAACAAATAATAATATGTCACATAGAGCTAAGTAGTTGGGAAATTAATAAACTAGGATACGGGATATAGATGGTGGACGGTTTCACTGCTATGGTAACATCTGCGTAAAGACCTTAATGGAGTGAATGGCTGAACCCCGCAGATCACACAGGGGAAACAGGCTCTGAGAAGACCAGAGAGAATTAGGATAGAGCTATGCTATGGTGAAATCATATAGGAAAGCTGTGGTCACGATTTGGGGTTTTATTCTGAGTGAGATGGGAAGCCACTGGAGGGTTTTGAGCACTCATAATGAATGCATCATGAATTTAAAACATTTTTCTAAATTTTTAAAATGTGAATATATATTACGTTTTTAAAAAATAAATATTTACGAGTCATTCCACATAACTTAAATAGAAAAAGATGCTTATTATGACGTGTACCAAGAGACTGTCAAACTAACAAGGACATCGTACTTTGTCTTGACGGATGTACCACAGGTAGTGACTCAACTGGGGAGCTGTGTCTATTCGAAGTTATCATTCATGGGCACACTGGCTGCATGACTTATTTACTGAAAATCCCACCCCATTCCTCACATATCTCTCACACACACACACAAGAAACTACCTGGATTTTAAATGACATCTCTGACCCTACCTCTAATGGTTCATTTCTAGATTTCATTAAAACACTACCACAACTTCTACTTTTCTTGTGATGAGTATCACAACTTAGCCACATAATAATCTTCAAATCAAATATAATTATGTGTTAGCCCTCTTAAGTTACTAACAAAAATAATAGGTGTTAATTTTATGTGTGTAGTTTATCAGTTTTTCCTTTTAGTTCAATGATAAAGATATTCATTTTAGCATTTATTTCCAAGGACTTCAATAATAAGACACTTAAAGTAACGTTTACTTATTTTCAAGGGCTTTATGTGTCAGCCCTGGCACACCAGATAACTTCCTCACTTTTGCTCTGTCTGGAGCACACGTGGAAGAACTAACTGAACACTTGCTGTGCATTACTTACTGTCCGGAGCCGTAAGAAAAAATAGACTGCATAAATTGCAAGAGGTCTCATGAATTTTACTTTTTCCTTCATCTTTTCTTTTTTGGGGGGTGGAGGGTTAGACTGGTGAACCTTAGACACTGTATCATCAAACGAATAGTTTGAATTACTAAGACACAGTCAAACACACATTACCTCATAAGGAGACTCCAGGAGACTCCTTCCTAATACCCTCACTTCTGTCAGTGCTCCAGCATGGTTCATGACCTTCTCAGTCATCTGAAAAGATGTATTTACATAATCAATTGAGCCACTCTCTTAGAAAGCACACTCTTCCTCAATTAACACCAACATTTACTACTCTATTACTCTATTAACCTTTTACTTTCCTCAGACATCAACTAGTTTCTCTGAACGTTTCTGTTAAGGGTATATGTGTACGCATATTCGTTTATTATCATAAGTTTAAATCAGGGAAATAGAATTGCATTAATGAAGAGACACTTAGGGAATCTTATGACTGGTTTAATATAATCTGTGGTGTCATATAGTGTGTGTACGTGCGCGTGCATACACACCACACACACACACACATACACACAGAGTAATAACTTGAGTCTTTAGATAAACATTTTAACTTCCATAACCTAGAAGTTGTTCAGTTCATCTTCAGCAAAAACAAGGATTTATAAAATTAACCAAGCTCCCACTATGTGTGAGAACACTTTGATAGGGGATTTGCGACTATTATCCCACTTCATTTGTATACTACTGCACTACCATTGTCTTGCTTCTGCAAGAATCTATTTCCCTTTCAATCTCTTCTCCATGTTGCAGCCAGAGTAAACTTTTATAAGATGATAGAACAGTGCACATCTGATCATGTCAATTCCTTGCAAAAATTCTTTTTAGCGGACTCTCTACCCTCAAGAAAACGTTTACACACTCCTAACCACCGCACCCACTATCTACTCCTTTCGATCTTTTCACACCTCTCTCTGCCCCTCATTCTCTGTACTAGATACATAGAGCTATTCATGGTTATTTAAAATGTCACACTCTGTATCTCTCTCTTGGGTCTTCATTGATCCCTTCTCCTAGAAGAACACTCTCACCCCTGGGATGATGGCTAATTCTCTGAACTCTCCTCCTACAGGTTAGTTCTTGTAAGCTGTTCCTGTGATACCTAGAATGCTTCTTGTCACAGCCTTTTTCATCATTTTTTCCCTTGCTTCAAGCAAAGTCCCTAAAATATAGTCAGTAGTTAATAAATACACAAATCATTGAACTATTAACCTTAGTTTAGAGTTGAGGATAAGTCTGAGAGAAATTGAACAAGGACTGTCTGAGCCCTATGCCCTCTCCTTTCCCAATTCTACAGTCGACCCTTTCTACCAGCAATAGTACAGGTAGGATTGCCAGAATAAAATGAAAAGACAATGAATAGAAGAAAAGGGATAAAAATATACTAAACCTAGGCTAACAGTAACTATAGTGAAGCAATGTATTTAGTTTCGATTTCCTAGAAATCAGGACAAAAAGTTAAGGAAAAAACTTCTGGACTCAAAAATGTTCTATTCCCATCTGTATAGATTCCAACAGAGGAGCCTGGAAGAAGAAGAAGAGTGTTTGACTTCTTCTCAGAATTGTAAGATTCATTCACCTACTTAATTATTTAACAAGTATTTACTGACTTAACTGCAACGAGCCAGGCATTTTTATAGGAGCGAGTTATATGGCAATGATTGGGATTGTCGAAGCCCTGGCTTCCTGGAATTTACAATCTGGAGGCAGGAAGGACATGAAGGTAAAAGGGGAAAGAAGAGATAAGTAGCAATAAACAAATAAAATACTTTTAGGTTCATTAAGTACTCTAACCAATACTAAAATGGGGGAGGTAATGTAATGGACAGTGATAGCTGGGAACGGGGAAGCTATTTTAGACTGGGTGACCTGCGAAGGGTGCTCGGAGAAAATGACATATGATATGAGAGATGAATAAACACAAAGGATACAGCCAAAGACCTGGGGAAGAGCTTTACAGATGGAAGGAATATCAAGGGTAAAGGGCCTAAAGTGGGAAGAATCTAGGAATGCTCAAGAAACAGAAAGTTCAAGGTGACTGGAGGGTACAGAGTGAGACGGGAAGAGTTATACAAATGAAGTCAGAGTAGTAGGAACTAATTCTACTAAAAAGTAGGCTTTTAAATGCAATGGGAAGCTGCTGGGCTTTTTAAGCAGGCAATTAACGATATCCAGTTACTTTTATTTTTTTTAATATCCAGTTACTTTTTATAAGATCATTCTGTCAGAGGCAATAGGGAGGAAGGATGGATTGTAAGGGGTTAGAATGGAAGTGGGAAAACAAGTTAGGATGGAATGAGGTGTGTCATTTAGACTACAACAAACAAACTTCAAAATGGATTTTCAAAACCCAATCTGATACTTAGAGGGGTCTCTGTAATCAACTGCTTAACTTTTTCAAAAGATAAAAATTCTGTCTACATAATGTACCATAAAGGTGATTAGTTATCTGTCACTGATTGCTACAATACTTTAGTAACTTAGTTTTGGCCTCCTGTAAGTTTTGTGGGTGCCTAAGAAAATTCTGAGGAACAAGGGGTCAGATTATAAAAATATATTATTACAGAGTGGTAATTTATTAAATAGCCTAACAAAATGAATACTTATTTTGACCAAGTTCCTAACTATAGATTATTATTAGGTACAGACTATAATATGAAATTATAGAAAGAGTACATGGCTAGGTCCAAGCTGTGTGCTCAAGAAAATCATGTGACTGTCTTGTAGCTCAATTTCCTCACCAGTGTAGAATAGACATAATAAGGTCCATCCTACCCACCTCATAGATAATAACGGTAAGAATGGAGGATAAATGTTCAAGAAAGCTAGTAATAAAAAGCATATGCAAATGCAAGTTTTAACATAAAAAAGTACAATGAGAACCTACAAGGATTTTTAGGAATTCATTTAGCATAATCTCCTCATTTCGCAGTTGTGAGAACTTACACATATGTCTGGAAAGGTGAACTAGCTATGGTACTGCTAAAACTAGAATCCAGATTTCATCTTTAGGTAATAGAAAAAACTTAATTTGAATAATTTCCAAACTTTCTGCAGTGTAAATTGTAGCATTAATCTTTAAAACAAGTACTCTGAAAAAACCAAATATACTAAAAGGGAAACTTGGATTTCACTGGAACTTAACGACATTAGCTTATATCTTTATTTTTAAAACTTTCTATTGCTTCATCTCTCACCCGTTCAATAAATATTTATTAAATAGTTTTGTCATGTTTAATATATCCTAGACATTCCAGGTAGAGTGCTGAATCTAACAAATGAGGACCCTACTCTAGTGAGGCTTACATTTCACTGGGGGGAGACATAATAAATCAGCAGTAAAAGCATGAACAAAAACAAAAACAATAATAAATGCTTGGCAGAGAATTAAACTAATCTGGTGCAACAGAAATGCCTGCGTGGCTACTTTGGACTGGCTAGCCAGGAGACCTTCCTGTACCTGAGGTCTGAGAGTCAAGGAGCCAGATTAAGATCACAGGAGACTGAATTCCAGCAAAAGAAACAACTAGAAGAAAGACTCCATAGCTTAGTTTGTTACATGAACAAAAGGCAGCTGAGGTGGAGTGGATTAAAATAAGAGTAGTACAAAGTGAGGTAAGAAGAACAGGCCTGAGTTAGTGCACGTATAGCTTTGTGGGGAGTGTAGATTTTATTCCACGTGCAATAGAGAGTTACGGAAGAGTTTTAAAAGCACAGAAATGACAAGGTCCTAGTCACATTTTGTAAGACAAGTCAGGCTGCTGTGTGAAGAATGTTGTGGAGAAGGGCACGATTGGAAATAAAGGGAACTCTAGGAATCAACTGGAACAGTCCAAGTGAGTAGATGATGGCAGGCTGGACAAGGGTAAATACAATGGAGATGGGAGAAGAGCAAGAATTCATGATGAGTAGCGTAGAACAAATAAGACTTTCTGAAGAATACGGCATTTTGGGCGACCTGAAGAGAACTTGTAGGTTTTGGGCTTCAAGATCGAAATAGATGGTAATGCCAATGATGGTGAGACAAGAAAAATTGGAGAACCATAAGAATTTGTTGCCTGCCGGGTTGGTTGGTTGGTCAGGTTTTATGTTTTTGGTGATGGTTGGGAGAACATTCAGGAGTTATATGTTAGCCATGTCAAATCTGAGGTGACAACACCCACATCAAGATATTTGGTGGGCAGTTAAATATACAGTCTTGAATTTTATTATAATTAACCAATGAGTGTTTGGTGTGAGGGGCAAACTTTGTAAAACTTTTCACCTGCTCATTAAGTGCTTACATGTTAATATGTACAAAGATAATAATAAATGATGATCAAAATAATTATAAGGAAGAGGATATTTTTAACCACACTGTGATGGTGTCGGGATTCTTGAGATCAATAAACAGATGGGATAACAAGAGATAAAAGGTCTCAAGTTTTCTCTCCTTTTTAAGGTAAGCCCTTAAAAATGTTAGGTACATACAAGACAGAAAGAAAAACAAAAACAACCTAGGCCCACAGAAATGTAAAATAGGAATTCATTTATATTTTACAGTAAAGTTTAAAATAAAGTTGCTTAAACATCTAGAATTTTGCTCATAGACTCTTTTAAAGAATGTGAGAAGTAGGCACTGCCTCCTCCAAACATATAAACCTAATACCAGTTCAGGTAAGATATGAACTTGGTTAGATAGTTGTCATTTGACTTAATGTGTCTTTGGTAAATAAAGTCTGTTCTTCATTGCTTTCAATTTTATAGGATTAAGAAACCACCTGAGATAAAAATCTCCTCCCGTTTACAATCCTGAAGATAAAATTCTCCTTCCTTTTACACATACATCTTAATTCATAGAAGTCACTTAAAGATTAGACTCAAGAAAAACTAAATAGTAACCAAGACACCAATAACAAAACACATCAAGAAAATCAGACATAACCTCTGATTTCTTCTGTGTGTCTTCTTGCCTTGAAAGTCATAGTCTGACATCTGTTATTCTCTGGTGCTGACAAATTAAATACCTTCAGATTAAACTACTTATGTCATATCTTCATATATGACTGAACAAGACCTTATTCTAATGTATTCTCCCAACTGTGGAAAACTAGGGAATAAGAGATGTATTCCAATTATGGAAAACTGGAGAATAAAAATGAAAAGTAATGGAGGTAGAAAATAATCTCTGGTCAATGCAGAGACAGTAAATTAAGACATCTTTAATTCCAAAGTGAATAATGGACTTACAAAGTGAAAGGAGGGGAAAGGTGATAAATTACATAACTGCCAAGATTTATATATTCCATATATCTCAGTTAATGATGGTTCTAATCTATAATATATTTTAAGTGAATGGAACCAAAAAAATCAGATGTAATTAGCTTTAAATCAGGAAAGGGGACGTCAATTCAAATAAACACCTGAGAAGCCAGGCACTATAAATTCCTATGAGGACACTGCTTCACTTATTTCAGTGCAAATGACTGGCTGTGTGTATGTGTGTGTGTGTGTGTGTGTGTGTGAGAGAGAGAGAGGTGGGAAGCAAAGATTAACTACATCCCTAATATTTCCCACTGTATTCTCCCCGAGGTGGTTAGAATTACCAGGTACCTTCGGAAAAATTCTTGAAGTGTTCAATTTCACAATTCCTGAAGGGTTCCTCTGTGTTATGGGTGCAAGAAGAAGCTTGTATATGTCTCCCTTTAAGTCAGTGGTGAGACAAGAAAACACTTGGCCTATGTGGTAGCCTGTTTAGTTAGTTGATATGATTAGTACATCACTGTGTTAGAAGAAGGTATGCGTCTTTCTCAGTTGATTTGGGGAAAACAATTGTGAAAGAACAATGGCTATTCAGGTGGAGGCACTATAGGAGGTAAGGAGCCGCCAAGAAAGCTAGACTGAGAAGCACTTATGCCACTTTTTGGTAAAGAAACTTCAGCCTGAAGTTGGTCACTTTTCTTCAAAAGAACTGTAGATGATTTCACGGAGGAACAGCCTAACATAAAATATGTTACACTTAGCATATAAGAATTTCAGTGCTAACACCTCTTTTGGCACAGATTCTCAATTTTTATTGCATGCAAATTTTGCAAGGAGAGAATGAATTCATGGCTTAAGAATCTGGCAACTGCTTGAATTTCACTGTAAAGAAGCATCATTAAGAAGCTAGGAATCTGAGTCACTTAATATCAGGCTTCAGCTAAATTCTTAAATGGTTACATAACACCACTAATTTTTAAGAACAAGAAAGGGTTTTTTTAAACAAACCTTTAGGATTTCTTCTTTGTTTTTCACGCTACAAAGTGTTTTGTCTCACCCTTACACACACACACACACACACACACACACACACACTACTTATTGCTTTTTTTTTTTTGAAGAAAGATGTCCGTATCTTCAGAGAGATGCCTATCATTAATCTGACTTCAATATCATGTCTGTATTTAGGTTAAGTAACTCATCTCTCTATGATAATGTCCTATGTTTACAAAATAAGGTAAAATATCAGGATTTCCACTGCAATAATTCAAATATGACTAAAATCCCATTCGTTCACATATTATCAAATAACTGAATTAAAAATTAAAAACCAAGCTTTAAATCCTGGATGCTTCACCCATGCAGATATTATAACACATGAGAATGAATAACAAAAGTTTTCACTCAAACTTTGACATTTTGATATGAAGTAGATATTTTGAATTTTAGAAAATGAATGAAGAACAAATGTTTGAAATTGAATTTTAAAATCATTTGAACTTCTATATAAATAGTTTCCCAAAATGAGCTCTAGTAAAATTAGAACAACACATGTATGTTCTATGTTTATTATTAACCAAAGGCACCCTTTTGTGAGAACAAGTGTCACAAACAACTAACATTAATTTGCTTAAGCTGCAAGAGCTTATTTCCCCAGATTTTTAAGAGGTAAAAAGAACCAGATAAACGAAAATATTATTGTAACTTAGTACACAGCACTGTGTTTAGAGCAACAGGAAAGCAAGTAACCATGTCCCTCTTACACGCTCAGCACTGCATTACCTTTCACAAAGCAAAAGGCATTTTTTGACCGATAAAGCAATATGTACAGTTAAAAGCTATAAAGCTCCTACATCCCGGCCTTTAAATTGTTCTACCTAAAAGAAAGCAGCATTTATGAACCCCATGACTATTTTAATTCCCCTGAATCACACTGCAATAGAAAAACACTGTGTAGCATAATGCATAATGGCATATTTAAATGACCCAAAATTCCATGCTTCTATAATCTATATTTAAAGTTGTGAGCAAATAAAGGCATTTCTACCTTGATCATTTCTCTAAGCAAAGGTTAACTAGAAAGGCCAGCCTTAGGAAAAAATAGAATACATACCATGATAGTGTCTTTCGTTAGAAAAGGCAAGAAGAACAGATTTAAATTAAGACTTGGTGTATAAAAGCTGAAAGCATAGAATTTGTATCCACATAATGAACTGATGTCTCCTCTAAAGACGTCAGATTGCTGTTCAGCTAAACTATCTAAAAATACCTCCTTGCAAACACACAGACACACACACACACACACACACACACACACACGAAATGACTACAAAGACAGGTCTTACTAAGCAGCTCTACTTGCATAAAATCACTTAATAAGTGGGGGAAATTTTTAAAGTACTTAGGGAAAATTTAACAGGAATTTCTCATAGCAACTATGATTTTTTATGAGCTATTTTGGAAACCAGTACCAATTTGTAAAAAGTTCTTAATGAAGGATCTTAAAGAAAATCATAACTGACCTAAGATGTCCAACAGAGAATCATGTTCTATGAATTCAAAATTAGGTACAGAAAAATAAATCTCTGAACCATTGTCAATAGCCCATTTAAAAACCAAGAAAAGGGAAGTTTTTCTAGCTGGAAAAGTGGAAATCGAAATCATGGATGCCACAGTGTACCAGGCAATGTGTCACATATGTAATCCTTACAAACAACCTATGAAGCATGCATTGTGTACAGCAGTTTATAGACTAGGAAAAATGAATATTTAAGTAATATGCTTAATGTCACAGGGCTACAAAGAAGATCTAGGATTCCAATCCGCACACAGAGACTCTAGAGCACTATAATCTAACATTGATGACTGACATTTCCATAGGCTTTAGAACTTGCAAAAAGATTCTGAAAGCATTAACTCTTTTTATATTTTCCTTATTTAAACCTCAAGTTTTTAATCTGTAAAACTGGGAGAATCTCACTTCACTCTTAGTGCTGTTTTGATGATTAAAGAAAATTAGATAGATAGATAAATGATAGATACCGTGTAGCCCCCAACATAAGACGTAGCTGGACCATCAGCTCTCATGCATCTTTTGGAGCAAAAATTAATATAAGATCCAGTATTATACTATATTATACCCGGTATTATATTATATTGCATTGTATTGTATTGTATTATATTATATTATACCCAGTCTTATATTAAAATAAGACCAGGTCTTATATTAATTTTTGCTCCAAAAGATGCAACTGATTGTCTGGCTAGGTCTTATTTTCAGGGAAACATGGCAGATAGATAGACTGATAGCACTTAAAATAATTGTAACTATTACTGTAACCACTAATAATGATCAAAAGAACGTTGTGAGGGAGATCAGTATTGTAATCATAATCTCCATCTTGAAGTGAGAAAACAGAAACTTCAAGAAGTTAAATGACTCGCCTAACAGTTGCACAGCTAGTCAACATCAGAACAAGGATTCAAAGCAAGGTCTTTGTACATGAAGTGTTTCATTGTTTACTATACAGAAAACCTAGTTGAAATAGTTCCTTTTATTACTATGGGGAAAGGTTCACAGATGAAATAAAGAAGATTTTGCTTTAAGTAGCCCTATTAGCACGCCTGAAGATGATATGCAATGAACACTGTTAATAAGTGAGTTTCGCTACACCATGACATTTCAGTATGCATTCGGTTTGCTCTCAGGTTCAGGGTAACACTTCAAAGCCACTCATGAACTTGATTACAACCAATGGAAAGCAATATCTTTTACCACAGCACCTGTAGATAACACTTAAAGGAGGAAACAAAATAGAGAAAAGAAGTAATGTATACTCCCACGGCTAACAAAGCCAGTACTTGATACACATGTCTTGACGGATGTTCTCTAATCCTCTCTACTACAACGCCTTGCCAATCATCCTCCTTACAGAGAATGGAGACGGAACCTAGGGCCATTAGCACTGCCAAGAAAAGCCTGTTCTTAATGCAAGGAGGACCATAATCACTGAATTTCAGGTCACTCTGTTGAGACCAGGTTAAAGTATATTTTAATACAGCTTTCTAAAAGGTATAATTATATTCCACAGTCCCAAGAATATGTATTATAACAATGAAAGTTAAAGACACTGTAAGAAAGATGGGCCTCATTATTATTCATTTTCCTGTATTTAAATGGCTAAGACAACGTTGCTAAGTCTGCCGGGCTGAGAAAACTCTTTCATCTGGCTATATGCTAAAATTAGCTCCTTATAAATTAGTTATCTGACTGGAATCAAATTAAGAGAGCAATCATAGCACCCAAACAATAAGTCAAAAACAAGATTCTTTTCTACAGTCAAGTCTAAAAACAGGGTAATGTGAAAGACCTCTGGAGAACCACACAGATGGGAAAGCTCAGATAAACATGGCGACTTTCCCATAGAAGGTTAAATTAACAAGAGAAAACTTTCATGCAAAGGGTTAAAGACTAATTTTTTTTAAAACTTTTATGTGAGTGTGTTTTGCCAGGACCTATCAACTCCAAGTCAAGTAGCTGTTTCGATCCAGTTGTGGAGGGCACAGCTCACAGTGGCCCACGTGGGGATGGAACCGGCAAGCTTGTTGTTAAGAGCACTGAGCTCTAACTAACTGAGCTAACCGGCCACCCTCTAAAGAGTAATTATGCAATACAAAATTGTATTCTTGCAATTCTGGTCGAGCTTAAAAGGCAATAAAATATATTGTTTTTATTTCATTCAAGGTCAAGGTAAAGATGCTCTACATTTTAGGATAGAGATGGCAGTTGCTATATCACACATATGAAATCCCTTTGAAACTTATACTAAAGAAAATCACTTCTGAATGTGGGAGGAGGAATGACCTGTTCTCAGTCTTTCTGATGAGAATTACAATCCACGGGACACACAGAAAACAAGGAATTGGTCCATCCTTGCAACAATGTACTAGGAACAAAATTTAGGGTACTTCATGCAATTTCCAAAAACAGATGTGCATGTGCGCATGTGTGTGCGTGTGAATGTGTGTGTGCGTGTGTGCATGTGTGTGCGTGTGTGTGCATGTGCGTGTGCGTGTGTGTGTGTTTGCATGTAAACGAAAAGACTGCCCCTGGCTCTAACATGCATTAGCTATGTGACTTTGGGAGTTACTTTACCTCTCTCTGTCTTGATTTCTTTATGTGTAAAAAGAGGACAATATACTTATATTGTGAGAATTAAATGAGATAATATCTGACAAGAGTTTAGAATAGTGCCTAGAACATAGGAAGGTAGTGTACAAATCCAAGTTCCTGTTCTGGAGCCCTCCCTCCTCTGACCACTAGGCTATCACTTTTACTAATCCCTTCTATTTAAGTAACTTTCTTCAAAAAGGTTACACCTGGTCAGATTAGTTTTTATTATCAAATGTATAAACTATTTCCTTAAATCAGGTTATTATTATTATTATTATTTTTTGGAAGTTAGTTTATTTGGAAGGAGAAGCATTGGCACAGGAATTGCCGTGGCAGTCTAGGGTTGACAGCTGCCTAAATCGGGTTATTTTTACAGATAGGTTACTAGGAGTAGTTTCCTAGTGAGATCTACCCCCTCCCCCACACTCCCACACACCGCTAAGTTCTAAGAGTTTCTGTGGATACCTAGGTAGTTATTTCATTGTGTTTCAGTTTTCAGTTCCTTTGGGGGTAGGAAAATAGCATCACATAAATTACAGCAGTGCAGTACTGAAACCAATATGGGAGCAGGACATCTTCAACTCTATTCGACCCTGGGCATTTTTAAACCCTGTCTTCTAGTTCTTCAGGATGACTTCGATATGTTGTTTAAAACCTCCCAGATCCATCTCTGAAATGCCCTTATTCTCTACGTCACCTATATCCATCTGGTGAGCCCCACCTGACCCTTGAACATTCCTCTATTAGACCCCACACGTAACAGTGTACCTGTGAGCATGTCTCTCTCCTGCTACTGTTCTGTGAGCAACTCTAAGACAGAGGCACAGTCTCATTCACATTCAAATAACCAAGATCAAATACAAAACACATTTTCCTCAAACAAGGGATTCTGTGCTAAGGAAAACTGGCAAGATTAATAGTGTATCTACTTCCATAAGTATTTGCACACTATTATTATTGTAATATACAAATGTTGTATTAAACACAAAATTACACTACTGTGGCTAATACTACATTTCATTGCTTCTAAGATCCACAATTTCTTTTTTATTTTAACATTTTTGAAATTAGGATCCATCTTACAATCAATGAAAAGAAAATAAGGGATCATTTAAAGTAAGATGAATCAATCAATCGTGTCTTAAATTCAGTGAAAAAAATGGTAGTTTTTAAATTAGGAAATTATTTATTTTTGCTCCTTACACCTTATTGTTCAAGAAACAGTACCATCACACACTGTTAAGGGTAGAGCACCATAGATAAAGCTGAACAGCTGTCCAGAGTTCTCAGCTGATGGGGTCTTGCTTCCTGATTTTTACATTCATTTCTGAAAGTCTGAAATGACATCTTCTCCAAATGTTCAGGGGGTTGTAAAAAAACTAATCACTCTATTCGATAGTATAGTTGTAGAAATGGAGTATATTTTCTTTAAGAAATGAAAAACTGGGAAGAAAATGCCCCTTATCATCATCGGTACGTCCGTGTAGGTCAGCAGGAAAACATACTGTGATAAACTTGTCTCTTTGATATCAAGAAGATATTCTAGCTGAGCTTGAATATGTTTCCCATGTTTTCTATTTGATGCTTATTTCTACTGCTTTTCATTCTATTCCGTATTTCATATCAGAGGATTGGTACAGCCAACAGGAACAAATCCAGTATCCATGGATTTCTTCTCAAAAGGCACTCTAACCCATCAGAGAGCCAGCCCAACAGTTTCACTCTCATGAATACTCTAGCCATGGAAAAAATTCAATAGCACACAGATGAATCCAATGAATAGAAGAAGAAATCTATTGAGTTTTGGAATGCTTGGTGCATGGAATGGGTCTAAGGTTATGAAACCTGAACCTTCCATTGTAAACAGGAAGCTGGATGCGAGTCCTTCCATAATATACTGTCCATGTACTCTGTAGGCAAAGAAAGCCCACGTTCATCAGTCATAGCACCAACACTTGGAGGTTCACCATTGACATCATAAATTATTCCTCCGGTGATGAGGAAGTAAGACACCACCATGAGAGCATACCCCATCACAGCTGAGGGTGTGTGCACCCAGGGCGGCTTCTTCAGCATCAGGTTGGAGCATTCAAGCACCAAGAATGGGACTCGGTACAAAGTCTCCATGTTGGTTGTGTCAGGGCAGCCCTCAGCCTGAAGCCGAACCAACATTTTCATTAAAATCCATATAATCAAAATTTTAAGGAAAATAACCCCAGAGAATTCTTGATCCTTCCCACCTGCTCACATAATAAACTTAGCAGTGAGAAGTGATTCAGTCAGCTATGTCCAGATCAATAGAGATGGTGTGACTTTTAGCTATCCTCAATGAAGACCTAAAATGAAGCCTGTACTTCAGAAATCTATCTTATGAACATTATAATCCCACAGTAGTACCCTGGCCAATCACACTTCTTTTTCACTATATTCTACCATTAATAACTCCCTAATTATTATACGAATCCACAGTATTAGGCCAAAACTCTTTGACCTGACATTCAAAGGCTTCTCTCTCATCAACCTGCATTCCTCCAGCTGCCGCTCCACCTCTCCCCAGCTGATCTACTCACGGTTCCTTGATTTACATGAACACTTTTGATTCAATGCTTTCGCTCATTCTGTTCTGTGAAACTTGCTCCCATTTCCTTTTTCTCTTCACATCTTACTTATCTCCTACCCTTTTTGTGGCACAGTTCAAATCGTATTTCCTTCTTTGTGAACTACTCAAATTACAATTGACATTCCTGCCTATGTATACCTATGTATTTTTTGTCCATACTGTTCACCTAGCATGTAAATATATGCTACTCCAACCAGATGCAATATTTTCAAACCATATTTTGAAATCTCTTTTATAGAAATCTGAATAAAACCCACAAGAAAACATTCATGATATATTGTTTCATTTTTAATTTTCTCTTCTCAGAAGGCAAATAAGCAGAACACATAATTTCAAAACAAAATAAAAGGTAACTTCTCAGATGAAAAAACACAACAGTTACGTAAATAACATTTTGTATTTTTTTTAACCCCCATGTATGGTTCTTTTTTTACAATAATTTGAGAACACTGCTGCATTAGTCAATAGTGTTCTTATGTAAAAATGTACTTTTAATCTGTATGCTTTTAATATCAATATAGATTTACTTCTTTTCTAACTAGCCACAAATTTAATTAAGTACTCAATTTATTTTCATATATTATTCAGCTAACACTGAATCCACTTTTATTAAATAAAAACGACAGTTTATAGTCTCTTCTATTCAAAAATAGAGCTTAAGTAGACTTGCTCTGAGGAAAAAACTGAGACATTTGAGTTTTCCATATCTCTTTTTCTAGTGCAAACTGAACTTTTCATTTAATATCATTACTGTCTGTCAGTTTTTGTGATGACTGTTCGTCAACAGACATTCTTTAAATCTTATTTCTATCAGGTTGTTAATTTTTTTCAGGGGGCAATAAGAAAATAGGATAATGAAGGGTAAAGAAATCTGGGAATAAGCCAAACTAAAAGTTTGAACATAATTAAAAGATTTCAGTGATAAAATATATGACATACGATAAAAAGGCAAGAGGATAAGAATGTTGTCAGAGGTGTTTATATTTTCTTAAGCTAAGCTATTTGAAAGTTCACCTCTTTTTCTTTTGCCATGTTAATAGTGACTTTGCAGAAGATTTGCATCAACTTCAAGAAAAGCACAAAGGTATGACTACTGCAAGCTTTACTAAAATCACGCGTCATTCTTCCTCTCCCACATTTAGGATGGAATTCCACTAGCTGAAGAAGCTCGTAGTAAATAACTTTTGCCTCAAAATGTAAAACATTATATATGTTGTTATACATTAATATATATTATAATATATGGTAAACTTTATTAATATAAAGTAAGCAGCTTATAATAGAAGCTTCATAATAGCTACAATGTGTCTCAAGCCAGTGTTCTTAAATGTATCTTCTACATTTATTTTGGGGAGCAAAATCTAGAACAAATATCATTACCAGATTTTACACTAAGATATAATATAAACAAATTTATACAGTAAAAGGCCATGTACCAGCAGTTTTAGCGAAGTGGTAAAATTATGATTCTTTTTCTGTCCTTGTCTTCATCTGTTTTTCTATTTTTTTGTTCAACGAACATACAATTAAGCATTTTTAAATAATAAATTATGCACAAAACTAGTAACACCGACAAGCCACAGACCAAACTGCCACCTAAATAACTATAACTCAAAACAAAGCAAGCACTGAAAATTAGTTTAACTATTCAAAAGGTATCTCTCCTAAATAAAACAGTCTTAAATTATTTTTATATTTAGGTAAACGTTATCCTTAAAGAAGCCTGTTTTTGACATTCTACTGTTTCTGCAAATGGAATGAATTTCAACGAGAACTAGGAAGTCTCATACATTAATATAACATAAATGTATTATAAAACACATTCATATTTCTAATTGCTATGTAAAGTGAAGAAAATTATACTTTTAATAGGAAACAAATAACTATAAGATTAATTAGCCATAAAGAAAAAGTTAATTTCATCCTTCATATTCTCAATCATTAGAATTCTGGGGTGTAAGTTGCACTCATCACTCAACTTCTGTCAACCTTCCCCCCCTCCCCCAACCAACTACAGGCCCAGTGAGTAAAGAATCCTAAATCCTTATTGACAACTTTAAGCAATCTTCTTTTTCATTAAAATTAAAGGTACTATAAACTTCTCAGTTCCATAAAACCCAGAAAAACTATATGCTGCAATACTCACATTTCTTGATTACTGAGAAAAAAAAAATTTTTTTTTAAAGTACTTTCAAATATCAAAAATACTCCAAAGAGCAAAAATGTCTGGTTGAACCCATTCTTTTGTTCTCGGAAAATGGAGGCAATCAATAGATTACAGTTCTACATTTTTTTTACAGCCAGGTTTCATTGTTTTCTTTTATTATGAAAGGTGTGAAATTAGGTACTAGCACTTAAAATTAGTGAAATGTTGACCTTTTGGAAATAACCCATAATGAAGTGCCCCCATTATAAGCCATATTTTTAAGATCTCTAATATAGAGCAGTAAGAAAATAAAACACAATTTATCACAAAAGATTGGGTATTTATTCCTGAAAATCAGCCTTTACCAACAAAGTAAGCTAGGCAGAATGTTAAGTTCTAGCTTGTCCTACATTAGAAATAATATTATAGATTAATAATATTTACACAAACACACACACTATGCACAAAATGCATGCATATATGGGGGGAGAGAGAAGTATATTTCATTTTATAATCAAGCCAAGTCAATATTATAAACAACAATGTATTTCTCTAGAATTCACTTAAGAAGAATACGTACCTTAATAATTTAAAGGTGTTTTTCAGACTGTCACTTTATCAACCAACAAATGTAAGGTTAATCCTTGCCTAAGATGTCTCTAAGAACAGCCTTTATAATGAACATGCGATATAAGTCATAAAAGGAAATCTGGTGTATGGATAAGGAATGGAGATTTGAAGAGTGTGGGGAATATTTATATAGTGACTTAATGCACACACATAAAAACAGATTAGGTGTTGACTGATAAACTATGCAGATATCATATATCACAGATTAAGCAACTAAATAAGATCATTACATATTATATACAGACTATATATGTATATGTCTGTACATATACACATATACTGGGGGTGCCAAAAAAAATGCATACACATTTTAAGAGCTGTTATCTATGTTCAAGCAGTAGTTCACAGTAATCAGGAGTGTCTGGACGCTGATGGTAACCACTTTGAGCACCTCTTGTAATTGCATAAGTCAAATGTGACTTGTATTCATCTTTTGTTATTGGTATGTATTGAGTATTACAATCAACACTTTTTTCCCTTTCTTAAAATGTGTATACATTTTTTTGGCACCCTCTGTATGTGAGAGAGAATACAATCTAACTAACATACAAGGCCTATGCTAGAGGTTCAATTAATAAGAAAATGGCGGAGGTTGACAACTGACTAGTTCTATGTGGCAAGGATGTTTCTTTTCTAATTAAAGTTTATTGGGGTGACAATAGTTAGCATAATTAGATAGGTTTCAGGTGTACAGTTCTGTAATACTTCATCTATATATCACATTGTGCATTCACCACCCAGAGTATATACCAACAGGAAAGGCAGATGAGGGACCAAGAGTTTATGAGGACCATCTGTGTAATGCACTATATACTGGTAAAGGGACTTGTTGCTTTTTGAGTGTGCTCTGTTATACATGTATCATTCCTTAATGTGCTTTAGAGGATAAATGTGTATTTATGCTCTCTTATAATTTGTACAAGCCCCTTATCCATGTTCCAAAAAAATAGGCATTATTCTATTTAGCCCATTCTGCATAACACCTAAGGCAGTCCTAATGGTACTGGCATCTTGATTCTGTAAATGGCAGCAATCACAAGCATGTGTCAGGTCTTCAGACATAAAGACTACTTCTTAATGGTGAAGAAAATAAGACCTTGGGGACACATTTACAAACTTACATTTTGAATTTTTCTCTCTCTCTCCCCATGAGTATATCTCTACGCACACCCAGACTCTTGTTTTTCTTTTGTTTTTAAAATCTTTTTTTTTCAAAAGCTCATAAATAAATCATAACACAAATAGAATATATGGATAATGATAAAATGGCTATTTGATCTAAATAGGAAAAGCTTTCAAAAGTTTACAAAAGAGTGCTACAGACATGACAGTAATAAGTTATTCCTTTTTTAAGCTAAGCATATAATGTAATGTAAGCATTAAAAAGTACTTCATTAAGGATTTAAATAAAAATAATTGTTACATGATTATTATTAGGCACAGAAAAATAAAGAAAACTGACCATCACTCTGGAAGGATTGCAAAACAGAGTACCTACAAAAAATATTTAAGGGGCAGCCAGATGGCTCAGTCGGTTAGAGCGTGAGCCCTGAACAACACGGTTGCCGGTTCAGTTCTCACATGGCCAGTGAGATGCATCACCCTCCACAACTAGATTGAAGACAACCAGCTGCTGCTGAGCTTCCGGAGCGGCAGTGGATGGCTCAGTTGGTTAGAGTGCAAGCTCTTAACAACAAGGTCACCTGTTCAATTCCTGCATGGGATGGTGGGCTGCGCCCCCAGCAAATAAAGATTAGGAACGGCAACTGGACTTGGAGCTGAGCTGCGCCCTCCACAACTAGATTGAAGAACGACTTAGAGCTGATGGGCCCTGGAGAAACACACTGTTCCCCAATATTCCCCAAGAAAAATTAAAAAAAAAAAAAAAGAAATAAAATATTCAAGAGTGTGTTCAGGCCTGAAACCAAGCAAAAGGACTAAAGAAACTTCACGTTGTTTCAGGTTATATTTCAGGGATAATTATATCTATATGACCAACTTTACAGAGCACGTATTTTGGTGCAAAGTAAATGTCAGTATTTCAAACATACAAAATATTATATTTTAAACGAGAGAAAAACTGTGATTAGTGTTCTTACTATGGTTAAATAGCTAAAGGAGAAGAAATAATTGAGCTTCTAATGATGCATTTTGAGCACTCTTCTTTCTTTAAAGTTGATCATTCTTTTCCCACTAATCTAAATTGATTTTGTTTTTATATAGTTCTATTTTAACATACTCATTACTAAATAATATTTAAAAGAATGGGAAGCATATTTCTTTTGACTAAAAGAATATTTCTTCAATATGTCCTACATTGAGATAGAGCTTTTCGCAATCTTATGCGTATAAATAATGTATACAATGCACTAGAAAGTTTCTAAAGCATATTTCTTTACTTCTAACAGGGTAAGAAAATCTATTATTTTTTGCCAGGGCTTCTTGGCCCACATCCAAGGCAAGATGACCTTGTCCTTGAATGAAACAGTAGGATATTGCATCCTCTCTGGCCTCTCTGCTAGCTGGCACAGTGGAAGACCTCCCCAAGAGACATGTTTATTTCATCTCAGGAAATGTATTTGTCATTATAAACAAAATAAAGATCAGATTAAAAAAAGGTAAAGCCTTAACCCAAAAGAGGAATAGCCCAAAATCTATAATTAACCTTGGTGCTATTTTCTACATCGCTAAGGAAAATGAATCAATCAAATTATATTAAAGAGGTACTATACCCAATGTTTACAGCCAAGGTCAAATTGTCACAGTAAGATAAAAGCAATTTTTTAAAAACTGAGTTTTCTTAAATCTGTTCTAGTTAAAGATAGAGGAGAAAGTAAGGGGGTGGAGAGGAGATGTTACACTCTTGCTGGATCCTCAAATTATTATTCAGTTGTCAGGTATCCTAATACCTTCGTCCCCATCACCTGCATTGACCCTACTCTCTCTAACATAATCCATTCCAATAGTAAGGATCTCATTATTTTTCCTCATAACCTTCTGATTCTTCATGTCCTACACCTTCCTGCCTTGGACCCTCACATATTATTCTTCCATTCTAGAAATGCCTTCTATAGATTGTATTCTTAACAGCTGACAAATAGTTTTGAATTCCAACCATATCTTTAATACATGATACAAGGAACGTGGCGGGGGGGGGGCAGGGGGAATTCACTCAAAATATGATTTCTCATTTAATTGTAAAGATAAACCAACTTACAAGCACCAATGAGAAGAATTAATAAAATTGAGCATCATGTATTAAGTGCCATTAAATCATTATTCAGAGAAAGCAGAGATTAACAAGAAGAGACAAGGAACAAGTGAAAGCAAAGAGGACTGCAAGCTGGAAAATAAGAAAAGGAAATGAGCCTGAAGTGTTTATAATTAGATCATCTTGTCCTAAATTAAAAAAGTAAAGTTTTGGGGGAAAAATATGTTCGTAAGGGAAAAAATGTAGATTATAGAAGGCCTTTGCAATCAACAGGAATTTTGACATATGGTTAAGCTATAGTACATCCTTCTTGGATGAGAGATTGAAATGATGAAATCGATATTTATGGCTACAAATGAGCCACGGCCAGTATGGACTTCAGAGACGTGTACATGCATTGAAGTTGGGTTCCATGGTAGACGCACACTTCAGTAAGATGCAGAAACAGGGGAGACAAAATAGCAAGACTCCATGCTTCAAACAGCATTGCATTGGCCAAGGTCAGCCTGTCAGACGTTACAAAGGGAACAGAGGAAGCTGAGGCATCAAATTTATGTTTAAAGAGTTAAGAAGTAAAAATGAGAAGGTACATGATAGGGCCAAACACAGAAAAGCAGGAGGAGGAAAGAACTGGTCTCAATGGCATCTATTCCTGATCATCTCAACTCAAATCTCAAGATAATATAAAAAAGGATAGACTGCATTGTCAAGAAGTAGCTTGATAAAACTATTTTTAAAAGAGTGATAACATAATCTTGATTATGACATTGCTGCTTTTTTGTATTCACACGGTGCTTAGAACGTCACACATATCAGAATAAAACAGAGTAGTGGGAGAAAAGCAAGTATTTTTTGCCAGCCATCTATTCCACCAGTTAATATCAGCTCTTATAACACTACAACCTACACACCTAATTTAGACTAACTCTGGCCACATAAGGAGAGGTGGTGGTACAGGTCTGTGGTTAAAGGGCTGTGCAATCAGACAAACCTGGATTCCAATGATGATGGCTCCACCATTTACTAGTCCTTGGAAAAAACTATGTTTTAATCTTGCTAAGCCTGTTTCATCATCTCTAAAAACGTGACAAAACATCTGTTTTTAGAGGGTCGTTTTAATAATTAAGTCAGAGAATATACAATATAGTACCTGTCATACAATAAGGGCTCAATAAGTGACAGCTATGGCTATTTATGCCCTACATTTAAGGAAGGCATTTTATTATATACACCACTTTTTAAAAGTCTTTAATCATGACTGAGGTTTTATTTATTATACATATAGCACACTACATATATATCTAATTTCTATTAAAATGTACTAGATTATCAGTTTGATAGTATCAAGTTGATTTATTTCAAGTGATTCATTTAAAAATTTTACAAAGTTTCAAAGTCATCCTCTATTGCAGAATTTTCAAAAGCATGCTTCAGGAATACTATTCCCATTAGATAACCTGAGGCGGGCAAAAAAGAGGAGAGGGGGGTAAAAAGCAAAACAGTTGGTAAATAGAGGAATGGCATCTTTAATGTTATCCCAAGATTTTCCCCAAGTTACTGAGCCTGTAAAACTTTTTTCATGTAACATCTATGAATAGCCTGTACAACTAGTGTTCCACAGTAGTCTTTTGGGAAATGCAGTTTTATAATACATTTTTTAAATGGTAATAACCTGTTTTATTTTAAATGGTAATAACTTGTTTTTCACAAGATTTCTCTGAAGACCAACTGAAAGCACTAGAGGACTGTAAGAACATGGCCCAGTTCTGGATGCATTTTGGGTGACACACAGGTATTTATCTCAGTGTTATCAACTCACCAGATGGAATGAGGAGGGGGAGGAGATAGGATAAAATATATAAAACTTACTAGTTTAAAGGGTTAAATGAGACTTCATTAATCCAAAAATTCAATTAAATGAGAAATTCAACAGTATTTATTATACATTGGTCATGTGCTAGCAATTGAGATATGCATTGAGCTACACAGCAAATGAATAAATAAAATCCTATAAGCTCTAAGGATTCTGACAAAATAGAATAACTGAGTTTACTATTTGTGCTCAATTATAGCTTTAAAAGCCCCCATTTTTGCTTTTTTGCATCTCACTCTTCTGCAGTCAAAGAAACAAAGCCACTTAAAAAGCCACAAACTTTTCGAAGAAGCAGAAATGGAAGTACTTGTGAATTTACTAAGTTTTAGTCATTTAACATTAGCTGTGACATTATGCTCATAAAGCCTCATCAGTCAAAAGAGGGGCGTTCTCACTGATTTTTGCTCTACAACTGTTTTCTGAGTCACCTATTCTGTGAGAGTCAGAGTAGTTATCCTCCTATTCAGCTCCTTCCACATAATTAAAATCTTAAAGATCTGCTCATGAAACAGCAAAGTCTAGAGAACCAAAGGACACATCAACAAGTATATATCAAGATCCTGATTTCATTAGCTGCCAGCTCTGCCACATATGATGGTCTGGGATGGCAAATTCTATTTATTACAGTACTTCAAGTTGCAATAAAAGTATCATGGGAAACACCACTCACACGTGTTCTCGAAATTGCTTGAGTCAAAGCTATTTTGTGGCTAGTATCACTTTAGTCACAGCATTACCCTAAATTTCAGTAAAATACAAAGTACCCATCGGGAAGCAAAGATGCTTACAGAATACAACACTAGGCACTCGAGTTTACATAGCAGTTAGTATCCTCTGTCCCAACTACTAGACTAATACTTTTTCCTCCCCCACTAGTAAATAGTTTTAGCAATTTCCTTTGTTCATGAAAATGGTATTATTAATGTAAATACCTCCGCCTCCCTCCATTTTGAGAAAGGATACATGAAAAAGGTAAACAAGGAAACTGTGGTTTAAACTTTGCTTCTATGGTTCCTCAAGTATAGTTTAACTAATGCTCTCACTTTTACCTGGAAAAATCATGACTACAGAGGAGCTTCACTTCAAAGCCCCTGTTAATAAAACGGAACTACAGTGGAACTTCTCTACAACAACCTTTCCTATTAGTAAAACAAAGTATCAGGCTGATCTTTTTTTTGGATCTGATTCAAAGAGATTTAATTAGTGAGATTCTACGAGGATCTCCTTATGAGGGGGCTGGGCTCTAAGCACAGCATCGGAACACGCTTCCAACACGGCCACGGCCTTAAGGACATCCTGTGGTTCATTGGAAGAGTGAGATGATGCCTTCAGAGTCACTTCATCGGAGAAAATCTCTTGGATTTAGTTAATAACTTTGTTCGCAATGATGAACAAAACCAAATTATAGCCATAAACCTAAGTATCTCATATTCTAAACTCATGGCCTTCTGTCTATAAATTTTCAAAGCCTCGGCGATATAGCTCCATTTTTGGAAGTTTAACACCTCATCCTTTTTAGAATACATAAAAGATAATTCCTATACCCTAACATAATACCTCCTAGATGCTAGGATGTAAAAACAGACATTTCAAAAATACTTAGATCACTATATAAGCTGCCTAAATTTATGCATTTTCATTTTGGGGCTTTTATAAAAACCATATATATATATATCATATCAATTAGTGCGATGGCAGAAACTTCCAACATGGTGATATAAAAGTAGCACTGTGAGAACTCACATTCCTGTAACAGGAGGCTCAGACTTAATGTTCGCCATAGAAAAGTGTTTTCTCGCAAACAGCAGTAGCTGCCTGTGGGATTTCAGCATGACAAATGCATAGCTGACTCATGGGATCAATTATAAAGGAGTAATACTTGCGGCATTCAAAAAATATTCTGTGTTTTCATCTCCTATTAATACATATTAAGCAGTTGGATGAGTCCCACCAATTATTTTATTGCCAAATCAATAGTCAAAGCTCCCTCCTTCACTCAAACCTCCATGTGAATTCCTTACTACAGATGCCGGTTCCCAATAACCATTTTCATGCTCTCTCATTAAATTCAACTATAAAGACATTTAAAAAATATTATTCGAGTATTAAGTTAAGGATGAACTGTCAAGCTTTAATATCTGATTATAAAAATCAGCTGTCCAATATTTCTCAATGTTTGTGATTTTGCTTTAAACAGTCGGTTTTGTTTAAATATTTTTTTAAAAATCACAACAAAATTGGAAGAACAAGCCTGTTGTAACCTACCCTCCCTCCTCCAAACAGACTATTATATCCTCTAAAATCCCTCTTTTGCCTGAAGAGCAATAGCAATAATTCCCATTTTAAAGCAGTTCTCTATGACGTGCTATCGAAGCACAAGCAGCATTTGAGATACTTACTGAATGTTTCTCCTGCTGGCCCATAACTCCATGGTTAGCTGGGATTGCTAGTGGTTTCATAATGAAGAAACATATGCTGAACTGAATTTACACATCATGTACCAATCTCTCATGGATGTCAAGTCACCCTCTACAGCATTAAATTAAAAGAAAAAAGAAAAAGAAAAAGAAAAAAAAAAGAGGGAGGAGGAAACCATGCTGCAGCTTAAAGTGTCACTACTGCCAAGCTTAAAAAAATCCTCACACTTGTAAGCCCAGAAAAGGAATCCGAACAGTGTCCGTCTCCATTTTTATAACACTGAAACTCTAACCATCTTAGGCTATGACAAGACTGAGGAAACCTTAGACAGTTCTCAGTCCTCCAAGAGAACAAGATCATTTCGGAGACGGAAGAACAAGAGGCAAAAGAAAAGGAGGAAAAAAAAAAAAAAAAAAACTAAAATGGCTGACTGCACACAGACTCCCCTCAAAAAGGCTTAATACAGAATTATATTAGTCAGGGTGGTATGAGAACCAGTCTCTAGCATTCAGCCAAGCATTGTTAATACTCTTGTTTCATTTGCAATCACACATACAAACCCCTTCAACCAAGGAAAAAAAGAAAAAGAAAGAAAGAAAAATCAGGGCAGAGCGTGTGAATCGGGACCTCCTCCCTAGCTGCTAATGATGCTGACAGAGTGGTGACCAGTGATCTCTGTCCCACTCCACTAACCAAGTTTGCACAATTAATCTTAGCAGCATGACACTGATGGACATTTAATTTAATGATGTCTGTCCCTCACACTCGACACAAGCATGACTGCTAGCAAGAGTCACTAACCGAGACACAGCACATGCACACACAATCTCGAGAATCATGAGTCTGAATGCAATACACCAATATAATTACATTATTGTGCTTACTTTGGAGGACCATGGCTGCAGGCAGTTGGCATAGCAACGCACAAGGAAAGCCATTTCCTGGGTAGAGAGAAAGCTTCCTTTTCTAAATAAAAAAATTCCTCTTAGGAAACAAACGGCATTGCTGCTTCCTGCAGAAAGCAAGACACTGTAGTCTGTCTCTTAACCTGCAAGGCTCACACTCAATGCAGCTCTAGTGATGTAAGTGGATTTCTCTCTCACCCTCCCTCTCCCTATATACACTGAAATATTCAGCTCAAATGGTACACACATTCCTTAAGGCTCACCCCCTCCTCTACTTAACCATTTCACTCATTAAGGTAGCGATGGACAATTCAGATAAAGTAACAAGCTCTTGCCTGTGTTATATCAGCAGCTGTAGGTTAAGCAAGTCTCAGAGGGATGGAATCCATTGATTGCTGACTCCAAATAATATCACTGAAGACAGGGTGGGAAAACGGAGCAAGGACTTACTTCAACAGCTTTGAACTAAAACATGATTTTTCACCAAGGAATGAATAAAGGAATGAATGTGACCTCTTCCCCACCCTCAGATATCACTGTGCTATACGAAACAAGCATCTATCAAAAATTTACAAAATGCCCATTTAACAAGGCTTGTATAAATTTAGAAGATGTGATTTTCACAAACATCCATATACACACATACACACAGCACCTTGCAAATAATATCAAAATAAACCCACTCCATTTAAAAAAGAAAAATCAAACTTATTTCAAAAGTAGAGTGGAAATTTAATGAGTATATGTTATTCTACCATAAACTTTTAATTTCACCTAGGTTGGGTATTTGAAAGACATTATAGTTGACAAGGACATTTTAACTCTGAAGCACTGGTCAGTTTCTCATAGTCAAATCCACATGTGGGGAATACTATTCAGTGGTAAGAAAAGATGAAATAGGACGATTTGTGACAACATGGATGGATCTTGAGATTATAATGCTAAGCGAAATAAGTCAGACAGAAAATGTAGAGAACCATATGATTTCACTGATACGTGGTATATAAACCAAAAACAAAAGAACAAGACAAACAACTGAAAGAACAAAAACTCATAGACACAGACAACAGTTTAGTGGTTATCAGAGGGTAAAGGGGGAGGGGGAAGTGGGGCTCTACAAGAGGGTAAACGGGGTCTAATATATGGTGATGGAAAGAGAACTGACTCTGGGTGGTGAACACACAATGTGAGATATAGATAACGTATTACAGAATTGTACACCTGAAATCTATATAACTTTACTAACAATTGTCGCCCCAATAAACTTTAATTTAAAGAAAAAAAATCTGTACGTGGTATACATTACAGAAAATAGAATCCAGCAACTCTAATAATTGACTTTGGAGTTGTCAGTGCTTACTAATTTGTATTTCTTGTCTGCCTATCTAACACTGAATGCATTCTAGTTTCTGCGTATTTCCCCTCATATCTAAAGGCAACCATTCCCTCTACATCACTATTTTGGATTCTTCCCCCAGCCCATCCACAACATTCCCTTTTCAAAGACTTTTAATACTATCCGTTATCCTTTTTCTCCACATATATTCAACCTCTCCCCCACAATGGAGATTCTCTGCTCTGGCTTTTAAATACGTTCAGGTCTCTCTCAACTCAAAATGAAACAAAATCCAGAAACCTTCCCATTCTCATATGGGTACAGCCTAAGTTCTTCCCCACTTTACAACCAAACCTCTCAAGAATTACCTACTTTGACTTCTACCATTCCTTTACCCCATGCACTCTGCATCATGGTCTTGTTACACCATGTATACATCTACAAGTTATCCTTACCACCTTCCTCCATGTCCAATTCATCACAATATCCATTAATTACATTTCTGACCTTTTCTCAAATTCAGATTTCTCTTCATCTTTGCTATCATCCCACTCCAATCATTATTTTTTGCCTTGAAACTTGCAAAAGTCTTCTTACTGAACCGTCTGGATTCAATTATAACCCATCCACCTAACCCATTTATTATACTACCTCCTGGGATCTTTTAAAAACCCAAATCTGGTAATTTTAACTTAATCCATTGAGCTCCATTTTTCAAATTAAAACATATCAATGGCTTCCCATTGCTCACAGAATATAGACTAAAACTCTTATTATAATAAGTCTGCAAGATCTGTATGCTTTCAAGACTTACATCACACTCATGCCCTCCAGGTCACCTGGGCTGTTCTCGCTTCCTTGAATGAGCAAGAGTGCCTTTTCACCTGTTATATCATCTGCCTGGAACTCTCCTTCACCCGCCCCCCCATTCCCTGAATGACTACCACTCCACCCCCAAAAACATATTGGTGAAATTGCCTCAAAATTACCATGATACCGTGTATCACTTTCCTGTAGCACTTATTACAGTTGTGATTTTACATTTAATCGTGAAATCATGTAAGTGTTTAGTATTTACTTCTCTCACTACACTCAAATCGCCATGATGGGTGGCACCGTGTTTATTAGCCACAGTACTTGCAGCCCCTACCATGGTATATATCATAGGCACTCACATTTTTTTGAATGAATGAAATCTCCACTGACTGGAAATGGACACTAGCATGACCATATCTGATCTTGTATCCTATCAAAATTCCAAACAATTTTCTTTAATAGACAAATGAGTGATTTAAAAGTAAATAGCACTGATCTCTGACAAAGGAAAATAGGCAATAAGACAGAGCAAAGACAGTCTCGTCAAAAAATGGTACACAAAACAAGACAAGACAAAACAAAACAAAAGAATCGAAACACAGACCTTATACCCTTCAAAAAAATTAACTCAAAATGAATTACAGACCTAAATGTAAAATGCAAAGCTATAAAATTCCTACAAATAGCAGGATAACACAGAAAACCTAGATGAACTTGAGTAAGGTGATACACTTCTAAATACAACACCAAAGACACAATCCATCAAAAAATTAACTGATAAGCTGGATCTCATTAAAGGTAAAGAATTCTGCTCTGTGAAAGAAAGTATGAAGAGAATTAGAAGACAAGCCACAGACTGAGAAAAAATATTTGTAAAAGACACATCTGATAAAGGACTCACCCAAAATATACAAAGAATGCTTAAAACTCAACAATAAGATAAAACTTCATAAAAAATGGTCCAAAGACCTCAATAAACAAATCACCAAAGATATACAGATGGCAAATGAGCATATGAAAAGATGCTCCACATCATACGTCATCATGGAAATGCAAATTGAAACAACAATGAGATACTACCACATGCCCATCAGAATAGTCCAAATTCAAAACACTGGCAACACCAAATGCTGGCGAGGATGTGGAACAACGGGAACTCTCATTCATTACTGGTGGGAATGAAAATGGCACAGCCACTTTGGAAGACAGTGTGATGGTTTCTTACAAAACTAAACATACTCATCATTCAATCCAGCAATTACACTCCTTGGTATTTGGTCAAAGGTGTTAAAAACTTACATCCATACAAAACCTGCACATGGATCCTTATATTTATAATTTTATATCTGTGATTTATATTCATAACTCATTTTACATTCATAATTTCATAAACTTTATTCATAACTGCCAAAACTTGGAGGCTACCAAGACGTCTTTCAGTAGGTGAATGGATAAATTATGGTACACCATGACAATGGAATATTATTCAATGCTAAAAATAATAACCTCTCAAGCCATGAAAAGACATGGAGGAAACTTAAATTCATAATTGTAAGGGAAAGAAGCCAATCTGAAAAGGCTACATACTGTATGAGTCCAACTATATGACATTCTGGAAGAAGTAATATTATGGAGACAATAAAAAGATCAGTAGTTGCTAGAGGTAAAGGGAGAAATACAGGTGGAACACAGAAGATTTTTCGGAAAGAGAAAATACTCTACATGATAGTATAATGATCGATATGGGCCATCATACATTTGTCCAAACCCATAGAATGTACAACACCAAGAGGAACTCTAAAGTAAACTAGGGACTTTGGGTGATTATGATGTGTCCATGTAGGTGCATCCTTGGTTTAAAAAACAAAAAAGTACCATTCTAGTGAATGATGTTGGTAATAGAGGAGGCAATGCATGTGTAGGGGGAAAAGGGTATGTGAAATCTTGGTATCTTTCTCTCAATTTTGTTGTAAACATAAAGCTGTTCTAAAAAATAATGTCTTTTAAAAATAAAGTAAATGGTGTCAAAAAGTAGAAGCAACCCAAATGTCCATCTATGAATGAGTGTACAAACAAAATGTGGTATAGACATACAATGGGATATTACTCAGTCTTAAAAAGTAATCAAGTTCTGTTACAAGCTACAACAAGGATCAACCTTGAAGACACTATTCTAAGGGAAACAAGTCAAATATTGTATGATTCCACTTAAATGAAGTACCTAGTGTCGTCAGATTCATACACAGAAAGTAGAATGGCAGTTGCCAGGGGCTGGGGGCAGAGAGTAATGAGGAGTTCTTATTTCAGGTATGCGGTTTCAGTTTGGGAGGATGAAAACATTTCTGAAGATGGATGGTGGTAATAGTTGCATAACAATGTGAATGTACTTAATGCCCCTGAACTGTACACTTAAAAATGGTTAAAATGATAAATCTAAATGTTACATACATATATATGTATATGTGTGTGTGTGTGTGTGTGTGTGTGTGTATAGTAAATGGCAACTCAAGAATAATCAAGTTCTATCATTTTCATCCATCTAGCCGATGTCCCACACATCTATGTGACAAAAACTCTTCTCCAAGTTTTAGTCAAATTAGCCCCGTGCTGATGGTGCCTGACTTTGTATGTGAAGGTTTCTCATTGTTTGCCTTTCTCTGGAAAAATGTATCACTTCTCTCAAGAAGGAAACTAACCCAATCTGAGAACCTGATGAAGTCAGAAAATCACACATCCTCAGGCACTGACGCTTTTCTGCAGAGACTAGGTGTGATTTCTCTTACAACCTGGCACCATGCCTACAACCTACGTATCTTAAAACTCATGATTGTAATACAGAAGCTTTACTATCCATATTACCTTGTACATTGAAACACAATTATGCTAGGTTAAAATATGCTAAACAGTGCTTAAGAAAAAAATATAAACTGAAGAATGAAGAGAAGCCCTCATTATAGATTTTACACACAAAAAAATAGTAAATCACACCTTAAAGTAGCCTTAATCTGGGTTATATTTACCCCATTCCTTAATCTAGACTTAACAAGTAGCCTTAAATATATCCAGCCAGAAATAGGACATTGTAACTACTTTCTGCCCTGTGTCAAAAACATCTAATGACTTCTAATTATCAGCCACAATGATCCAAAAGATAGAGGTTACATACATAGTTTGGGAAACTACTTGTAAAGCCTTTCTATGCTAAATTCGATAAGCATTATATTCACTTATATTTTCACACCTAAAATATATGCTTTTTAGTTACTGTGAAGTTGAGAAAAATGGTCTGTTCTCAGTAATTATTAATCACATTTAGGATTAATGTGTTCATTTATAATACCTGTAGTGTTCATCCATAGATTTCAATGTGCTTTACAAACATTTAATTAAACTTGGTCAAAACCCAAGGGAAGCAATAAAATAATGTATTAGGTTGGTGCAAAAATAATTGTGGTTTTTGCATTTATTTTTAACCTTTTAAACCACAATTACTTTTGCACCAGCCTAATAGTTCTTTCCTAGAGAAATAAAGTGTGTAACATTATAAAGTTAGCAGTTTGGAAGAATACAAAATAGAGCTCCAGGTTGCTAATATAATTTACTTCACTTATCCACTATATATTGATTTCTTCCCTCTTCCCCATACCCCAGAGAAAAAACTACAGAGGTGGGAGATAATCTGTGGGAGAGGCCAGAAAAATTTATTCTTTGATCTAGAAACAAGAAATTTTACAAACTTGGTTCGTAATGTTTTATTGTTCACCAAAGAAATGACACTTAAAAATGCTCTTTTCTGTATGAATACACAGCTCACTTTGAGGCCGTCACCCCCAGAAAAATCAGTAAAATGATTTGCAACCAATTAGGTACTAAGCAAATGCAAAATACAGTTATTGTACTAGGTATGGTCAGAAGGTTTGTTTTTCTTTTCCCAGTACATCCCCCAACATTAGTACTATATTTTTTCCCAAAAGAAAAGCTGATTATCTGAAAAATTCTTTATAATTGTAATTCAATCCTATATTTCACATAATCTATTCCATCTTTGGGTCTACCTCAGATAGGTCTTCCACACAAACCCTCTCGAAGCAATTATAGAGGAAATCTGTGCTAAAATTTTATTTTTTTCTACTTTGATCAAACAAAATGACACTTCAGGTTCATTATTAAAAATAATTTAATTATGAAATAAAATGAGAGATACCAACACAATGCCTGATCCATAATAATTGTTGAATAAATACCTGAGCTGAATTTAAATACGGACTTTAGAAATACAGAGAACCTGTTACTTGAATCAGCACGTAGTAACAGAAAAATCTAATTGAGTCCAAAAAAGATCACCCAGATATACTCCGAAGATATGTTCCAGAGTAATCTTTAAGCTATTTCTTTCTTTAATAAAAAAGTTTCCAACAAACTGTTTATATTGCATCTGATTCATAATAGAAAAAATAAGGTAGTAACCTATCCATGATAAATATAATAATATTTACATGTAACATATTAAACATAGAGGAAAATTTTTAAATGGTATGTGATGGAGAAATGCAGAAAAACAAACCAAATAAAAAAGGCTGTAAGTCGGTGAGAAATTCCAACATAAAGAATGGGGCTTTTAAAAATACACTTATTTGAAAAATGAACAAACTTTAAAAGCTGATTTAACAAAGCTTACTTCACTTCCTAGAACCTATTTTAAGAAAAGATCAGACTTCTTCTTGAAATGCTCAAGGTCACAGGGGTGAATAGTCCTTGTACACTGGTTGCAAATCATTGTACTGATTTTTCTGGAGGTGAAGGCCTCAAAGTGAGCTTGCAACGATAGTATTTCACAAAGCAACACTCCAAATGCAAACAGCCATTATTATCTTTATTACTAATTTGGTATGTGACATATTCCCTTATGATTAATATGTTTGCGCAAACACAATGAATTGTTAATTATCCCTCTATTTTTATTTAACCAAAAGAGGAATATTGATCATAAAGTGGAATGTAAGTTAGGTAAAGGCAGGGACGATTCAACATTTTATTTAACTGAAACTATAAAGGATAAATTATGGTGTACCTCTAGTACTTAAAACACAGTAATTGGTCAAAGAATGAATGCGTAAGTGATTCCACTTAAACTTTTTCAAAACTAACCTGTAAAGTATTATTATACCAGCTTTAAGATGAGAAAACAGACAGGACAGTTGTGCAACCATAAAAGATGTCCAATGTGTTTATTGACAAAATCAGGTATTTTAAATAACTTGACAGGTGAAAAAAGTAGACTAAAACCAGCATATTTAAATTGAAGAGGGATAAATATAAAGACCTACATGAGTACCATCAAAATGTCACTTGTACAAGCACAGGATAGGGGAGCTCAGGCTAGAGGAACATTCATGGGGAGAGGGGGTGTGGGAAGGGTTATCTGTAAATTTGAGCGGTCAAAAGTTTCATAAGAGCCAATGCACAGTGCTTTAAAACCCTAATATAATCTCAGGTCACATTATCAGACATACTATTCAGAGCAAGGAAGATAAGAAGTTCTGCTCTGATCTGCACTGTCGGGTATCACAAGGCCTTACAGAAGTTGTAGCAGCCAGTTCTAGACCTCAAGACTTAGGGGAGAGAAGGTAACTGTAGTGTTCCTAACAGCAGAAAATGATAAGGTAGTTATGAAAGCTACAAGAAGTTAGGAATGTTTAACACAGAGAAAAGGCTTAATGGAGTAGGATTCTCTTTAAATATCTAAAACATAGTTATATGAAATGGAATATGAATCTTCATTTGCGTTGCTTTAGAAGATACGAGAACCATGAACTAAAATTACAGGGAGGCAGATTTCAGCTAACCACAAGGAAAAGTTTCTTAATAATTAGCCCTTTTCTACAAAAAAATAATAACTAAGATTTACTAAATCCTTACTTTGTACCAGGCAGTAGGATACAATTTTGACACACATTATGTAAGGACTGTCTCACAAATATCAGTGCCAAGTGTAATTTAAAATCTTAAAGCAGAAGCTAAAGTCAGTGATTGTATTGGAAAAAATAAATTGTATTAAAGGCTTGGCTGGGAGATTCCTAAAGTCCTTTCAAGTTCCTAAGGTCATATTATCTAACATGGCTGTTACTAAACATTAGTGGGTAGCAAAATAGGGGTAGATGGGGTAACATGATACAGAATGATAGAAAAAGGCAGACCACATGAATGGAAATTAATCTATCTTGGGATAAGATTTCCCGGTGGTAACTACACTTTATTTTGAGATTTCTGTCTCCCTACTTAGGAGAGGGAATATTGAAATGTTCTTGCTTTTTAAAAATTACAGTGATAATTAGACAATAGATTAGAGGTTTTCTTTTTAACATCCTTACTTTCTAAATTAAAAATTGCCAAACTTAAGGTAAGTAAAAAGTACTTTTCTTAATGTTAGCAATAATTTGATTAAAAATTATACACAATTAGATAATCAGTTTTATAGAAGGTTTTTAAAAATCCCTTGAAATTACTTAATATGTTTTTAATATTCTTAAATATTACCAAAAACACTTCCAATATTTTCTGATGCAGAAACAAGCAATCTTATGACGGTGGTTTCTCGCCTCTAAAACTATGACTACTTTTCGATATAAGCAAGTTGTTAGGGTTCATTAAAAAGTCATACTTACAAAAGATCTTTCAGCAAGATTTGGCTTTCATTATTTATAATATTAGTAGATCTAACTTTTAAAATACAGTAATTAATTACATAGTCATTCTTTGTTATGAAATGGTACTACGTACCAGTGAAAACCCATTTCTGTATTGGACTAAAACTAGAAAGGTTAAAGAGAAAAAAAAAATTCTGTATTTTGTTGATGAGAGAAAAAAAGAGAAAACACTTAATTGCAACAAAAAAGATTGATGAATCAGACAAAGCCTACCATCATTGCAAGTACAACTCATTAATTCTTCACATGGGACATTGTATTCAGTAGCCTCTTTCTTTTAAAGGTTCTTAAAGGGTAAGTAAGCATCTAAAGTAGCTGAATTATTTGATATATATGCATATATTTAGATCAAATTAAAAGTTTAAGTGGCACAAAAGTAATATATGTTAAATTACCTTTTAAAAATAAATAATTTTATGTATTGAGAATGGAAAAGACCTATATCTATGTTTGACTCATCTGAGTGACCCATGATCACTGGACATGATAGTTAACTTCTTTGACCTTAACATGCTTATCTCCTAACAGTAGAGACACCAATACCTAAAATTTAGAACTGCAGGGAGGTTTAATAAGCAAAACGTATAAAAAAACACCTAGCTGACTGGTATACACTAGAAGCATTCAATATTCCTCCAAGATATTCAAAAAAGTCAGTTGCACTCAAGATTTCGGCAACTGTGAATGTTGGATAGGTGGCTCGGATTGGGTAGATATTCTTGTCTAGAATTGCTAACGCAGGTGGATCTGTAATGTTACTCCTAGAAATATTAACTAATGCTAATTCTGGGAGTTTGATCCAAAGATATCAACATATAACCAAGATACTTCTGAGCACCTATGATATGCTGTACAAAAGGTATACATTCGCATGCAAGATACTACCTGCTTTCAAAGACTCTACTGACTCTAGGAATTTAATTTTTAACAAACATATTTTCATTTTTAAACCTAATGTCTTCAAATAAGTATAAAAACATATAAGTTTTCATATGGTTTGATAATGCTCATTCCTAAACAAAATGACAGTATTTATAAATGGAAGCATTAATCAATGGACTTTGCTACCAGAAATAGAATTGCGACTGCCCCTCTGGTGTAATTAAATATTTTCCAGACAGGAAATGCTTCCAAGTAAATTTGCCTGGAAATAGAAGATTGTCTCAATATAGAAAATGTTTCAGATGCCATAGAAATTCTTTAAATGTTCTCTTGAAAAAGAAGTCAGCTACTGATATGACCATGAGCTTACAATGACAACATCCCATCTTTTTTCTCATAAATGAGTAAACAAAGCCCAAACCACACATCTAATCTCTCCCTCTCTGTAAAAGCTCTAAAAGGCTTTTAAAAGAGCCTGTTCTATTTTGCAACTAAAATAGAATATTTCACCTATTCATATTTTAGTTGCAATTTCAAATTTTTAATTACTACATGCTATTTTAAGAGTACAATACTAGATAGAATACTTAATTTTATATACCAGACAATTACAGTTGTTACAATTGCTCACAACCGGCCAGATGGGTCAGATTATGGAAGATTATATCTCCTGGTTGTGCCATTAAGTAGTCATTCACAGTATTAACACACAACCATAAATCTATAATAAAACACTAAACAGAATAAGACATTCACTCATTATTCCACACTTGACCCCCAAGACTAAGTGGAATAGGACAGGAAACAAGAAAGCAAGAATGAACTTCAGAAATCATCCTGGGGAGTTCCACAGTGTGATAGACATTAAGCAAAATGTAATGTTCATCATTAAATGATTACTAAAAGATTGCCTTAGTGCAAATGTGCATCAAAACTTATTTTTCTTGAAGGTTTGTATTTTATAAGCAATATTTTTTTTTCAAGGACATAAAGCAAAATAAAAATCTGTGGGACCAAAATTTAAAAACACATTACTCAATCCAATGGATTTCAAGATTTAAAACAAAAACCAAAATTAACAAGATATTAATATTATACTCAAACTACTACAAAGCATGGTGTTTATAACAAAGGTAAAATATAGTTGGGAAGAAAATGAGACAATGATTTAAAGGAGAAATTTATCTCAGTGAGAAATAATGCATGAAGCTATAATGATCACTAACCCCACAGATTATTCATGTGGACATTTCAGTTTTCACCAAGAGAAACCCGCCATTTCAAATTTGAGGAGTGGGGACATTTCCAGTCCCTTTCCAAAGGGCGCCTTATCTTTTCAGATTATTTTGCTGTAGTAGTTGATTGTTGAATCACAGTGAACACTTCAGAGCACAACATGAGCAGTAAATCCACTTTGTGATGGCAAAGGAAACTAGCCTCTAATGTCTTAAAATTAACTAGAAGTGGATGGAAAAGACTGAAGGCAGTATCTTTTTTTTTGGACAGAAAATAAAGGAGCCAGTAAAAGTGAAAATACAGTCAAACTTGAGGAGCATAAACATAGAAAAGAATTCTAGGAAAACAGTAAGGAGTTTTGAGAATAAAGAAGTTGTAAACATATTGCTAGGTTGTTTCTTTATACACTAGCAAACTGAAACAATCTGTAATATAGTAGATTACCGTGAACATTAACTATTAACCACCCACAGGATATTGTTAAATCTACCCACGGTGATAATCTTTTTAGAGGGTATAGTGGGAAGAGACTTACTTGTATTGGCATAAGACCAAAACCAATTTTTAAAGATACTTTATATCACACTTTCATACTACACGAACTTTTGCATTAAAATGTTTAAATACTTTATAATTACATATAATAGCTCATCATTATCTTAATAGGGAAGGGGAGTCAGAGAACTTTGCTGGGGGAAGGGACTTCAAAAATAAAATTCCTGAAGAGAAAAAAGCTCTCAATGACAAATGCTAAATAAATTAAGTAAAAATATCTAATCTTTAAAGATCACTACAGTAACTACTACAAAAACGTGTTGATGTGACCACCCAGTGCAACTCATACATGTAAAACACAGTTATTTAATGGAAAGCATTTAAAAATTCTTTCCATTCCATCCAAAGTTAGCGTGGGATCTTTCCACTTCCTTCTAGTTATCCATAAAGGAATTAAGCAGCAAGAAGGAAAAGGGTGTAAGGAGAAATGCCATACAGGAAACAAGGTCAGAGTCAGCTTCATAGCCTGAGATCTCCTCGTACGCAGTCACGCAGAGCTGTGCGCTCAGGGCGCCTGCACTTGGTCTTTTCACGGAATACTTTTATTTGAAACAAAACAAATAATGGACAAACTATGGTCATTCAGTCTTGGGTATTTGGCAGATATTTTCTTGAAAATGAACAAACTGAGCTTGTCACCTCAAGATAAACAGCTGCTAGTACTCTGTCCGTGATACAATTTCAGCTTTCAAGTAAAAATCAGACTTCTTGAAAATCTATATCCAGCATCAGAAGCTTGACAGCTTCCCAATAATTGAGGCCTTTTTAAATGAGACTGGTAGCGATGTGACAAATGTGATTTTTTTTTTATATTGTACAATGGGCCAAGATTTGGAAGACTGCTTTACTCATGACCAATGCATGATCTTTCTAAATCATGCATGAGTAAAAAGATCCATTCATTCAATGTGTAAGTAAGACCAATGGGTTTTCATAAAAGAGAATAAGAAAAGTTCATTGACATAGTTTTATATTCTTCATTGCAAGGAGACCTTTAAGAAACTACCACTTTTCAAGTTCTGCAGTAGCATATCAATAAAATTGTTTGAAAAAGCTGTTAAAATACCCCTCCCATTTCTAACTACCTATCTGTGTGAGGCCAGATTCTCTTCATATACTTTATATACTTCAACTGGAAGAACATATCGCAACAGACTGAACACAGAAGTAGATATGAGACTCCAGCTGAGCTCTATTAAGCCAAATATTAAAAATATTTACAAAAGTATAAAACAATACCACTCTTCTTACAAATGTTTTGTTTTGTAAAATATAGTAAATTTTCACTCAAAAATCCTTATATTAATGCGTAATGGGTGTATTTTTTCAATTAGTTAATGAATAATTTTTTTAAGCTTCTCAGGTCCAATTTCTAATATGGCAAATAGTACTATAGATAATTCACATAAACAGAAGGTTGTTGGAGTTTCTCAAAAAGTTTTAAGGAGTTCTAAGACGAAAAAGTTTGACAACAGCTGCTCTAAGAGATGAACTAGAAAATAATCAGCCTCTTAGCTCTTTTAAAGAATCCATAGTTATCAACTGTCTTTAGAGTCCATTAAGACAAAACCCTGTGTGTACGTAAAATACTACTTCAGCTGAGGTGTCTAACAACTTAATCCACTTGCAGAGCGGTTAGCTGTTTATACTCTTCCAGTCTAACTAAAAAGTTAGGCGAATGTTCGTACTGAGGAGAACAAAACTGAAGCAATCAAGTACTCATCAACAATGCCCATTGTCAAGGCACTAATATCGTCAAGAATATCAACGATGCCCAAGAAGTCTCTACATTCCAGTTGGCTGAGGATATACTTGTTTCATAAATTAACAAACGGCAAAGTAATCTTTGTCCTAAAATCTTTCCTGAGTATTCCAAAATTCCTGATGATTCAAACAGCATTGTTACGGCTCCGTTTAAAAATAGGTATAAAGAAACAGATATGAAGTAAAAGTATGCTAATAGTGAAAGGAAAATGTTACAACTTATTTTGAGATTTTAAACTTTATTTGCTCATTAACACTCCCAAATGCCTTCCGGATTGTACCAAAACGACAGGTGACCAAATAGCATTGCTATCCTCATAGACATCTGAGTAAAAATTAAGACACCCTGAATATTTTCTTTTTCGTCCTCAAATTTTCCCCTTTTGACTTACTCCATCATTTATCCCAATCAGTAATTCATATTTCATATTTGGCCTACTCTGCTGTCACATATTTCTCCTTTAGGCTAGCAATTCCAAATTCCGTATTATATCCACCTAGTCCTATGTTCCACTAGAAAGAGAAAAAAGGAATACTTTAAAAAAAAAAAAATAGCTACCTGATCCCAAACTAAGTCCATAAGAAATTCCTCTAATATAAACAATTATGCAGTAAGCCTTCTTTTTTCCAACATATTCTACAATTTTTTTCAAAATATCTTAAAGTTATTTTTCAGCCTATGTGTAACTTAAAACAATCACAAAATATGCAAGGTACGCCTGTGAATTGGTTGTATTCAAGTCAGTCAAAAGTTTCCTACTGATATTTTTAACAACACTGAACTGTACACTTAAAAATGGTTAAGATGGTAAATTTAATGTTATGTGTTTTTTCAAAAAAAACGAAAAATCATTGCGTTATGCACTTTAAATAGCTGAATTGTATGGTATGTGAATTAGAACTCAACAAACCTGTTGTTTTTTTGAAGTGTAAATTTTCTACTAATCAATTTTTTTTTAAAAGGAAAAGGTTTACTACTGAGATATGGATAATGACTAATTTTTTGAGAGAATAAGGAGGGAAATTTATATACATAAATATGTATAACATGTAGTAGACATTTTGAAATTATTTTAATAGAAATAATTAAAATGTTTCTTTTCACAAGTGATTTAAACCTAATACCTACACACAGAACAAAATGCTAAGAGTTTCTTCCAGAGGTCAACAATATCTTCTAGCTAACAGAAAGGGATTGCGAGGTAATGTTTTAACACTGGATTCAAAATCAAAGAACATTTCTAGTCACCCAATATTTCAAATAGTGACTATAAACAACCTACGACTGATAATTGTAAAAAGATTAATTCAGCACTGGTAGAAAGTAGGTCTAAATATCAAAAGATTTTTCCAAAGAAAAGAGACATTTTTCAAATCAGCATGTAGCACTGCAAAATCTCATGACCAAAAAAAAAAAAAAATCACAGGATAAGAAATGAAACAAAGATGAAAAGGATCTTTGCTGTTGAGACTAAAGGCTAAATTTTAGCCAAGTATATTTAAAACATGTACAGGCACAGAGAGCCACCAGTGTTCACAATTAGAGGCAGGACAAAGTAGCGGTGGTCTTTTTTGACAAATAAATTGCTTGAAATATTGCATGACTTGCTACACAACACCCTTATTACTTTCCATTTCTAAGTGCAACCAAAAGATGGGTCCAATTATGACATCAATACAAGCTTTCTTTCAAAATGGAATGAAAGAACAGTAAATCCCAGTGGACATGGTAGTTCTGCAGCAGAGATGATGTAATATATAAAAATAGACATCCTCTAACAGAAGCTGAAACTTGGGTAAACAGCACACTGCATACTATTCTCAACTGCCTTGCATTAATTTGCAATGCATGCTGTTAATAGCACGAGAGAAATCATTTTATGTTTTAAACTATTTCCTGATATACAATTTCAATCTCTATACATCTTCTATATTGTAATTTCCCAATCTGCATATATTAAATCAACATAAATACCTGGTTGTAACTGCAACAAAGAGAAACAGTCCACAAAGCAATAAGATTGAGACCACCGCAGCAGTTTCAACATGCTGCATTTTGCCAGAAAATGCAGCACATGTGGCACAGTATTGTTATGTCCACCTATTGTTCAAAGACCTTTCCACAGGGAGCTTTCTGCAGGATTTTAAAATGCAACATACTCTAGGTGAAGAGGAACCAGTAAACCTGCTGATAATGAGCGTGAAAAAGCAAAGGATACTTCACACTTCTCTTTAAGACTCTCTGGTGCAAATATAAAACACCAGGCATAAAGACAATAAATAGTACCTAGCAAAATTTGTGGGGTGTTTTGGTGTATACCACTCCTCTCCAACGCTCTCTGCACACTCCCCCTTTTCTGGTCTTTATTCCCCAATTCAGTTTTCACATTTCTGTTGGGCTTTCCTGGATTTAAGAATATTTTTCTTTGAGCCGAGATATTAAAGCCATTCAAGAATCCATGCCTGATTTCTCAAGGTGCTCTGCCTCCTTAGCACCTGGAATTTTCTCTATTTTAGTTGCCCATTTATTTATCTGTATTCCCTGGGAGACTGTAAGGTGAGTGAGAGCAAGACTCTGTCTGTTCCAAACATCTCTATAGCCCTAGAGTCTGGCACAGACCTGAAACAAGATGGGTACTCAATAAATATTTGTTAAATGAATAAAAATATATAAATGAAAATATTGAAATTTCCTTGCTACAATACAAGAAATAGAATATACAGATTTTCTTTATCTCCATCCTATTATAATTCACAAATAGGCATCAACGACAGTATTTAAGACAAAGGCTTTAGGTTCAATTAGGCAAACAAATGCTTGATTAATTTACATTAAGGAATGAAAATACTAAAATTAAGAAATTTTTCCCTATACTTGAATAATTCTGGATAGGCATATAAATAGATTTTAAAATATCATGAATAAATTACAATCAGGTGGGATATGATATGAATGGATTGTTTTAAGTTAAAATCCTATGACCTTAATATTCAAGAAATTTAGTAGATACACACGTCATTGATATATTACTCAAAACACATTCTCCTTCTGTTAAGTAGCAAATATTAAACTAAGACCTCAGAAAAAGAAATAAATAATAAGTGACAAAGCAAAACCATGACATGAATAAAAATATTACCTATTTCTAACTTAAGAATGGCTCAAGTCAAAAGTCAAATGTCAAATAAAAGTGTATAATTACACAAACACTGTAATTTTTTTCATTTGTTTCAATATCTAAATTTTTGAAACAACCAAATCTATCAAGGAGTCCCAACTAAAGATAAAAACAACTCAAATCAAATCTATCTCTAATTAAAGAAACCCTATTTCAGAGATATAACCTAGGAATGATTATATAACCATTATAAGAAACAGGACTTGTCTTATATTATTATAAAGGATAATCTTATAAAAAAATGGGACTTAGTTTCATAAGCCTCCTAACATGACTCAATCTTATTACCTGGGTGCCACATTTTATAGACATTGTATGATCACTGACTGTAATAAAAAAATCATTCCCAAAATGTTGTAATATTAGTTAATTTGACTTACATTATATTAACTTAATTTTATGCAATAATTTATTATTTTATACATCTGTACCAAGAACTTTAAAAACCAAGCCTATTCTACTGAAAAATTCAATGCATAATTATTAAACTGTGCTCTGAAGTATATACTCACTCGTAGGAAAGGACTACTAATGAAATGTATGGGAGATACCTTTTTATATGACCATCTAATGGATTCTCATTATTTCAAAAATATTGCACTGATTGAAACTTTATGAATATGTTTTATGTGATACTGTGTTCAAATCCTCTTAACTCAGAGCCATACTTTTTCGGGCAAGTAGGAGTGGTAGTGGAAAGACAATCAGAATTTTCAAAGTGTAAAGAACATTTTAATTATGTGACCAGCCTAGAAAGGCTGGAAATTTTTGAAATATCCATTGGTACACATAACCTCCATGGCATAACCAGAACAAGTTTTCTTCAGCCTTTAGCCTGATATCTCCGTACAATCTTTGCTCTTCCGAAAGTGGGAAGAGGACAGAGCTGCTTTTTTTGTTTGTTTGTTTTCATTAAAACGAAAGGAGAACTTAAAAAGATGCCAGAACAGTTAGGTACCAGTTTCCCCAACACTCCAGTCAGGTACAAGTTGAAAAGTTTCTTTCTTCCCTTAAGCCCTACTACTTCTCCTCTCCATTTTTATTATGGAATTTAGATTTCCCTACCCACAAAAACTTCTAGAATACATTACCCACGGATGCAGAGAGGATGTGTAATTATGGGTAAAATAAGCAAACTCCCCTCACCCCACGACCTAATTCTGAACCTGGAAACAAGGTACACCTGTTCAAAGTCCAAGCCAGTCTCCCATTCTTCCAGGAACCTACCTACTACGTGCCGCTATAATCTTTACCCACCACAAGGCTGAAAATTCATGCCACATTTTATTTTCTGGCTCAAGTACATCTTCAAAAAAACAGGATCCAATATTTTCAATTATGACCATGTTGTTGCCAAAATTAGGTTAAGAATGTAATCAAAATGTAAGGAAATGTTAATGAAAGCCATCGCCAATCTTCCCTTCTCACAGCATTTTAAAATGCTTATTCTCTCTGCAAGCCTCACACACTTGCCTTAAAAAATGTTCTAAGAACACACTACATGGACTATGAGTATTCATGCTTCTGAAGAACTTTATTATAATTTGTTTTAAACTATTGTAACCACCTAATTTTTAAAAGCGTACGTAAGGTATACATCATAACTCCTTGCCCATTTTAAGTGTAATTCCTAGTTCTAAATGGTAATTAGATAGACTGCTAATTTTTCACATTAAAAAAGAAGAGGATTAATTACACACTGATGCAGCTTTTAAAATATTAAGTTACATATTTTTAAAGTATATCTTTAGCAGGTAAAAGCTCAAAACGGTGCAAATACAAATGTTTTGATACAATTTTATCAAATTTAATTGTATAAAAATTTTTAGATTTACAGCATCATTTAAAAATTAGCAGTGCTTCTAAAATACAATATAGCCCTCATGCTACCTGTGGCATTTTAATATGTATTCTCTCTTATGATAAAGTAACTGCCTCATTTTAATTTGAAAAATTATACAAATATTTCATGCTTTCAGGCAAGGGCTATTACAATAGCCAAAAATATTATATTGATTATAGACTTCTAATGTGAATTAAATTATTCATGTGCAATAAAAAAAACACAACTACAAAATTTTACTAATTAGTCAACCAATTACTTTCCAGAGTTAAATCATTTTTAATTCTGTGACTCCAAAATCCCTGATAACCCAAAATTTGAACCACAATTTCAAATGAGTATCACTGAAAATCATAAATTAGTCACATATTGGTATGAAAGAAATGAGGAAAGATATTATTATAGGTCTCGATTAAAATATAGAATGAAAAGTATGAAATCTGGTTAAAAATAAAGCGCAAATAAGAAAAAGCGATTTAAAATTCTTGTTTCCTTTTTGACTAAGCCTTTATTCTATTTGACTATAATTTTACCAGTGGTCTCCCAAAATGCTCTCACATTGGGATTTCTGAAATTTAAAGTTTTAACCTATAGCATTTAAAATCTAAATTTCTAATGGATTTCCCGTAAATTTTCACACAAAAAGCAATTAAACTTCCGTTAGGTCTATCTGTCTGTCTTTCTCTCTTCATTTCTTTGTCTGTAAAGCAGATTAGTGAAGAACAGTGCTCCCCTCATTCTTAAAAATAAGTAGGTAGCACTTTTATTCTTTCTTCAAAGGTGGGCAATTCATCCCTACATCTGCGCAAATAAAGCCACCTGTGCCACACCTAAGCCACTGAGAGAATACAAAAGAACAAGAACAAGCAAAACACATCAATATTGTAAACTCATTAGTTACAATGCAAATTCACAAATAAACTTAGGTTAGTATTAGGAGACCACACACAAATTACAATACCTGAGATTTAGTGCATTCCTTTGAGCCAAAATGAAATGAGTGCCATAAAGGAGGAAAGGAAAAGATGAACATTATCAGACATGCTATAGTACATCTGCCAAAATGAAGATAATGTTAAAATTAGGTTAAGAATGACCATATAGGATTGGCTATATGTATAATGTTCTCTTTGTCTCTAGCCATGCACTTGCAATCATTTAAAAATCACCTGTGAAATATAATCAATCATGCATCTTTTAAATAAACGTTTTACCCTCAGCCCCACGCCAGTAGGGTTCTTTCAAATGAAAGTGAAATATTTCTGTTAAGAATAAGTAAGTATGATTTAGAGCTAATGAAAAATAATAATTTTTATTTAATTAGTTTTATTCTGTGGTATCATATATACAAAATTGTTTACCAAAGTTAAAATCATATATTTAAGTAAAACAGTATTATGTAAATGTAATTAAAACATAATTTGCACAAAAAAACAGAATCCAATATTTTCAATTAAAACCATGTTGTTGCCAATCTGAACTCATTTAGTAAAATTAATACCAACATTTCACAAATTAGTAAACTAGCACATGATCCACTAACAGTCAAATTAAATTTTTCATCCTAGTACTGAATTTTCCCAAACAAAAGTACCTGTTGACCAGGTAAAGCATTTTTTTAAAACCACTTTTAAAAACAGTAAGCTTGTAATTAAAAAACAAAAAACAAAAAAACTACCGTGTTTCCCCCAAAATAAGACCTACTCAGCCCATCAGCTCTAATGGCATCATTTGGAGCAAAAATTAATATAAGACCTGGTATTATATTATATTATATTATATTATATTATGTAAGACCTGGTGTTGTGTTATATTATATTATATTATATTATATTATATTATATTATATTATATTATATTATATTATATTATATTATACCAGTATTATATTATATTATATTATATATTATATTATATTACAGTATATTACATATTCTATTAAAGACCCAGTCTTATATTATATTAAAATAAGACCAGGTCTTACATTAATTTTTGCTCCAAAAGGCACATTAGAGTTGATGGTCTGGCTAGGTCTTATTTTCAGAGAAACACGATACACATTTTTTAAAAATTAGATGAAAAGGGAGTGATATAGGGATGGTGAGTGACATATTCCATAAAGGATTGGCAAACATAGGGATGGGAGAGATAAACAGTTAAAAATGACCTCCCCCCCAAAATTAAGTGTGACAAATATGACTATATAAAATTAAACCAGTCAACTTTAACACTAAATTTTAAGTAATTGACACTCCCGCTAACTATCTTAGTATGGAATCTGATTTGGAAAAATAATTCTAAAGCAGAAAGAATATTAACAATTTAGTATTGGGCTAAAATATTATAATATATTGTATTATTAAGATGTACAACTATTTTAAATCTATATTTCCTTCTTCCATGATGCTACATCAACACTAAAAATACTACCTTCTTTTATAGACAATGGTAACAAAAAACCTTTCATAGATTTTTTTTTTTTAAATACCAAGCCTCTCCAACAGACCAACAAAGCTGCCTTTATGATGAGCAAAAAGCAATCCTTTCCAAGTGAGCTCAATGAAAGGCTTCAACTATGAAATTCATGTTAAATTAAAATAGTGCATGGGTAGAGTGAGAGGGGTAGGCGGGTAGCTGGTGGTCAAAACTGCTTAAATATTCAAATACAAAAAGCTCTCACACATAGAACATATGAAGTGTGGGTATAAAATATATCACTTAAAGTTACTAAAATCTGAGTACATAATTTTAAGTCTATATATATTTTCCCGTGCCTTTTACATTTATACTTATGTGTAAGAAGAAAGAGAAAAACAGGTAAGAGAAACAAATGAGAAATGGAAAGTAGTTGTCAATTAATTATCTATTTTTATTTTTTCTTATTTTTGTTTTAAAATCAATTTCATATATAATGACTACTCATTTAATGGTATCATATGTATAGATAAAACATCTTTCGCCTTATTATGACATGTGTAAGAATTCAAGCGACTTCCTTTTTGAAAACAGATATCCTCAAGTATATTTGCAACTCTTTGGATTGGCCATCACAGGAAATATGCACAGTGCAACTAAGCAGAAAGAAAAAAATAAGAAAAATAAGGCTCTAAAGCTGCTTACATTGGGGTCTTGTACAAAGCACTACTCATCTGTGCCTTGGTTTCCTCAAACAAAAAATAGTTTACTTATCAAATATTTATGAATGATAATTCATAAATTCAAATGACAATTAAGCAGGCTATAGCATTAAGAGGACCTTTGAACATATTAGAAATACTTCAGATCATTACACTGGAACTTTAAAAAAAGCATCATTTCAAATTATACTTATCTCACTTCATCAGATTAAAAACAAAAAAATTTCTCATACTACATTATCAGAATGGTATGAAAAAACTATAAAAATAATATATATATATATATCTTCTTTTTGAGTTAAAAAACAGGTATGATACCAATCATTGGGGTGGGGGTAGGCTGAAATTTTAGATTAAGGTAAGAACTTAAAGTATCCCAGTTACAACTATACAGGCTAAACAATGTATTTTGACATTTTATTTCAGTTCTTTAAAACTATCCATATTATGTGTTTCCAGTAAAATCTGCACTTCGGGTAAGTATATCATAGAAAGGAATTATTCATCAAAAATAGAAAATTTAAATCTTTTCACAAAACTCCCAACAAAAAACTGAAGATATATAAAAATATTCTTTTGTAACTCACCGTATGGTAGCCTCTAGGCAAAGGTGGTTTGCCCACAGGATAAGGATCCACAGTGTCAATAATTGTTTGTCTTTCACCCTTCTGGTTGATTTTTCTGAATCTCCTTCGAGACTGTCGATGAGAGGCTTGACGCTGAAAATATTCTTCATTTTCATCCATATAGTCCACCTGAAATAAAACCCCAAAAAAATTTCATTTCTTCAAACACAACATTACATAATTAAGATTAGCTGCAGAATAAAACTTACTGATAGTCCATATTCATTCATTTTGCAAAGACGTTTGTAGACAAACTCAACAGTCTCTAACTGTTTTTGAAATTCTCTGGAACTAACTGGTTTTGAGTAACTTTTCTTTTATGAAGAAGCATTTTCAGTTCCACTTAGGACAATATGAGTAACTCTTGTATTTCTTGCAGTTTCAATGGGAAGGATATTTTCAGTAGTCTTTGTACTCATTTAATAGTGAAAGAACTCACAGGATACATTACTACACATTATAAAAGCAACTGTCCCATTGTTACTAAAGCACAAAAACTCCAATGTATATGACTAAATCTGTGAAAATCCCCAAGCCCCAAAATAGTTAAACAAGACAGCTAGCAGAATGGCTTTGGTAAATTACCTAAGGGTTTCTCTTCCTACTTTCATTCTGTGGATTGTTTCTTTTTTTATAAATAGTATTGTTTAAAAAAAAAAATTCCTCATTTTAAGCATTTTAGAAACTCTGATGAATGGACTAACAGAGAATGAAAGTTACATTAGGTTAATCCTCATCATATTTATATAATAAAAATGCGATTGCTCACAATAGAGGCATTAGATATTACAACTATTCTCACACTGGCAAACCTGGTAGTTTGTACAACACTGGCAAGTATAACATTCTCAAGGAATGCTGAAGATCAAAAAGCTTCTAAAAGAAACCCAAGACTAGCACTAAAGGAGGCCAAAATCTCAAGGAAATATCTAAAATCATTTCAAGACCTATTGCAACAAAGTCTTATGTATCTGCTTACATTTTTCCAGTCCTAAATCTTTACTCACCACCATGCCACTTTCTCACTTAAGAGTAAATTTTATGAAATTTCACCAAAAGTTTTCACTAGTTTTGACAGGGATGTTCCTTTCTGATGGAATTTCTTTCCTACATCATAGGGGGAAAATCCTACATCTTCTCTAAAAATAGACTTGTAGTCAACCAAATACTATTAAATGTGTAGTAAAAGCTTCCATTATCATCTATATTAAGCCATCATTTATTTTACAAGGTTTTCCTTCCCAGATAGGATGCTGGATGGGGAACAATATGAATATCAATATGAACTGAATGTCTACACTGGGAATTCCTTACATCTCATCTTATTTTTGTTGCTGAATTTTAAAAAAGGGTACATATTATCCTATCTTAAAATCACTTTTTTATAATAAGAAAGAATGTGAAGGTCTTTTTTAATGCATTAAAAAAATGGTACTCTTATCTATTCTGACATTATGCTTTATGTATATGTCTTATCACAATACAGTTTTTAAATCACACAATTCAATTAAAAACAGATAAAAATCTCAACAGAGTATTTAACCAGCAAACTAGTTTCCCAATTTTTTTTCATTAGTTAAAAGAATTGAAGTGATTTACTTATGCTAATTGTTGCCTGAATACGTATCACGGTAACTCATTTTAAATATCTCATTCATTCCAATTGATATTTGGAGAGCAAATATCCTGCAATTCAAAGATTTTCCTCAAATTTCAGTTAAATGGTATTATCACAGACTGATTTAGGAAATTCAAGCATCAAACATTTAGGTACTTGTTCCTTTTAAACTTTCTTTTACATTTAATTGAATCCTGTAAATAATTACAATATGATTGTGAATTCAAATTCTAATAAAAAGTTGTAAAATAAATATGTCCAAAGTTATATAATACACTTTATAAATAATTTGTGAAAGTGTTTTTATTTCATAACTTTCTTTAGGGGAAAAAATGTCTTCAGAGGGGTATTCTTACCACAATCATTTCCGAAGGCTCTAAAACAATGCATTCACAGCCACGCCTAAAACTTCCTGCAGAACGCTTGCCAAAACTAGAAAAGAAAAAAAAAAAAAAGATTTAAGAAACAGAAATTGTGAATTTAAGCCAACACTTAAGATAAATAAAAATGAAAAACAATTACAAGAAGTACACACTGGAGAAAGAGAAACTATCTTTAATCATTATTCACACGGAACAACAAGGAATTATTCAAATTGTTAAATTTCAGACATGTTTTTCTAAAAAATCCCAACACAGTGTTTTCAAATGAATAATGTAAGCAAAGGAGAATCAATATGAATATGTTTTGCATTAGGTTGTTTTAAATCATTCCCAGTTAGCTAAAGATTTAGAGTATTCTAATAAGGATGGGAACTGAATTAATGGCAAACTACAAACATATCAAAAGAAAGTATAAAGTGTATATGGTTCTCTTCTATAACTTAAGCCACTTAGGTTAAACATTTCTTTCACCTACAAAGTATATTTTTCTAAATTTTCAAATCAACTTATGCTAAAACGTTTAAGAAATGGGTATTTAACTTAAGACTTTGTCTTTAGCTATAAAATGATTTAAGTGGATATACATACTAAAAGTCTCTTCCTCTTGAAAACTTTGCACTAGAGAACCCAGATATAGCAACTTTGCCCTGTCTGTGAGAACTCCCATCTTAACACTAGAGCAGATTTATTCCCTCTGACATAGAGCTATATGCCAACTAGAACCACGAAGAGAAAATCCTGGCCAAGCTAAATAATCCTGACTTGCTCTAGTAATGTTCGTCTGTCCCTGCCCATTCACTACTCCAAAAGTCTTCCCTTCCCTCCAGTCAATTTTTAGTAACCATTTTTAATAACCTATCTCTGTGAAAAATATGAGAAAAAATTCTTTCAAAGAACTGTTATCAAGCATTTTTTTCCAAGTTAATTAGACATTTTGAGTGAATGTCTATGAAAATTCTTGTTGCATTTATAATCCTCTTTATAGATGGTAATGCACAATGTGTCAAACTATTGTGAAAGTCATGTAAGACAAAGAGAACAGGAAAGTCAACATTTCACTATCATTGTGATCTCTAGCAAACCAACTTGACCATTCTTATAATCTAAATTTTACTCATTTGTAAAATTATCAGATTAGACTAGGCCATCACTTAAGTCCTTTCCTGCTCCAAAGTTCAGTTTCTATGAAAACCAAAAACAGACCCATACTTAGCTCATGTGAAAAATTATTTTAAAAATATTCATATATACATTAATACATACATACTCACACAAACATACACATTACAGTGCATTTAAAAGTTAAAAAATGCGAAGAAATATATAATAAACCTATTTGCTTTGTCATGCTACTGTACATGCAATTAAAATGATCTGAACTGTTCAATATTCATTTTTTGGTTTACAACTAAATACCACTAAAATTACATAAAATCTTCAGTACACACAAAAATTTGTTTCTGGTGTCTGAAATTACCAAATTCAATTTAATTTTTAATAAAGCTTATAATTCAATGATACACTAGAAATTAAGAAATAATCTCAATACGTTAGTAAAATATGTGGTAGGTTTCATACCATCACTGTCCATTTAATCCTGCTATTTGACTAGATACAAATATATAGTGTATGCTTAAGGTTTATTAGTAATAAACTAACATTAAAATCTAAAGAAAATCATGACTGTGACTCTAAGTTTTATTTTATTAAATTATAGAAGTGGACAAGCTTTATAAACAATGATCAAATGGTGTTTCTTTGTTTAAAATTTTATATAGTAAAGTAATTATGTGTTTATAATGCATAAAATGTTCACACAACACTTAATAAAAAACAACATGCTAAAATTGAGTTGCTTTACAAATTTTAGGAACAAAAGGGGTAATGTACACACAAATAAATTCCATTTATTTATTTTATGCCTAATTCTTGCACCAACAACTCACTACTTCAGAATTAAGGCTGTAAATCCTCTGAACAATTAGCCACTAGTTCAACAGGACTTTGTGGCTCAGTAGATATTCACATTTTTATTTATATTAACACTATTACTTTAGGAATGAAAAGTTTCCACCCCCTAAAATGTGCTATAAAAAATATCTCCATGAAAGTCTTCTAGAAAGTGAGCTGCACTAGAATCTCACAAAACTCTTTTGAAGCCACTAAAGACTCAAGTTCTACTGACCATTACAAAGATGCGAACAATAAGATAAATAGTAGAACCTCCATCAGATTAATTTCTTGAATATGCTGAGCAGAGAAGGCAATGCACACAGAACACGTTGTAGCAAGACAGAATAAATTATTTATTCAAAAATCTAATTTTCAAATACAGCCAAGAACCCAGAGGAAAGAGTGGCCTCAAAAGAGCCAAAGCACAGGTTATGAATGCACACACTAGGCCTGATCAATGATGACAAGGCCTCTTGGTCTTCGCAGAGATGACTGACTCTTAGCTTACAAACCAGAAACTGTAAGGTAGGAAGGATAGGGAGAGTGATGAAAAATGTCAGCGAGAAATTAAGTTCACCAAATACTTTTGCTTGTACTATCTTTTTCTTTGAAACAATAAATATGTAAGCAAAAGTAAGTAAATATCACTAGTTAATAAGTTTTCAAAATCTTTGACCAGGTTCTATACAAATAAACTCTAAAATATTCAATTCTGGAAAATAAGTATAGATATTGAAAAAAAAAAGCAACCTGATGGAGACGTATAGAAGGTAAGATTTCCCCAACAGATGATCTTAAGATCAATTGCTTTAAAGATTCTAGATGATTTAGTAGAAAGAAATGGAGAGAAATCTTTAGGTTTTCAAATGACACATAGACTTTTAGATAGTAAAGCACAAAATAAAGCCACTAATAAAAAGGTAAAGACATTTAATAAAGTTGTATGATAGATCCAATGTACTATATTCTATATAATGTGATCCAATATTCTATATAAAAAGTGATGAAATGCACACAGCATTTAATATATTAAAGTATGTTAAAAATAAGGGTTCCATGTTTTAGTTAAAAGAAATAAAAACTAGAAGTCTTTAAAGGCATTAGTACAGTAAACCGCAAACATAATAAACAACAAATAATAAACAAAGACATACTTCAAAATGATGGACATACTAGGAAGGAATAAAAATTATATGTATATTTTTAATTTCTTTTGGATGAAAACCTAGGAGTGAAACTTCTGGGTTCTTTTCAATTTTTACTTAACAGAATAAATAAAATAAATTATTATTCTTTTTATTTGCTAAAAGACAAACAATGAAAGTACACAAAAATTTCAAATAAAATAGTCTAAAGGACCCCTAATGACTCTATCATGATATAAAGTAAAATTATTCTTTCATGAGTAATGATTCAATGTAATGCCTATTAAAATCCCAACAGCTTTTTTTGCAGAATAGAAAAACTGATCTTTAAATTAACATGGAATTGCAAGAAGTGCTAATTAGCCAAACAATTTTGAAAAAGAACAAAGTCAAAGGACTCATACTTCTTGATTTGGAAGCTTACTACAAAGCTGCAGTAATCAAAACAGTGTGGTACTAGTACAAGGATAGACATACTAAAATGAAATTGAAAATCTACAAATAAACCCATATATCTATGGTGTGGGGAGCCATGGTTACAGGAAACTCTGAGCTTTGCAGAATGTCTCAGTTTATGCTACCTGTTTCCTCCCCCTGAGGCAATTATCTCTTCCTGCACCTGAGGGGAGCTTGAGCTTGTAAGCTGCTGAGGAATTTGGTGGGAGCAGCCCGTTCCCAGACACAGAAGGCTGATGCCTATCAGGGCAATTGATAAGATAATTACTTGTGAGTTTCGGTGAATTTTGTATCCTCTATGTGAAAGCTAAAGAATTTACATTTGTTATGTTAATACATACTTGCACGTGCTCAAACTGCTTATATGGGTGCAGTAAAATAAACTTAGTGTCTTCAGGATCACTGAAGTTCCGCGATCGCCATCATATGTGAGAGTGTCTTTTATTCATTCCCACTCCCCCATTCGGGAACCCACCGACTCGTGACGGCTGGCCCGTCGCACTATGGCCAGTTGAATTTTGATAGGGTGTCAAGTTCATTCAACGGGGAAAGAAAAGTTTCTTCAATAAATGAGTGGGACAACTGTAATTACACATGAAAAAGAATGAAGTTGGACTCCTACCTCTCACCATATACAAAAATCAACTCAAAATGGATCACTGATCAAAACAAAAGGGCCCAAACCATAAAACCATTACAAAAAAAGGGTGGGTGGGGAGATAAATCCTTATAACCTTGGATTTGGAAATGGATTCAAAGCACAAGCAGCATAAGGAAAAGTAGATAAATTGTACTTTATCAAAATTAAAAACTTCTGTGCATCAAAGAACATTATCAAGAAACCGAAAAGACAATCTACGGAATGTGAGAGAATATTTGCAAATCATGTATCTCATCAGGCTTTAATGTCCAGGATATATAAGAATTCCTAGAACTCAACAACAAAAAGACAAATAACCCAGTTAAAAAATGTGCAAACGACTTAGATCTTTCTCCACAGACGATATATAACTAGCCAATAAAAACATGAAAAGCTGTTCAACATCCTTACTCATTAGGGAACAGCAAATCATACCTGATACTAGATGTGAATGAGATACTAGGGTGGCTGTAATTTAAAAAATAATAACAAGTGTTGAAGAGAATATAGAGAACTTGGAACCCTTGTACTTTGCTGGTGGGACCATAAAATGGTGCAGTAACTGTGGAAAAAAGTTTGGCACTTTCTCTAAAAGTTAAACAGAATTACCATATGACCCTATGACCCAACAATTCCACTGCCAGATAAATACTCAAAATACTAAAAAGAGAAAATCAAACAAGTATTTGTACACCAATTTCACTGCAGTATTATTTAAAATAGTAAAAAGGTGGAAATAATGCAAGGGTCCATTAACAGATGAATGTATGAACAAAGTGTGATGTATACCTACAATGGAATATTATTCAGCCATACACAGGACTAAAATTCTGACCCATGGATATAAGTTCTACAACATGGATAAGCCTTGGAAGCATCATGCTAAGTGCAATACGCCAGTCACAAAAGGACAAATATTGTATAAAAATCTCCAATATGTGAATTCATAAAGATGGCAGATTAGAGATTACCAGAGATTGGGAGAATGCCTAATGATTACATAGTTTCTGTTTGGAGTTATGGAACACAAGTTCTGAAAACGGGTAGTTGTGATGGTTGTAGAACAGTGTGATTGTAATTAATGCATTGAATCATACACTTAAAATAGTTAAAATGCCGTATTTTGTTTTATATGTATGATACACACACACATCATATATGTGTGTACACAAATTTACATATATATGTATATATCCACATTTTAAAAAAGTCTTATAAAAGAAATTTATCAAGAGGATTTGTTTGCTTTAATAGCTTTGAGTTTCTTAACAAAATTTCAGGACCTGAATAGGAAAAATCAGGAACTCTGCTTTGACCAAACAACAACAAATCTTAGGGACAAAGGAAGAGCTAAGTTTGATGGCTGAACTGTACTATTGATAAACCTGAAACCAATCTCTTTTCTACATTAATTTAACAATGAAGTGGTAGAAGTTGTGGGTGAAAGGAAAACTAGGACGAGATGAGAAAAAGGAAACAAATATTACTGAAATATTTTAGAGTGCTGAAGACAGTCAATTATACCTACAGTTTTCTTTCACCCAGCATTAATCCCATTTTTATTTTATCCCTGGCCATAAACTAGGGGCCACCTCCACCACTGCATCTCCACATATATGTGGGAGAGAATTCTGCTTCCTCTTCCTCTTCCAAATAATCATTGGACACATATTATAATCAATATAAACTGTGTAACCATTACAGAGCTTACAAGAAACTCACTAAATATAGCCACTATTCCTAAGTAGTTTGTGTTCTGTGGAAGATGAGTACACAAGAAGCTGTGACAACTAGCAGAAAAGTGAACAGCATGAGTTTAATAAAAATGTCATATTTTTCTCCTACAATTGCATAAACCAAAATGAATCTATAGAATTTCTGAGTTGAGAAAAGAAACTTTAAAAATTATATAATAATGGATATCTTGGCATTTTCCCCCCTTTATTTTCACATCTGAAAGTGTGCCATATCCGATGTGCGACATCAAAAGTCCCCAAACATCTGGATTTACAAAAAGGCCTCCAAGTGACTATAAGATGGGTAACCCGTGCCATCCCACTCTCCCCATGAGAAGTGTCTTTCCAGTTCAATTCTCATTTCACAACTGGAGAAATTAAGCTGTTACCTAAAGGTCGGTTAAACGAAGATGCCGGGAATGACAAATCCGACTCTGTACTGCAGGATCCTGTTGTACTCCACTGACCTTACCCTTCTCTTGCTTTTTTCTGTAGCCCTTTCCACATTCAATAACATGAACTCTAGTTTTTGGTAAGCTTGACATCTATGAGAAATCATTCCTGGGCCTCCTCAGTTATGCTGCTACAGTGCATCACATTTACCCAGAAAAAGCACCAAGTCAATGACAAGCAGGGAACAGAACTTGTTCCCTAGGTTGGCTAGGCTCACTCACAAGCTGGTTGAGTGAAAAAATACAAATCAGCTTTTGTAATTCCGAAGTCAATTCAAATTCAGCAAAATTACAAATGACCATCAAGAAGAGCCTGAGGGTTATCCTGGAACAGTCAAAGATTTGAATGTCAAATCCATAAAAACCTAGTCTCTTCAGGCAGCTGCTGCCAGAACTTCAACTAGTAGAACATCTGCTTCTTTGAAATGGCACTCATAATACCACATACTAAGATAAACAAAGATGTTTTTCAAGTTTAAACTCCTTAATTTTTAAAGTGATATAGCTTATTTTTAACTTTCATTTAAATTAAAAAAAAATTAATCACAGTCTCTAGTAGTTTCAGTCTTTCTATGTGTATATTCCTATACTCATATGTGTGTGTGTTAAGATATAAATACATGAATAATTGCCTTTCAAAAACAAGAAAGATGTAGGTAAGAGTTATGAATGAGACTTGGCCTGAATATTTAAAAACCTGTTAGCCCTTTCTATACTAGATAGCAGCCTTTCATCAGTAGTGGCTATAGTGTCACAGAGAAAGACATAGGGAGACACGAAGAAAGTATTTGCTTTAAGAATGCTGATAGCCTTCTGGTTCTACATAGTATGAAAATTTAATTATTATGGTCCATTTTAAATCCTTCTAAATTGTTCTGTAGAAATACACTATATAGCCTGAGTTTCAACCATTCAGCCTCAATGTATTTCAGAATGTCCTTATGATGTTACATTTAACAATCAAAGATGACAACTAAATGATGCAAGTTCACTTTAAGTCAGTCTATTGGTTTTCTGAGATATTAAAAAAAAAATTTAAACAGAACAAATGATTATGAAAGACCACTTGGAGCATAACAAGCAGATTATTCTTCAATGCTCATATTCCCTTAGTACAATTCATTTAGTTATGGTTGCTTCAAAAACAGCTTAACAATCCAGATTTTCATTCCCATTAAATTAAATTTTTGCTAAACTTTTTGTACAGAACAAATTAAGAATTACAAATTGTTCCTAAAATTGAAATAAACTAAGTTCAAAGTGTTTACAGATACAAAATCGAATAACTTTATAGTACCAACAATGTACAGACCAAAAGTACTATAAGTTAACTACTCTTGTACATAATGTAAAATAGAGATAAAAATTAATAGCCTGATACACTTTGTTTCAAGTTCAAGACTCACAAGAAGAAAGCACAAATGCTTGAGAATATCAAATCTTACCTAGTTTTCATAAATACCCATCGGTAACGCTATACCGGAGAGGGTGTGGCAGGCTCTTACTCTGGTAAGGCCTTCCTGTACTAAGTGTCTGTGGCCACATCGTCCCCACCCAAGTTGACTCAAGAGAGCACTTTCTGCTAGTGTGAATTTCCACGAAAGGCAGTCGCTGAGCACAGAAACCTCTTCTCTCAGGGTCCCTAAGCTCGCCCTTTGTATGGGCCTCCACATTCTTGTGGTACGTCAGAAATGCCCTGTGGAATGCAGTGCCTCCGTAATGGAATGTAAACTTATTCATGTTGGGCTATACCGTGTGAGGAAATACATGCAGTCAAACTGAGATGATACTGGTAGGTATATCTAATTTGACAAAATGATTAAAAATGTTATACTCCAAGATATCAATTTTTTTATACCTTCATTTCTAGAAAATGATAAGCAGTTATTAAATTTTACTTTCCTCCTTTAAAATCTAATTAAATGACTGGAATGACGCTCCTAAACCAAAATCAATGTATTTATTTAGAACTTACAAAAAAACATATTCACATGATATCGTCTTTCGATAGCAGGACAGCAAATAAATCACTTTAACAAAAAAGAATCTAACAAGAAACTGCTGATGCCATCAATTCCATTCCCCCAAATCAGTAGAATATACAGGAATCACAAGTTTTAATAGAAGTGTGAGAGGAAAGACTTACCATAAAAATGCACTTCATCTTTTTAAATATCTGTCCTCACTCATAAGTGTAACAATAACCCAAAAAGTAACAGCTATTTAAAACAAAAACATACACACATCAAGCACACATATAAATTGCACATGTGTGCAAATTACAAACTGTTTATATAAAGCATGACCTTTAACAGGCTCGTATTTCAGAAGTAACTACTTGGGAAAACCAAACATACAATGAAGCATCTCTAAATTTCTTTCAAGGCTCATTTAGAAATATTTTAACAATCATTACCATGCACAAATTAATAGAAGTTTGTTGCTCTACACAGTGAATCTCAACATTTAACCTTTGCTTATAAAAACAGAGCACAAGAAAAAAAAATTCAAGCGAGGGCCTCATGGCTGTGTCTTCTGCTCTGTTCCTTTTTCAGTAGCCTGTTGTCTATTTAACTACAGGAGAAGTACTAAATATTTGAGATTTATGCTATTAACGTTTTAATTCCTTAAAAAAAAAATCTAACCTGCACTGTCTTCAATAGTATCTTTGAAGCACCAGTAACAGCAATAGAGCTGCCACCTTCTTCCTATAGGAGCTCTTTTCTCTGCAGCAGTCTGCACTCCCCATTTCCCTGTGTGCTTTCTCTCAGGGAGTCCATGCGGCTTCAGCTCGTGCAGAGCCAACATTCCTTCTGACGGCTAATTTCCTGCTTGGATGACCCACCCACCCCTCCTGGCTGCAGTTCTGTGTTACGCATGTTGTATGGGCACTGTTTCCGCATACCAGCCTCATGACCTCACCGGCTGCCTGACAGACGCTCTTTATCAATTTCTATTAATTCATTATCTACTCTCTTGTAAGTCAAGGGCAAGTAGGAAAATCTGCAATGTCTGCTCTCCTGTGAGTCCTCAAGGTCAAATGCTTACATGTGCTCAGCAATGCAATTTTGTTATTAAAATTGACCCAAGCTGTATTATACACCAAAGGAATGCTGAATTGTATACCTGGCTTGAGGGATTATCATGGAAAAGACTAGCATAAATTTAAATCGAAACAACATGTGAAAAGTTGAAAGAGGCTGTGTCTGCTCTTGTTTTCCCTTCAAGAGAAAAAAGGTGGATCTTACCTCAGCAGTACTGGGGTGAACAGAGCAAGCAGTTTTTCCCTCTTGCCACAATCTACACCAGCAAAGGACAGTGGTGTGATGAGGACTACACTGAGGTAGTTAGTGTCTATGTCCTTGTGACCAAACTGCCAGAGAACAGCTCAGCTGAACGGATCCGCTGCTATCCGTCTACACGGTGGCACAAACAGGTCTCTGCTGATCACAGTGTTGTACACAGATGGCAGCTGATCAGTTTGTATAAAAGTTATGGTCCACATAACAGCTTTCCGCTTCAGCATGTAGACACATGCCTTGTCTAAAATGCCTTTGTTACGTGTTCACCATTTCATCGTGTACAGCTCACCATGCATGAGTTGAAGAGACTAGGAAGTACAGCTCTAATATCGTATCTAAAAATGACCTAATTTCATCAAATTATTAAAGAGCTAAAATAAACAATGACATTAAGAAATTCCCAAACATATCTATGTAATTTGTTGAGAAAAATGGTAGATGAATTCAAATGAATGGTTGACAATGGCCCTGAACAGGAAAAGACAGTGAACTGATCCCAAGAATCAAACAAGATCTCCAGAATGGCAACCAAATATCTGATATTCTTTAGTCTTACATGAATGGGACAAACCTCCCAAAATCTGGTGTAGGCTGTAAAAGAAGTTGAAATAAGGCGCATGTCTTTGTAAGAAAGAACCTGAACAGTAATTCAGGCCCCTTGAATAATACGGCATTCATAATTTTTGGAAGTTAAAAAAAAAAACACAACAACATATTTCCAAGAAAGGAAAAGCATAAATGCACACATATATGTAATTTCTTACAAAGATATTAAGTAATAAAATGTCAATTTATTTAATGCAACTGAATGAAACATGGACATTTCTCATGAGCCATACTTATCTTGTTTCATTTTGTTTTGTGGGTGTTTTATAGATAAGTCTTCCTTCTAATTCTACCAATAAGTAACACTGGCAATACTGTTTAACCTCTGTTTCAGATCTTTCCTTATATGTAGACTGAGGTGGTAAAAACTTACTACGTATCATCAAAAATAAAATACTTAGAATAAATTGAATAAAGGATGTGCATGACTTGTACACTAAAAACTACAAAGGAGTACTAACCTTGCAAATGAAACTTATGAGGTATACCATGTTCATGGTTTGGAGAGCTCAATATTGTTAAGATAGTAAACCTTCCCAAATTGATCTATAGATTCAATGCAATTCCAATCAAATCCTAACAAGCATTTGACACTGACAAGCTAATTTTAGAATTTATATGAAAAGGCAAGGACATAGAAAAGCTAAAACAATTTTGACAAAGTACAAAGACGGGGATTTAACTACATAATTTCCAAAGTTACTATAAAGCTACCCAAGTGAAGACAATGTGGTATTGGTATGACATGGAGATCAATTTGGAACAGAAGAGAGATTCTAGAAATAGACCTGAACAAATATGATCAACTGATCTTTACCCAATGTGCCAAGGCACTTTAATGGATTAAAAAATATTCTTTTCAATAAATGGCCCTAGAACAACTGAATATCTGTGGGGAAAAATATAAATCTGAACCCTTAACTGGTACCATATACAAAAATTAAACCAAAATGGATCTCATACCTAAATGGATGAGCTAAAACTATTAAATTTCTGGAAGAAAAATATGAGAAAAACTTTATGACAACAGATTAAGAAAAGATTTCTTAAACAGGACACTAAACGTACAAACTATGAGGTGTGATCAAAAGATACGGTGAATGTTTAAATTTAAAAAAATTTATTACACTAAAAGACACATTGCATTAATCCCCCTCAAAATACTCCCCCTCGGGTGGGGGTGGGAGGTGACGGTAAGGGGGGATCAAATATATGGTGATGGAAGAACTGACTCTGGGTGGTGAACACACAATGGGATTTATAGATGATATAATACAGAATTGTACACCTGAAATCTATGTAATTTTACTAACAATTGTCACCCCAATAAATTAAAAAAAAAATACTTCCCCTCGCTTCAAACATACTTATCCCACCATTCTTGCCACTTTCTGAAGCGGTTCTGGAAGTCCTCTTTCGTGAGTGCCTTTAGTTGCGCTGTTGTGGCTGCCTCAATGTACGGAATCATTTTGACTTTGGAGAAGAGCCAGAAGTCACACAGTGCTAGATCTGGTGAATACGGTGGATGAGGACACACCAGAATATTATTGACAGAAATTTCTGTACCAGAAGCAATGTGTGACATGAAGCGTTGTCATGATGGAGGATGAAGTAAAGACACTCATGAAGGAAGACTTCCAGAACTGCTTCAGAAAGTGGCAAGAATGATGGGATAAGTGTGTTCCAAGTAAGGGGGAGTATTCTGAAGGGGATTAACGGCAATGTGTCTTTTATTGTAATACATTTTTATTTAAATATTCACCGTATTTGTTGATCACACCTCGTATAAAAGAAAACATTAACATAACAGACTTCATTAAGATGCAAAGTTTTCTCTTTAAAGATATAATTAAGAAAAAGGCAAGCCACAGACTGGCAGAAAATTTGTGCAAAATATATACAGCAAAGGAACTGTATCCAGAATACATAAAGAACACTTGCAACTCAAAAATAAAGTCAATCCAAATTTTTTTAATGGGCATAATCCAATTTTTTAAATAGTTGTTTCAAATGGGGGAACTAACATTTCACCAAAAGAAGATAAACGAATGGCCAATAGCACATAAAAAAATTTCCACAACATTAGTTTTCAGAGAACTGTATAATAAACCCACAGTGAGCTTACCACCACATATCCACTAGAATGATGAAAATTAAAAAGATGACAATACCAAGTACTGGAGAAGATGTGGAGCAATATCAGAACTCTCAGAGACTACTAGTGGGAATGGAAAATGTTACAGCCACTGTGGAAATCAGTGTGACCGTTCCTGATAAAGTTAAACATACATTTACCATATAACCTAACAATGCCACTCCTAGGTATTTATTCAGAAGTAATGAAAACACGAATCCACACAGACAGATTTTCATGAATGATCATAGAATCCAAAAATTGGAAGCAACCCAAGCCATCATTTTCAAATTAATCTTTTTTTTTTTTTTTTTTGTAAAAGACTAATAACTACCTCACTTACAAAATTTAATAGGACTTATGAAATCAGTCACCTATTTTATATATAAGAATTGGCAACATATTTCATGGCTTGCTTAAAATAGGTCATGAGATAATTTTGCATGGGGATGGTCAGTGAAGTAAAATTTTAGTTTTGTCAAAATTTGTCCTTATAAGCATCTCTTTTTTGCTTCTGTATTCCCATTTATCTACTTGTCCAACCTACCTTACCCTACCCTATCCCCAACGTTCTTCAGGTGACTCAATGCCCACATTATCTCTTCATACCCCCTGTAATTCTCCCCATCTGTCAAAGCATGTACCACAACATGCCTAAAATCAAATATATTCATTTCAGTTCAGATATCCACCCACCTGATCCTCTTCAGGTTTTGGTGATAGCTGTCAAAGTCACCACTCTGCCAGACATCGGGTTTAAAGCATTGGAACCACCTTTCACTCCCATCTTCCTTGTTCTTTGTCTAGAAGTTCAGTCACTACATTCCATAAACCAGCCCTTCGAAATTACCCTCCCAGGTGACCCACCAACTTCTCTTTCTGTGAAAATACTAGTCAGGCCCTTTGCGTTGGCACGTCAAGGCCACTGTCATAGAGTTCCTGTTTCTGGTCTCAGCTTCACCAAATTGTTCATGATCTCTCCTCATTCTACTGACCTTAAAACTTCACTGGTTACGCACTGGTTTCACAGGCATCAGCCCAGCCTCTCGGTTCAAATCTAAATGATCACCTGTTTGTAAGCTTTGAAAATGAGAGTGTGAGGTGCAATCCAGTGAACAGAAATTAAATCTCTATAGCCAGGGACTCAATCCTAATTTTCCCCATCCTAAGGCCAGATGACTCTAGTAACCAGCTCGGTTTGGGAAACTTTGCCTTGGTTAATTACCTTTCATAGACTAACCCCATGTTATCTCCTAACTACAATTATTGCCAAACACTCGGACTCTAATTCAATGTCTTATCTATTAGGTTGATGCAAAAGTAATGGCGGTTTTTGCAATTGTTTTTAACCTTTAAACTGCAATTACTTTTGCACCAACCTAATACTTACTGTTCTATAAGCACATTCTTAGAGAAATTAAAACTCATACTTCTTGGGCTTGAATAGTTATCAGGCAGCTCTTCTCTATGGTATTTGAAGGACTATAATTACATTATACACTGATATAGTGTAAATGTCATAGTGTTTTCATAATCAATGAAAAGAATCTCCTGTTTAGCCACAATGAGGTTTCTAAACACAAATTATATAAAGGTTTTTTTAAAGTTCATTTAAATGGGAAAATAAAAGCCTGGAAATAAAGCCTGGAAGACCATATTCACAGAAACTCCTCTTTCTATGCTTCCAAAATTATATAATAAGTTAAAATTCAAGATCAGGTGACAGACTCATAAACTGAAATAGTCTCAAGATTCTTAATAACAATTAACTAATTATTATTTTAAACTACTTAATCCATCTGGCAGCAGAAGACCTCTGTCCTGGGAGCTATATGATTTAGACTAATGAAATGGAAAACTCTCAATTTAAAGTTTTCCTACTTGTAAAACTGAATTAAGTATGAATACCTAATAATGGTTTTTTAAATTCACCTTAATGAACCCAAAATATTTTTTTATAAAACAAGAAACTGTTTGACAGATTTTGTCCATTGCCCTAATTTTTTAAATTATACAAAAATGTTTAATGAAGGGGCCGGCCCAGTGGCTCAGGCGGTTAGAGCTCCATGCTCCTAACTCCGAAGGCTGCCTGTTCGATTCCCACATGGGCCAGTGGGGTCTCAACCACAAGGTTGCCAGTTCAACTCCTCGAGTCCCACAAGGGATGGTAGGCTCTGCCCCCTGCAACTAAGGTTGAACACGGCACCTTGAGCTGAGCTGCCTCCTGGATGGCTCAGTTGGTTGGAGCGCGGGCTCTCAACCACAAGGTTGCCAGTTCAATTCCTTGACTCCTACAAGGGATGGTGGGCAGCACCCCCTGCAACTAAAATTGAACACGGCACCTTGATCTGAGCTGACGCTGAGCTCCCAGATGGCTCAGTTGGTTGGAGTGCATCCTCTCAACCACAAGGTTGCCGGTTCGACTCCCTCAAGGGATGGTGGGCTGTGCCCCCTGCAACTAGCAATGGCAACTGGACCTGGAGCTGAGCTGTGCCCTCCACAACTAAGACTGAAAGAACAACAACTTGAAGCTGAACAGCACCCTCCACAACTGAGATTGAAAAGGACAACAACTTGACTTGGAAAAAAAGGCCTGTAAGTACACAGTGTTCCCCAATAAAGTCCTGTTCCCCTTCCCCAATAAAATCTTAAAAAAAAAAAAAAATTTAATGAAGAAATGACAAAGGTATCTTAATGACATTAATACACTAATTAGTGTATTAGACATTAATACACTAAGCAGTTTATAGCTATAAAACATAAAGTAAACCATATCAATAAACGATAAAGTAAAAAATATCACATTAAACATAGTTTTAAAATCTACATTATGTTTAAATTCTAACACAAAAAAGACATTGATATACATGTCTAAACTATAACTTCACTTTATATAGTTCAACTATTTCTTAATTCATAAAGTACTTTTAAACAATTTTCAGTACGTACAATAAAGTTGGATACATAATATAGAATAAAGTCATTTTCTTTAACATTCAAATATATATTTTGTTGGCTTTCATATATATTTAATTATATATAAATATGTTTATTATATATATATATATATATATATATATATATATACATATATAATTTAATTCATGGTAAAAATAAAATAGAGGGTCCCTGATCCATGAGTAGGAAATTTTAGTTTAATAAAGACATTCTGATCTCACCACGTATATTTTGCTTCATACATCAATTGCTCTCTTAATATCCTTACTCTTGTTATTTTGTTAGTGTTCCCAATACTGAAAGTATCATTCTTCAAACAAAAACAAATTTAGCTGCTATATAGCTTAAGAGACTTTGAATTCATAAGGTAAAACAGTAATTCACACATCCCTCCAACCCACCCCAACCCCCAGAATATAACTGTGGCATAAACAAGGGTTGTGAATTCCTTTACACCTAGCGGGAGATAAACAATTCAAACATTTAACAGAGAAAAAATAATACTGTATTTCATTGACACACGCATGTCAGACTTTAAAACCTTTATAAAGTGTAATAATATTTACTTCTGCAAGAGAAACCCAAACATCACTGCAAATAAGGACCTCTAGGGTGAACTCTCACACACTCATTTATACCAAAGATCATATATGACAAATTCCCTGACTGAAGACCTCAAACATCAGATGACCTGTGAAATCACATCAACCACACACACAAAAACTCTCGATAAGGCTACTTACTTTGCTAAGACACTACCAAAGCCAGGATTCCAAGGACAACGAAAGCTTGCATTTATATGTACAGCACATCTGTAAAGCTGTAGTTATAGCAACCAAATTCCCAACTTGATCCAGCAATTGAACTCCCTCTCCAGAGAACAGCTTTGCTCTGTGCATCAGGTATCACATCAAAATATGATTTAAAAGGGGCAGGGGTGATCTACAAAATGCTAAAAATCATGTTCGCTTTCCAGGATGAAGAGGTTTCATATTGAAGCAGAAGTACAACCAATCCCTGAGGGGGAACGTTTTAGTATATGCTATTGTATCGTTTACATATTTTACTCTACTCCTTTAATTTACACCTATCTTTTCTCAAATTTAACATAGGCTATATTTACATCAAGTGCAACTTAACTTTCCCTTCAATACATCAACTCTAGTCAATTCAAGCTCACATGCGTTTCATAATTTTATTTGCCTTCATTTAGAACTCTTTCCCAGCATTTCTTTAAAGTCTTTAATATATACCTTTACCTCCTATATGTCATGGGAATACCTGGACTTGAGTCAATGTTAGGTAGGACAAGTAGGGATTACAGATGATGTAAGACGTGAAGGAGTATGGCTAAGCTGATGAAGCGTGTGAGCACAGGGCTAAGGAGAAGAATGATCTAGCGAAGAAAGATCATTAACAAACAGACTGTGAGGGAAAACTAAAGAACAAGCATAAACAGAGGCTGCTGGCTGCCTACTGCAACACCCATTCTCCTCTTTCTCCTTAGAAGGATATTTTTATATTACTATTTTTAGTAGGGGCACATTGCATCTCACAATGAAACACTACATGTCTCAGGCTCCTGGGTGGCCTGAAGTGGCCACATGACTACATTCTGGACAATTAGATATAAAAAGAAATGTTGTTTCAAGGAATCTGATTTGGATGGAAGTTAACTTTTCTGCTCTCCTGCCTTTCCTCCTGCTTCTTACTTCCACGGCAGACTTGATAGCTGGAGTTCGGAAGCCACCCTGCACTGTGAACTGACAACCCTGAAAATGGAAGCTATGTGCTAGTGGAAGCAGAAACGAAAGATGGAAGCCTGTCACCTTTTCACACTGTGGAGCCCCACACCATCCTGGACCATCTGCTTTCAGGGATTTTATACATGGGGGGGGGGGGGGGAATTAGCTCCTGCTGTGTTTATACAACTGTTTTATGCAACCAAAACTAATTGTTATGAATACAGTAAGCAAAACAATAACCAACAATATACCATTTCCCTTTTCTCCACCTTCTGCACTCCTGCACAGAATGACTTTGTAATCTCTTGGCTTTGATGTCACATAAGCAGGGTCTTTGTATGTTTCAGCAGCACATTCTAGGCAGGCACATAAGAGGCAGTCAAAACCATCTGTCGGATGAATGAGTAAGAAGGATACGCATCTAAAGATTTACAGGTGAGCAATTTGGAAGGGAGGTCAAGATAGAAGTAGTCATTAATACTAACTAAGCATCAAGTTGAGGACTCTCTTGAAAAGATACAACTAATAGCCTAGGGCAGGGGTGTCCAAACTTTTTTCAACGTTTTTTACCAAGGGCCATATGTGGCAAAATACACAAATAGCCAGGCCACTCACTCGAGGTGAAGTATGTATTGCCTCACCTGGTTTATTTAAGTAAACTAAATATATTTTTGGAATTTGCTGCGGGCCAATTAACAATGAATGGATTGCGGGCCGCAGTTGGCCCTCTGGCCGCAGTTTTGATACCCCTGACCTAGAGTAATATTTGACTCTAGAAATCAGTTGTGGCCATTTTGGTCGTTATTTTTGATAGTCCTTTTGGTAAATGATTCTCCTAAGATACGGAGTTTTTAGGACCTAATCCCTTGTAGTGATTAGGTTTTGTACACATTAATATTTTCAGAAAACAATACATTAATCATTCATTCTTGATAACTACCCATTTGACTTAATAATTACATAACCTATGAAGTAGAATGTTTGGGCAATCTCGATACGGATGTGTCAGTTTTGTAAAACTGCTGCTGGATTAGGTGTGGGGGAAATAACTGTAGAAGACTGGGGAGAAACCAGTTAAGTCCAAAGGATTGATTCACACACACACACACACACACACACACACACACACATTTATGCATATATGTGTATACTATAATCTAGTTATATATTCCGTTATACATGTATGTTTCAATGTATAGAGCAAATAGAATATTTTTAAATTAAAATAGAGGCGCATTTCTATGAATCCCTGGCTAATCTACTCTTTTCATTAGCTGAGCAACTACAGGTCCCAAACACACGCTTCTGGAAAATAAAGTGACAATAAGGAGTATAAGACCAAGCCTGAGATAAGTAGTTCTAACGTAACTTATCAGCGCCTACAAATTCTGCCATCATCCACTAACTTTAGATCATTCCGAATATGGATTAAACAAAGTCTTATGTTTTCTCTTGAAAGGAAGGAGGGAGGGAGGGATTTTATTTTTTAAATCAATTTTATCTTTTAAATAAATAAACAATTTCTAATAATGCTGGCTATAAAGACAACTTCTGAAAAGCTTATGTATCACTCATTTAATCCTGTATTTTCCCATGGTGGGAGGGAATGTATTGTTTGAACACCATATTATTTTTAGAACTCAATGAGGACAGATTTAAGTCTAGTTTTCCTCCCCCCCCCCCATTCCTTCTTCAATAACTACTCTTTCCCTTCCATGCTTAATCTGTGCTCCTATTGTGATTTTGTCAATACCGGAAGGTAAATCTTACCTGTAATGTACAATTTCTAGAACTCTGACCCTCATTTCTCTTTATACTTTTTGGATAAATTTAATGTCCAATCAAGTTACCCACCCTTCCATAACATAATTCATTAGTGAATTATTTTTAAAATGCCATACTCCCTTCTCCAATAAGGTATCACATAACTTGTAACTAATTTATACTCTTTCAAGGGTATGATTTTCTAATCGTATACAGCTCTTTACATGAAATAAGGAATATTTAAATGTCTCAGCCCTATTGCATACAGAATCATTCTTCCATTCTTCCATTGTTTCACCCTCTTTCATTACTGTGAAAACTACCAAGTTCTCAGGGCTATCAATTAACTTATCATGTAGCACTGAAAAGCACAAAGTAGGCCTGTGCTTTTTAAACTTAAGTAGCTCATTGTTTATCATGTGAACCATAAGGAGAATAGTATTTCAGCCTCTCAGAACTGATTAGTTAAATGCCTTGCTCCCCCACTTATCCTCATTAAAGCTGCCAGCTCTAATTTAAAATGTGATTATTGAGAGTAACACAGCATAATTTTAATTTTTAAATTGTGGATATATTTGGTATCAATGAAAGAGAAGCACGAATCGTAAATGGACACAGCCAACGTGGTACAAATAAATAATGTGTGCCTTTCTCCCTACCTCCAGCCAATGATACCTGAGACCTAATTTACCAACAGTCCAACCAAGTTATGCAGCTTTGTAAACCAGACCTCTCTCTCATGAATGCCACCATCACCAATGCTTTCCCTACTATTGGATGCCCTAAACTGCACTTCTATTCTGGATAACTTGATGCTATTCTTACACCTTTACTCAAGCTATTACTTATGTTTGGATTGCCCTCCCTCAATCCTATCTCTGCGCCATCACTCATTCTCTTCACTATGTCTGGATTTCCTTTCCAACCCCTGCCCGAGAATCTCACTCATAAACCCCACTGAAAATCCACTTCCATAAGAGCCAACCTTGATTACCATCCACATACATTAAAATACTCCTGTCTTTAAAAGGATTTTTTGCATTCTGTGTGCTCTTTGCTACATCTATTTAAACTGTACTGTTACATGATACTTAGGCAAGTTTTTCATGTTTCACATATGACGGCCTCATCTCCCCAACCAGGTATTAAGTTACATGACAGCAAGGAGTAGAGTATCTTGCTTCCTTTCTATACTCCAGCAACCATACAGTGGGACTTAATACAAGTTTCAATTAACGTTGCAGATAACATGGAAATATGCCTCAAAACTTGAACTCTACTAAATCTATTTTAGAATGAGACAGAATAACCCATAAATATGAAAAGGACCCATGAACCAATTCTAACTTTTGATGGCATTTCAGCAGTTTCCAGTAACCGTGCTTTGCCAGTTACAGGCAGAATTTTTTTACGACACTTGTAGTGTACAGACAAGCTTGCTTACTAGGTCTGCCGCCAAACATACCCTGGTAGCTAGACCCTAACGTCTTAGACCCTAATTCATTGGAAGCCCCATCCCTCTGTACAGGTGTTTGTCCCCAAACCCTCTGACTCCCAGGTTTACTCACAACCCTTCCCTTGGCATCTTCCAACTTCCTAGAGCTATGGACAGCCTGGGATTATCTTTTCCTCCAACCTTACAGCCCCTGCCTCGCCACCACATTGATATGAAGTGAAGAGATTGTTTATCGTTTGCTCTGTTTGTAAAAAAATAATATAAAAAGTTTTTGATTATCAGAGCAATAAAGATAGTATTCATGATTAAATATGGTGTGTGTGATCATTTCTATTAAAAGACACTTCCTTATAGACCTCTACGATAAAATTAATTCCATTGAGGAAACCAGATTCAATGTTTTAATAGAAGTGATTATTTCCCAGGATTGTGACCAAGGTAAATTCAAAGAAGAGCCTGTAGAATAATAATGCTTCATGTCTTAAATATCTAGTATACTGTATTTCTTTTTAACAAATAGATGTAAAAATGATTGATATATTATCAATAGTAGAAAAAATTCCCACTTTAAGTTAGTATACAACCTAGGTAAACTATTTCCTTCTCCAACAAGCAATCCAAACTGCAAGTTGAAGGTTAGAAACACAGTCTAAGCATATCTTTAGTATCTAAATTAGAATTCTCAACCTTTCAAAGAAGCCAGCCGCCAAAAACTAACATTAATCCCAGTTATTATACTGTGACTTTCCGATAAAATAGGCTTCTGCATTTATAGAGTCGGGCAATTCTGGAAGTGAGAAAATTTGAAGTCTATAACAATTTCTATTAGTTCATTAAATATACCAATTTAGAGCACAGTAGGGCAATACACATTATTAGCATTTCCCTGTCCTTACATAGAAAAAAACCAAAAACACATGAAGAAAGCCATTTCTACACCTGCAACTTTATTTAAGATAATTTTCATTTATTGCTTTCCAATCCCACTGCTGTTGCAAATGATGCCTTTGAAAAAACTAGTGGCGGGGGTGGGGGGAACGACTCTTTTTCACGATACTTCACTATACTCTGCCTGTCATTGTCTTAAAATATCAACCTACCATGACTATGGATTTAAATAGTGTGTCAGAGAGTTAGTTGTGGAACACACAACTGCACAACTTAGTGACCGCAACTGCTTTGCCTATAGGTTTGGAAAAACACATACAGTTTCTGCCATTTCTACATTCATCTCTGGCAAATGTCCCCATTGGCATTTTCCTAAATGATAGTGAGAATAACCTTTGCTACATTCCTAAAATACCTTTGCTCAGCATCTTTCTGATCATCCAAAAAACTGTATTTTAAGTAAGACTTTAAGAAAAACATAACTATAAATCATACATTGCTTCAAGAATACAAATTGTACTCCAAATAAGCGTTTAGCTCTATCTTAGGACAATATTATATGCAAAAACATTGTAAGTCAGATTACAGCCACTTGTCCAAATACCAATGCTTCAAAACTTGATAAATCTAATAGATTTACAATAAAACTCATAAAAACCACATTTGTATCACTGAAATTGCTCAGAGTGGGAAGAGTGAGTAAGCTGGCACTGAAAGTCACAAAGGAATTCATAGGCTGCATAAATGTTATAAATCGTATCAAGGAACGATATTCATATTTGAATAACCAAAGTAAAGATATGCAACCAAAACAACTTTTATCTGTCTAAAAAGAAAACAAAAAATTTTAAAAAATAATGAAAACACAAAATGCTGACCTAAACGTCAACTGAGGAATTCAATAAAGCTAATGAAATCTGGAAGCAAGTGACAGATTTTCTGCAATGTATATCACCCTTCTCACTTGATATTGAGTGAACAATTACATGAGAATTAGTTAAAAATATGAACTGTTGTTTAAAGTACTTTGATTCAAAACTAACTAATCTACCTGTCAACAGGAGTGGACATTTTCAAGAGTATGATCAAGTGATTTCTCATCTATACTGATAACCAATTTCTAGGCTAATATGATAAAAACATGGTCAACGTGGAGAATCGCCCTTGAACTGGTTATTTTATAAATTCAGAAGACTATTATTAATACCTAAGCTGTATTATTCTTGAATCAAACCTCAATATTTTCTGGAGAGATCAATACATATGACTCACTCACGTCAACCTCTAGTGTGGTACCAGTAGAGCCTCTCTCATGTTAAAACAATCTCAGTATTATTCCTAAGGCAACATCTCCAAAGGAAACAAACAACTTGGACAGAGCAAATGTCACTGGGTGCAACATGAAGGAATAACCTATATATAGGACTAGCTCGTCATTCAGTCTGAATACCACTCCTTCCTTCATCCCATTAAAGTACTGACATGCGAGCATTTGACATCCAGCCAGAGAAAAAGTAACTTATGTCATCTTTTAAAATAATTAGACATAGAGTCCAATGTGTTCATGAAATAGGGCTGAACTACAAGTCCTCTTTCTTCTAGAACAGCAGTGTTTTTTTAACGTTAGGTTCCCTTTCCACAAGTGAGAACAAGCTGTTACTTGACTAGTTGTTGATGGCTGGTAGTCAAGACGGACCTCACAGGCTCCATCACAGCTGTAGGAACTCAGTCTATGAACTGAGTTGGTACAACAGACCTTGCAGCAAGATGATGAAGTCACTAACCTCCGTTCTCTTTAACATGTGTAAATTTCAAATCACATTTATTACAGCATTATTTATAATAAAAAGTATTGAAAATTTACTCTTTACAATTGTTATCTAAATTGTGGAAGTTCAAATAACTGAACATTAAACAGACGTTAAGATGTATAAAGAGAAATCTTTTATAGTTTTTAATATTATGAGGCAATGCATATACATATACATATTCTTTAATTGAAATAAGATATTAAATTGTTTATAAAGTACGCTCTTAAGTATGTGGAACACATACATGTAAGACTAGATGGAAAAACACTGAAATATTAAAGAATAATTGTCTTGGTTGAGAGTTGTGATGTTTTTCCTTCTCTTTATCTGTGATAACTTATGCAGTAATTATTATTTTTTATATTAAAATTATATGTAATTTTTAAAATATGCCAGTGCTTGAATGTTTTTGCCTACACCTTCTTCTAAGTTCAGAAATAGAGTTCGACAGAGTCTCCAAAAAAGGAACCAAATAATAGGTCCTGTGTTTGAAGAAGCAGAAGAGTGTTGTTCTTCAATTCTCCATCCCTTGGGGAAACAGGATTCTAAAATTACAGGAGCTAGGTGTCAGGGTCACTCCCGGCTTTCTAGACAGAAATCTAGGAAGCACATCCCCCCACCGTCCGATACTGCCGGAGTTCCCTCAGTCATAAAATACAGGTAATAATGGCACCTCCCTCAAAGGATAGTTGTGAAATTAAATGATTCAATATATGTAAAGCATTTAAAATGGTGCCTGGCAAACAGAAAGCCCTGTCAAAGACTTAGCTATTTTTCCCACATCATTTTATTACTACAACTATTACTACTTCTATTACTACTACCGCCACCACCAACACCACCACTATTACCGTGACTATTGCTACTATAAGAACAATAAACAAATAGGCAATAGATCTTCCCTCCCTCATGGGACCTTTTTCCAAAGAGAATAATGCCTGCCAAACTGAACTCGGAGAAGTAGAAGGGCAAACGGGCATGGCAATTGCACCAGAGGTTGTTTTTCATGAGATGCAACATGCCCCTGGCACTCTTTCACTACCATTCTGGCCGCCAAAGGCCCACCTCAGTGCCTTCTAGTACCCGCCATTTGACATAATGATATAAATTGCTTCTCCCTGTCTCACTGACTCTGACTTTTCATAAAAATGTGTTCACATCTTTAAAATAGATTCTTAACATGTCTTGACCCATTCAGAATGATTTATCAAGAATATATTTTAATATGTTCATAAAAGCTTTAAGTTACAGAAGGTGAGGAGTGGGGAAGGGAGAGCACTGCTCTTTAATAAATTTAGTCAATTTAAATATTTATTTAGTAATTTAAAATACAGATACTTAATCGGGGAAAGTTTTTAAAATCTTTAGTCAAAATAAAAATATTTGTGAAAAATACACAATTGGGGAAAAAACAGCTAAGATACCCTCAGTCAGGGAACCTGCACACATGAAGCCACATGTATAACAGATGGGTCCCAACCCTCTTTGGCTATAGCTGATTGGAACTAGGCACACATCAGCCCCAAGCCCAGCCAATCAGACTGGAGCCTAAAGAATCCAAAGAAAAGACACAGGCACTACAGTCAAATGTTGTAAACATTAGGGACATAAGGTCATAAATCAACAGTTGGCACATACAAGCCAAAGTCACAGGGAGAAAGACATTAATAGCCTTGGAGAGCGGGAAGCCAGTCCACAGACAGATGCAAAAATGAGAGACCATATGGTCCTAAGAGTCAGGAAAGTCAACGACAGTTCCTGGCTTTCCATTTCTAGTCCCATGTGGTCTCAATGAACTTTCTTTTCCTCGCTTTAGATGTTTATGAGATTGCCTGTTACAAAGGCATATTTTATTCCCTATGAACAAACGTGTCCTAAATTAGCCTGACATGTTCATGTAACAAATGGACATGTCACCAGCATGTCTTTTGTTCTTGCCCTTTGTTAAAGAGATTGCAACAGTGTTTACAACATAAAACAGTCCTTTCTTACAGATTTACACGTTAACACCCCAAGCTACTGCCTTGCTTTGTGTCATGAAAGAGGAAATAGGAAGAGAAAACAATTCTGCAAAAGAACTCAATTCTGCAAAAGGATTTCCAGCTTCACAGATAATCTATTACAGAATGTCTATAAGATACCTGCTTCTTGGAAGAAACATGGACTCCTTAATGAACACGGAACCAGAGAGGAGGATATACCAGCAGGTCCCAATATCATCAGGACTGAAAAGAAAATAGAATCAGATGGTTATAACAACAACAACAAAATCAAAATATATATAGCACAAAGTGTTGTCCATGTTACTTTCAGAATCATGAAGGACAATGAAATAGCATAAAGCATGTTCATAAAAATGCCATTATTTGACTCTTGGAATAATTTCTTTAAATTATTTTTTATCTCCCAAATAAGCTAAAGATATTTGTCAGTATATTTAAATATTTTAAATGTTCCTTAGGCGTAAATCACCTACCATTCCAAGTTTCATTTTTTAGTTTAATTTTTTGAACTCAGAATACTCTCCGTTGCTTCATAAAACAAAAAATATGGAGGAAAACTGAAACTCAGTCTTCCCAACCCTTCCCCATGTCTACCAAGCTCCCATATTTCTCCACCATGCTTGTCGGATATTCTTTCAGAATTTCTTTACTCATATTCACACAAATTACGGACACATATTCTCATTTCCTCCACCATCTTATTTTTTTCTTTTTTTTTACAGAAAAGACAGTACACTCTACAGTGTTCTACCTTTGTGCTAAATTCTAGAGATCTTTTCATCTGATCGGTATCTTGTGGATGTGCCATATTTAACTTAAGCAACAAGTCATTTCACTTGTTTCTAACCGTAGGCAACCATTTAAAAAAAAAAAAAGAAAACTGCAATGATTAATCTTGCATATACTGTAGTAACTGTAACCAGTAACAAGAGGTGCAACCGTTGGACCAGAGGGTACACACACTGTCCTTTCTGATAAATACTGTCAAATAGTCCTCCCCAGGTGGTTAGCAACTTACCTGCCTACCTGCTCCCACACATCCTTACTTCTACAGTTTGTTACATTTATTGAACAAACATTTAACTAACAATCAGTGGTGGGGGCTGTTCTAGGTGCTTAGAATATTTCAGAGAACAATAACAACAACAAAAAAGTCCCTGTCCTCATGGAGCTTATATTCTGGTGAGACAATACAGATAATAAACAACAAAAATACTAAATTGGAAAATTATAAATCAGAGCTCTAAAGAAAAAAAAAATAGCGCAGGGTAAGGAAAACGAGGGTGGGGTGTTACAGGTTTAAATGGGTGCCAAAGACAAGTCTCACTGAGAAGAGCACAGCTGAGCAAAATGAGTTGGCCAAGTGGATCCTGAAGGGACCAGCGTCCCAGGCAAAGGGCAGGGAGGATGTCAAGTGTGCATGCAAAGGCCACAGGCTGACACTACCCAACAAGGCCAGCGTGGTGTGGCAGAAGCAGAGTGGGGAGGGGAAAGCCACTGGGGAGACGAGGCTTTCTGTCACTGGGACTTTTAATCAACCTTCCGGGGCTTTACCAATCTGCTTGGTGAAAAATGACACATTCGTGTCATTTTCTTTTTCATTTCTTTTTCTTATTGTTATAAGAGCATCTTTTTTTTTCTTGTTTACATGAGTCATATCTATATATTTTTCTGTGAAATCAATTCATAAAAATTTTTGCTGATTTTCTAAGTTGGGGGATTTTTTTTCTTATCTAGAGGTACTTAATAAAAATGAGCCTTTGAAACCTGAGCGGTGAGTATCTTTTCGCCCCATTTGTTGCTTATGCTTTGACTTTGTTAATGGTGCTTTTTGCCATATGTAAGTTGTTTTATTTTATAGACTCAAGTTTAGCAAATTTATTAGGATACAAGCTCAGTTACTATTAAAACAAGACACAACAAAAAGCTAAACAGAGCAACAGCTTAACCAAGGAGGAAGTTCATTTCTCTCTCACACATGTAACAGCCTGAGCACATGGATCCCGGGGCTGATAAGGTGTCCACAGGGTATGGAAACTCAGGCTCTTCCCATTGTGTGGCTCTGTCGCCCTCAACCTGTGGCTCCCATCTCATAGCGTAAGGTGGCCGCTCCAAACTTCACCGCCATACTTTCTAGCTAGCGGGAGGGGTGGGAAGGAAGTAGAGAGCACGCCAGCTGCTTTTAAGAGAACAGGAGGCAGCACACTACACACCCCTCAGATCCCAGGGACTCAATCACATGCAAGTGCTTCAAAGGAGTCTTCAACGATCTCTGCCAGCTTTTTTTTTTTTTTAAGAATACTAAATTCTATTTACAGTACTGAATAACTACATAATTTATTTAAAACACCAACCACTATCACCTAATCATTTTCATTTTGCTGCTTGCTTCTAAAACAAATCATCAGTTGATCTCTGCTCTTCCCAAGTCCATTCCTAACCAATTTCACAACTACTTAGTCCTTCATAGCAATGCAGACATAAAACATAAAGGAACATATTGTCAAATAGAGTTTAGTTCCATCAAAACCAGAGAAGTAAAATGATTTCTCAAGTGAAAATGCGAAGTACTTCAAAAAAATAATTTATACCCTTTTCTCCCCAGTTTTTAATCATTAGCTTTTGCAAACAACAATCATTTACCTAGTTTGGGTGGGGGGAAAAAAACAAAAAAACAAAACTTTCTTAACATAAGGTGAAAACACTATTATTAATTCTATTTTATGTCAAGCAAAAACGTGTTCTGCCAGATGCAAGAATACTTTACATTTTCAAAAATAACAAGCACTAAAACCCTGAAATAAAAAGAAGGAAAAAAGGAATTATTTTGTAAACTTTTTTTAATCTGTTCTTACAATGGTCCCTTTATCACCAAAGGTTGGTCAAGGGAAATGAAATCTAGAAAAACTAGGAAACTAAGGCAGATTATCACTTACTATGTGGCCAATTACTACAGCTGTTGCAAGGATTAAATGAACAATGCTCACTAAATGCAAATAATTATTCTATAGCTTTTTCATCATGTGAAAAAGTACAATAAATGTCACTCTGGCCTAGATTAACTGTGACAGAGCATATAACAAACATTCACTGGCTTTTTAGTTATTCCATGTCTGTCCATTTTGAAGGCAAAATTACTATGGACGTTATAAATGCAAGGGTCATAAACTCAGCTTTCCTGGCACTGATTATAAAATACCCATGGAGTAAAAGGCAGCCAGTGCCTACAGTGGATAAAATACTGTGACAGCAAATATTCTGGCACCCTGAATACTTTTTGATTGCCCTATCATTAGGGTTGACTCTTCATATCAGGAAAATCTTGGGAAAGATTAATGGAAGTAAAGATAAGCACCCTGTCCTCTCAAGAGTTCCCATTTATTATAATTTTGTTTGCCTGATAGATGACTATTTCTCTATCTTTTCCAAAAAATTCAAATGTTCACTTATAAAGAGTTACACCTGCTTGCACAGGCATTGCTTACACGGAAAATGATCAATCAACAAAAAATTATTGCATTTATTGCATTTCCTACATGCCAAGCCAAGTAAGATCATCGTAATTTCTATACTATTGAGTCATTTCTTTTAAAGATTCAAGTTTTACAAAAGTAAGCTAATTAGAACTAAGAATACAAAAGCAATGAATCTTATTTTAAAGATGTTCTGGAAATAGCTGTAAAGTAGAAAAAATTCTCCTTCTTTCCTCCTCTCTTCCCACCCATCCCCCATAGAACTCAGGTTTGGTTCCTGTTCTGAAAATCCCTTGCTGTTAGATGCCACCAGAAAAAACTGTTTTACTTGGTCTTAATCGTCCAGAAAATTCTGCCAGCTTTATTAGAAATCACTGTACCAACCATGCTCACTTTCTTCCCTTTCAATTATGCCTCAGGCAGGCAGTGTTTCAGCATGGGGGACAACCACCATCCCTTCCAGGTCCACAAAAACTCCCTTCCCACAGTGCGGCTGTTACCTGACGGGTTTTATAGCAATTTTATATGTGCGAAGTGATGATGATTAATTTTTTTTTTAAGAAAAGATGAAAAAGAGTTTCTAAGAACAGTACTTAGCAGCAGCAGCAGCATCAAACTTTTCTAAACTTAAAGGGTAAGCAAAATTAATCTGAGATCTTGCTTGCAGATGGGCACACTGGCAATGGAGTTGGCTAATGAAAGGTTGCCATCATCATCATCACCATCATCTAGGATTAATACTGAGATTTTACTCTGTCCAGTGGTTCTCAAGCTTTCGTGTACATGTTACCTGGGGCGCTAATTAGAAATGCATGTTCCCAGGATCTACCTATCTCACCCAGTCCCCTAATTTCTGATCATTAGGTGGGAGATCCATCACAATACCTTTTAAACACATATCCCAGGCGATTCTTACGCATGGGCTTTTACAAAGTTTGAAAAAGCTTGAGAAAAACTGTCTCAATATCAAGCACCAACAAAAACAAATGACAAGGGGAGAAAAAAACCCTACAATTCTATCACTGTCTATGCAATTAGTTGCATGTGTTTTATTCTCCAGTGTTACTTTAATTTTTCTCACATAATTGTTTTATTGTTTTAAAATTATGAGCTAAGGAATCCCTTTAAGGGTTGTTAAAATGGCAAAAGCTGAGTCTTGTAATAAACCTGACTGAGCATTTCCAAATAACCTTAGTCTTACACCACCAATTAACAGGTAGAAAAGAGAAACCTAAAAATTAAAGAAGTACATATAGCAAAGTAATACTTTGTAAGTCTCTCTGTTCAGCCAAATGGACAATTTTTAGACTGAGCTAAGGACTATAATAGACAATTGATTTAATTCCTATACATCCCTCCTATAAGTGACATAAATGAAAGCCACAAAAGCCTAGCTGTTATGGCAAGGCACTCAGAAAGGCTCCTGTTTTTGTTTTGTTTTGTTTTGTTTTTAGTTTTCATCAACAGGGAGGAAATGAATAAAGCCAAACAAAACCAAAACAGCAGACGAAAACATAAACAGACCATCACAAAATGATCAATTCACCTTCCAGTATAACCAGATAGAAGGACTCTGAAGCAGTCAGCAAGGAATGGCTCCTATTGCCCATTATTCTAAGTCCAAAATGGAATGGCAAGTTTAGACTTGGAATAATGGGGAGCAGGCAAATATATAATCTCCTCCCACTCTTTTCCCACCTTATTTCCTTCTATTCCTCAACACACACCCCCACTGCCGACTGGTTGTTCCTTTCCCACACTGCCTATCTGCCCAAGGTGTGCTGTCTCCCTCCACCTTCTAAATCACACTGCACCTTACGGGAACGGCTTGAGCCCTACTTCTTTTATAAAGTCTTCTCACTTACTGTTTTCCAAACTCCAAAATACTTGTCACATCTAATTTCATTCTATTTTACAACTTCCTTTTAGGCAGGAACTGTGTGCTGCACCTGGTAAAAACCCAACACTATCCAACACTATTTCAGTTAGCATTTGCTCAGGTAAATCAGATCATGACATGCCTCTGCTGTTACCCCTGGATCCTGAACAGGAGAAAGTTCAAACCCCTTGGTTTAGCATATGAGGGAAGCAATATGTTGCCATTCAAAGAGCAAGGGTTTTAGAACATATATTCTTTTATACTAGCCACGTGATCCTGGTGAAGTTAAATTCTGAGATTCTAGCGCCTGAACCGTAAAATGGGGATATCAATACCTTCTTCACAACGTTACCTTGATTTAATGAGGCAGTATATACATGGAGTACCTTGCATAACAGGTACTTACAAAATACTAGTCCTCCTCATCTCCTTTCCTCTCTAACGACCATCCCTGAAAGGGCCAACCCACAACTTCACTTTCTGCTCCGATTTTCCACATATTCTATGCTGCAAACTTCGCCCTGTTCAGTTATGCTACACTTTTTTCCCCCACCTATGCCTCAGGGCATTTGAATAAACCTGCTGTTCCAGCTTCTAAATACTACCTTTTGTCTAGTAAACTTATTACTCATCCTTTGAATTCCAGGTTAACTACCACTTCCTCTAAGAAGTGTTTTGGTATTTTCCAAATAAAGTGAGTCATCTTCCTCCTGGGTTCCCAGAGCAATTAGGATGTGCTCACATGCAGCAGTTGCCAGAGTCTCAAAATTACTGTTAGAGTCTTCCCCCACTAGCTTCTAAACTCCTTTAACTCATCAGTAGCCCCAATATATACACTATATAATGTCTGATTGGTACTTAGGTATTTTCTTAATAGATGAATTAGTAACTGAATAGACACCAACTCAGATATGGTATTAAAGAGTCTGAAAGTCAAAGATGTGAGTTTCAATTTACCAGTAACTGGAAAAATGAAGCCAGGCTTAACCTTCCACGTCCATATCCTACAAGTCCACAAGGTGGCGACGTTGCCACATAAAAATGCTGTGTGTGCCGTTCCATATTCAGTATTTATAATGCCGGAAGCTAATAAAAGTGATCAAGCTGAAGTTGACAAAGGGGTTGAAAGAATAAGCTAGTAAATCAAAAGAAAACTGATTAAGTCAGCAAAGACAATTATGGGAGGGCAAAAAAGTAATATGAAAAAGCTACTTTATTCAGCTATTAATACAATGAGATAACTTAAGTGGAGTGCAATCAGCCAAAAAGATTGTTTATGGAGATGAAGGCAGGGGGGACTATGAAGAAAGGACTTGTAACAAAATGGGAGAGTCAGGAGTGGTGGGGGTGGGTGGCTGTGGGCAAAGGGTACTGAGCTAGCATAACATTCGCTCAAAATGGGCCTCCTGCCTGCCACAAGCAGGGACATCTACGTCTTTGTGTGTGTTGGGGGTGCAGGTGGGGGGAGACAACAAATAGAAACTGAAAGAAACATACCTGTGCAAAATCCAAACAATTTGGGACCAGAAGTTAGTGCTTTCCGAGGCTGTCCTGACAAAACTTTGCCCTGGCATAAGGAGGGCATTGGGAATACAAGGGATTCCTCCCACTTCAGCAGACCAAGTGCAATGTGGCATGAGCACAAGCCGGAAGGGGCTCAGAAGAGTGAAGAGCACCTTTATGATGCTTTATGTGGGCAACATTCACAACATACACACAGAGACGCAAAAAGATGGCCGTCCCATGGTAAGTAAGAACCGGTGATATGAGCACCCGTGAAATGTCCAGAAATAGTGGTTATGAAGACCATTTAGATAGAGGTCGTGATGCCGCAGTTATAGATGGGTTATATACCACTGAGACCACATGTAACATCAAACACTGACCTTTGGGATATTTTAGAAAGAAAAGGTGCATTATGCTACCCAGGATGTTATGCCATACTCAAAGCAAAGCTGTTGGCTTCTGGGAGAAATAGAGACAGAATTCTTATCACCCTAGGGCTACTGGCCTCACATCTTGAGCTAAAAAACCAGAAAAGAAATAAAATGAAGACTAACGAAAGTTCCAATAACTAAGTAGAGACAACTATCAAGGAATTCCAGAGAGCCAGCCAGTGACCAAAACTAGAAAAATACCTGTTTCTTGTCTTGCATCCACTGTTACAGTAACGTTATCTAATCAAAGGATAAAACCAGAGGACAGAAAAGTCTTCCTAAGTTTCTCCCTCTCCACAACCTACCATCACTTCTGCTCATTCTCCTGAAGTCTCTCTTAAATGAAGCCTCCCCTGAAGTTCAGGGCCTCGTTCCTGCTCACCTATACTGTTATTATAACATGTTATACTCTCTGGATGGGCTTAAACTTGTGCTCTCAAATATATGGTTATGCCCAAAACCAAAGCGAAAATAACTTGACTTATTTACAACAAATTATCTTCTGTCCTTTCATGGGAGTCCAGCCATTAGTTCAGATCAGAGGTTTTAATATGCACTTCTTGAGCCCTCTCAGGATTTCCCGCTATCCCACCCTCCTTTCACCATAACAGTAACTGTGACTGAGCCAAATAGGATTTCCTACGGACAAAGTGTTCCACCGCTTAGAAAAAGAAATTCTAACGATGGCCACCTTCCAGTTTGCAGATGGCTTTTCAGTCACAGAACAGTTTTAATCTTTTTCACAAATATATTACATTACTTCTGTGACTAGATGTATCAGAAAGTTTAATAATTATTTGTTTTCTTGTTTGTTTTGCTCCTCTGCTGGGGCTCTCCGTGATAAGCTCAAAGACAAAACATGTATTATTTATTTTTGCATGACCAATGGCACACAATGGTTTCACCATTTTCTTTGCACACACATAACAAGTATAGTAAAATTATTATGGAAACACGGACAAGAAGGATACTTCAAGAAAATGGATGCATCTTGCTGGGGAAGAAAGGAGAAAGGAGATTTGAAGTATTTCGTTTCTTAAAAACAACAACAAAAAACCTAAAGCAAATGTGTATTTGCAATCACTTAAAAATAAGACTGCACGTAAAAGAAAAAAAACCGCTCGGCCACATCAGGACGGATGGAGCAGGACAATAACTGGATGTGGGTCAAAGAGTTAAAGGAGAACTTCCTTTAGATGGAAGACACTGGCACACCTACTGCCTGTAGGAAAGGGGGCCGGAGAAGAGGGTGACAATACAGGTGAGAACAGCAATAACCACACCGCGCAGGACAAAGGACATCTTCCTCCTGGAGGGATGAGAGAGACATGCGGCAAAGGCTGCTGCAGATAAATTGGGGATTGTGAACAGAAAGTAAAGCTTGGGACAGAGTCAGCTGGAGGGGGAGCGGGAGAACAGTGGGTGGGTGGCCTTGCAGAGAAGTGATTTGGAAAAGCTGCTGTGAAAACCGGAAACCAAGCCAGCAAGTGAAAAGACTGCTAAAGCAATGATGCTGCAGCTGAGGCCTGAAGTTCTAAATTGCACATTTACAGATTTAAATGAAAATGCTTTAAAAGGCCTCCACGCAGTTTTTGCTTTTTATGGAGGAACAATTTCCTCTCCTGCAATAAAGAAAGATAAATCCCTTAACAAACTGCTATGAAAACTCTTTAAAATCCCAAACCATTCAGTCAGACATATATGTAGAAAATGGGCATTGAGGTAGAGAGTTACCTATATTTATTGTGTGGGTATGTGTGTTTGTGTGTGCACTTAAAATACTTTTTTAATAGGTAAATTTCTGATCCAAAAGTTTTTAGCACTTTAAATGTAACCATATATTAAACTGAAATAGGGAAAAACAAAAATCTCAAGCTGAAAGGACACACTTGTTTTTCTCACTTCAGATTAAATTCTTAAAGAAAGATATCTCTAAATTAAAGTTCTCAGGTAAGGAATTTATACTGCCACCTTAGTATTCCCGATCCAGCAAAATAGCTAGCACATAGCAGACAACAAATGAAAGGAAGACAGAAATTACCTGATATTCTTGTCCATCGTGTAAAGTTCCACTAATTTTATCTAACTTTCTAGCGCAAATACAACTAGATTCGAAATGGGCAGTTCTAAGTTTTTAAAAAATCAATTTTCAGATTCGCAATTCTCTCCAAATCTCAACACAACTTAAAATGGCACTTTTGCCATCCAGTTGGTTTATGTTAAAACCGTAAGTAACACTGTGAAATTTACAGCATCACTACTATAATTCCTTCCTAACAAAAGTTTAAAGCAGCTGAAAAATTGAAAGACCAAAATGTAAATTCAGAACAATGATGTTGTAATGACAATGACGCTAGCAGCTAACATTTTTGTACACTTACTATGCATGAACTGCTCTAAGTACTTCATAGGTAGTACTGCATCTTATCCACACAAAGACTAAAAAGTAGGTACTAACTACCGTGTTTCCCCGAAAATAAGACCTAGCCGGACCATCAGCTCTAATGCGTCTTTTGGAGCAAAAATTAATATAAGACCCGGCATTATATTATATTATATTATACCCGGTAAGACCAGGTCTTATGTTAATTTTTGCTCCAAAAGACGCATTAGAGCTGATGGTCCGGCTAGGTCTTATTTTCGGGGAAACATGGCATTATCATTGTTTCCATTTATAGATGAGAAAAATGAGGTACAAAGGTGGATCAAAAGAGTATTATATTTAGCTAGTGAAATTATTAAAACCATAGACTTAGAAGTCACCATAATAAGGAATGTGAATGCTCATCTCTTGGTCATAAAACCAAAGTCTGAAAGTCTTTGATATTCTAACTATCCTCTGTTCTTTAAGCTCAAGGGAGAACAAGAACAGACAGGTCATTTCCCCCATGAAGTAATAACAACAGGTCCCCAAGAGGGGTGGCATTACAAAGTTATCACAGATTTATATACACCACAAATACAAGGGTTCTTTAATTTTCAAAACTGCACCTACACAAATTGGTAAAAGCAAAAACGTGTTTGTCCAAGGACCACAGAAGAAAATGCTTCAATTACCCTCCATCAGATTGGCCAAATACTAGGAATCCTACAGCTAGTCTCTGTGTGAATTTTTGGTCTTATGGATTCATGATCTACTGACTATCTACAGGCTTTCCATCGCTTACTAACATGTCACCTAATTCTAACTAGTCAAAAATGATCAATTGCTACAAATCAACTCTTGTTACAAACTCCAGCCTAAGGGAATTCAATTTAGGATTATCTCAAACATGGCTTTGCATTATCAGCATAGCTCACTCACTGTCTAAACTGATAAAAAAAAAAAAATATCTAGGTATATTTAAAGACACTGTAATCTACCTTCAATTTAAATGAATAATGAATGAAAACTGTTAGGGAGTCAGGGTAATGTAGGCAGAACTGCCGGTGGGTTTCAGTTCCCAACATCACCCCTTGGGGAGGCCAGCATCACGGAAAGATGATGTGCTTATCCCAACATGTAGACAAGCATTATCATTCTTTTTATGGTGCCAATTTTTTCTGGTGGTATGAAAAAAGCTGGGAAATGCTGGTTGAGTGGGGGAAGGCTGCAGAATCCCAATGTCTGGGCTCAAATTCAGGTCCCACTTTGAGCAGTGAGACCTTGGGCAAGTTCTTCATCATCACAAAGCCTCAGTTCCTTCATGTGTAAAACTGGGATGATGGTAATACCTACTCACAAGACAGCTATAAGGAGTAAGTAAATTAATGCACATACAGCACTTCTTAGAGTATGTGGGAAACAGGAAGTCCTTGTTAAATGTGTGTTATACCTCATCATCAATACTACCAGCACTGTTTACAGAAGGACAAAATAATAGAAAGTTGACACTACCACTAGGCTGCTTCAAAAAATTTCAATAACATTCATCGGAGATTTCCAACTCCGACATTTGTATACCCATTCCACTGGCAGCTTTTAATTGTTCCTCAAGGAAACAAATATTCTACATTATTTACAGCTTAATTTCTTTAAGAATGAATATGTGAAAAGCAACGGCCCCTGGTGTTATCTCATTATCAATTGGTTATTTATCATTCTACTATATTTGGTATATGTTCTTTTAAGCCCCAGATGGATATTTACAAGTTCCTGCAAAGCAGCCCCTACATGTTAAAGTTTAGTAAGTTACAACCCAGGAATCATCCTAGATCACAGTCACCTGTATCTTCTTGTAAAATCTACCCCTGACTTCCTCATTCCTTCTGTCTTTGCCTCAGTTCAGACCTTGTGGCCTCAGGTTACTGCAATTGTCTCCATATGGATCTCCCTGCCCATCCACTCAAGCTCATCCACCTTTTCATACAGGAACAGATATTATCTTTGAGGGGATGAGTAGGTTGGAAGCCATTTGGCCACGTCATTTTGCTTCTTGAAAACTGGTCACCAAGCTACAGATTAAAAGAGAATTTAGAACTATCGCAATGGATGGACCTTATTCAGATCTGATTCAAATAAATAAACCGTAAAAACAAATTTTTGAGACAAATAAATTTGAATATTTTCATGATATAAAGAATTATTTTTTAAGTTTTAATGATAATATTGTGGTTAAATTTTTTAAAGTCTCTTATCTTTTAAAGATAAAGATACATATCAAAATAATTATGAATGAATTAATATTTCTGGATTTACTTCAAAATAGTCCAGTTGGAGGTGGGAGAGGGGGAGCAAATGATGACACAAATTGGCCATCAACTGACAATGTTGGATGATGAGTATATAGGGTCCATTAAACTATTGTCTCTAATATTGTGAATAGTTGTAGTTTTCCAACATAAAATATATTTAGGAGGGGGAAAATACTCATTTCCTTTTGCCAAAGAATTGAGACTGATTTTTTTTTTTTAACACATTCACAAGCAAGTAGGAAGGGCTGGCCTGCCTCTTTTCTTGACTCATCATCCTGACCCACAGACCATGCCACTCACGCTAAACTTGCCACAGTGGTCAAAGCATCGAGTCAGGCCCCTTCACCTCCGTGTCCCTGCGCATACTGATTCTTCTGCCAACGAAGTCTCTATAGACCACTGGACACACTTTTCGGACCTACTTCAAAGGGCCCCTTCCCTGAGACTCTCCCCATTTCCCTCAAGCTTTCCCTTGCACTTCTTTTGCCCTTAGAACATGTCTATAGTCTCAGTTATTTTGCTTAACTAGTTTTAATTGTTGTTGATTTCCTTTTAGTCTACTTCTACCTCCCTCAAGAGATCATAGCCTCCTTAAGGGAAGGAGCTGTGACTTACTTATTTCAATAAATATTCACTATAATATGCCTGGAAAGTAGTAGTTACTTAATAAGTGCTTTGAAAAACAGGAAGGAAAGTCAACAGAACAACCATCAGTCATGGCAAACATTATCAACAAAATAATACGTCTAGTAAATCATAGTTTACATATCCTAATACTCCAGTATTTATCCACTGCATGTAGATCACATTCTTTTAAAGAATCAGTCTTCGTTTTCTCAAGGAATATATTACACATCTTGAAAGGAATATCAATATTATTTTAAAAAGAAACTATGCCTAAAGAGATGTGGGCAGCTTATTTTCTTGTTTCTGAAAGAATTAGAAGTTAAAATATGATATTTATTCTATATTTACATCTCATCTTGTGGGATTGTGGGAATATACATTTGGTTCTGTTTGAAATGCTATATATACACCATGTCTTATTTCCTGATACAAATGTCAAAATACTCCATAATGTGAAATAATATCTCTGAATCACACATAAGAGATATATAGCTACAAATGTGAACTTAGCAAAGGACTGTAAATGTTTACTTTATGACAGGAAATGGCTCAAATGTTTCACATTTCTAAATTATAAAATGTAAGTTAATGCAAAAATAAGGTAACGTTGGCTCAGCAAGCTGTTACTAATACTTCTTTGATTCTTTAAGGAAATTAGTCACTGCATTATACGTTGTGCAAAGAAAAAGGAAATACCTACTAGTATAAAACTTCATTTGCTTCATGTCTTTCATATCTCACAGTTTCACACATTAACCTGTAAAAGAAATAAAAAACATGAGTTCAACATTTGTCATGAACAAACATACTAATAGTTCAAAAAGTTAAATGAGCCATGAAGTCTAGAAAGTTAAGATTACTTTATATGGCTTATCAAACAGGTGCCTAGGTTAACAACATAAAATCTGGTAAAGAGATGCTAGGAAAAAAAAACACATTTTGTTAACCATCAATTTTACCACATTTATTTTATAGGCAACAAAACTGTATGTTTTTTTATACTTTGTAAATGATATGGGGACAAATTAGTGTTCTCCAAGGTAAACAGAAAATGAGAAGGCACCTTAGAAAGAAAAACCTATTAATTTAAAAAGTGATAACGTCATTCACAGCTCAACATTAATGTTACTTAACCATATGGAATTTTAGACAAAAAGTAGGCTTTTATTAATTCAGTATTTTTATGACTAATGACTAAATGGAGGCTTTACAACCTTGAAGAATTGTTGTTGCAGCTGATTCATCCCTGAGGAAAAAATTATGTAAATTATGGAAAACATGAATAAATGTCTAAATATTCAAAAATTGCTTCAAGAACAGCATTTTCAAGAAGCATACAATTATATTAAGCCCAAAGATACAGAAATGCAAAAGAGAAAATGGAATGACTGTATCTTCTTATGAAGGAACTAGGACATAGAAAAAATTGGCTACAGAATTGAATATTCCAGGGGTACCTCCCTTTTGGTCTCCAGTCCATGAAACACTGGGCTCAATCCACACCCATCTTTCCTGTTTGCTAAATCTAATAAACACTGTATGCTCTTGATATTTCCCTCGAAAACAACTCTCTTCAGTACACTTTTTTCTTGCTTTTTTTGTGCCACCACCACCCTGTTTCAAAGGTCCTTCTTATTATCCTCTCAGTCCCTTAATCCAAACTTTCATACTGAATGTCACTTAACTCCAGGAGGTAGCATCAAATCTTGAATACACATCATTCACATATAGTTTTCTTCCATAGATTGAATCACATCTATTCTTCATAGAAATGGGTACTAGTCCCAGTGATGGGTCTAAAAAACACCTGGTCTTAAATGAAGTAACAGACCTTGTTCCCTGTTAGAATGAAAGGAGCGGTCTTGCCCTAACCTCTTCAATGGCTCTCATTCCTGCTCCTGCATTAAGACCCTGCCTTCCTGCAAGCTTACCTCCTTCCCCTACATCACCCACCATCTACTTCTCCTTCTCTCCTTCGATATGTAAAAACTACTTAGCATCACCTACTTTGTTTGAGGGGGGGACACCTCTCCTAATCCCATATCTTCCTCCAGCTATGATCCACATTTTGCTGTTCCCATGACAGAAATCCTCTTTTTAGAGTTGCCTATGTACTCTATCTCCATTTTCTCAACCTCTTCCCACTCCCATCATTTGGTCCTGAACTCCAAAGAAAAGGCTCTACAAGTTACCAGCATCTTCTATGTTTATCTAAGTCCTTTCTGCCCTTATCTTAACACGTTGCGTATGGATCACGAGAATCTTCATGAGGGATTTAAACCCCGCCCTACGCAACGTGTTAGTTCCACTTCTCAGCAGCAACCGATGACTCCTTTTTCCTCATAGCGTTATCTTCTCTAGGCTTCCTGTCCTCAGCCTCCAGGTTTTCCTTGTAATGTATTAGTCACTTTTTCTGTCTCCTCTGGATTCTACCACCATTCTGTGCCTCCACCTGACTTCTAAAGGGTATCTGTCATCTCCAGGGGCCCTTCAGCATTCTTCTCCTCTCATCCAGTCTGTGACTAATTTTAATCTATACACTGATGATTTCCACAGCAATGCCCCAGACCTAACCTCTCACCATGATATAGACTCATCTAAATGCCTGCTCAATGTAGCCACTAGCTGTGTAATGACCATTTCACGTTCAAAATGTCCAAAACAGATCTTGAATCTCTTTCCCCCAAATCTGTTTTCTCCGTTGGTACCCAATTGTGTAGGCCAAGAACCTTTGAGTCCTCATCCTTGACTCCTCTCTTTTCTTCACATCCCATCTTTCTGCCAGCACCTGTTTCCAAAATATATTCTCCCAACCTGACCAAGTTCACCCTCCCCCCTGTGCAAACCTGCTGTGAGCTACCATTCTCAGTATTATCTCTTACCAGAATTACACATGTAGACTTTTGCATGCCTAGTCCACATAGCTTCCAGACAGATCTTTGCAAAACGTGAAATCAGACCTCCTCATACTTGCTCTTAATTTCCACGATGCTTAGAAGAAACTACAAACTCCTTACCCTTGAATACGAGGTCCTACACTATTCCGTATACTTACTTACTCTACCTTACTATGCCATGTGCCTTCTCATTCACCAAACCTGTTCCCATGACAGCATCTGGGACCCAGCTACACTGCAGAGATCTTGGCAGAGCTGCCCCGACTCAAATGTTACCTCCTTTTGATTACAAAGTCAAAGCAGCCCAGCAGCACCCATTCTTATCAGGCCCAACACACTCACATCTGAACAGAACACCGCTAACTCAGTACCCAACTCTCGTCTGCCCAACTAGGAACATAAGCTCCGTGATGGCACCGGTTAGGTCTACTTTAAGGCTGTATCTGCACGGCCTACATCAATGTCGTAGGCGCACAACAACTGCTTACTGGAAAAATAAATTTAACCACTGCTATCAAAAAATCATGATAAAACCTTCTATATGACAATGTTCTAAGTGAATGAAAAAAGTAACAATTTGGTTTTTTTATTCTTAAACATTGTTAGGGAATGTTTTATCAAATGCACATTGATCTTGACTACATTCCTAAAGCATATACTACCCACAATTTAGTTGTTTTCTGTTGAACTAAAAGGAGCCGTACAATATTAATGACACTCCTCCACGATGCTGCAGACTATACACATATAGTTGAGCAGGCTCTCTTTTCCAACACTGAATGGCCCCAGACAGTTACTCTGCTTTTTATAAGTTTTGGCCTCCACTCCTAACTCTAGCATTCTCTTCCCGTTTGGACTACATGATGCTTCTAATCCAGATGGATGAAGGGAGTAAACATTAGAAAAATAAAGACCCGAAAACCTTTACGTAGAGTGTGGGCTCTTACAGCAACACAATCAATTAACTGCTCAGAATCAATGTACTGCTTACAAAGGAATGGGCCACAATGAATAATGCACAAAGCTGAAGCTTTCAAATAAATGAAAGTCTCTCCCCTCCCTCACAGCAGAATACTAGTGTTGTTCAGAATACTAGTGTTGCCCATTACCAAATAAACAGACTGAAAAATCTTCATTAAGAGCTGCAATCTTTTTCTAAAATTGGAAAACAGTATTATGTAGAAGTCTTAACTGCTCTCTATTAATCCTACGGTAAAACTTTTATTTACAAAAGTCAAAGAAAATAACTTATCTAAATACGATATATTTTACCCAGAAATGGCAGTATCATAAAGCTGTTTATCCAAATTGTCAAGTTTATATGTACCTCTTTTTTATTACTCATTTGGGCATTCTGCTCTTGTTCTAAAAAATGGACTTATGTTAGTTTCAGCCGATGTTTTCCTTAAATATGAGAAATAAATGACTTTAACACAAGAATAAGATAAACATCTTAAAGGCCCCTCCTTGTGAATTCATGCCAACAAACAAAACTGTATAGTCGCCAAAACAGATTTTCTAATGTATAAATAGACTAAACTACCTTTGAATTAATCAGTTATTTCTAATCAAAATTTGTCTTAGAAATGGTAGGAAATTGATAGTTCTAAAGTTGGTTAATAACTGGGGCCCTATAGCTCAGGGTTAGAGAACTGGTCTTGTAAAGTTGGTTCATAAGTGTATGTAACTTCATTGTTATTATCTCTAACAATTTTGAAAATTTCCATCAGAAGTAATACAATTTTTCTTTTTCTATTACATAGAATTCCTATTACTGAAATAAATTTATAACTATATATACCATAATACATTATACGATCAATGTATCTAAATATTACCCATATGTGTGGTTTTATATACAAATGAAAACAAATGTGTATTTGCATATTAATTTGCATACGAGTATTAACTGCATTTGATTAAATAGCCAATTGATGCTAAATTTTTTCCTTAGGATAATTGTTATTAAAAACATAAAATCAAAGTTACACATTTTAAAAATTATTCTTGCTTTAATTTGAGCCATCTTCTCAATTCCCCATGGTTTTGCCCTTTCTAATAAAACTTGACTGAATTTTTAAACACTTAACCTGCAATCTACTTTAATTTAAATGATTTTCATTAAAAATTTAATTTTAGAAGTACCCAATCCTCTTGACACTTTTTTCAATTAACAGCTAAATATGAAATTGACATGCTCACAAATTAATTAGTGTTTAAAGATTAAAGGGGAAATATATAGAAAAAGTATTCCTTTCATAATTAAAAACTGCTGGTTTCACAACTAGCTGGAGTTGGCAGAAACAAAACCTTTCCAGTACGTCCTAGTTGGTGTGTGTACGTAATTTAGCTTGCCAAAGCCCTTTCTTTTCTGTTCCAGTTAAGTAAATTCAGTGGAGTATATGTTTAATCTTTTAATATTAAGTCAGATAACCATAAATCAGGTTACTACTGTATCACTGTACAACAGAAGTGATAAGATTTTTGTATGAGTGGACCACACAAACACAGCTCTGGTATAAATTATGTTTCCTAGAAAGGGGCATGTCAATCTAATACAATAAATATAATATGAAGACTTCAAAAATATAAAACAATGGACCTAATCATTCTTTGAATAGTTAAAAACACTCTGGTTTCTTATGTTTCTGAGTACTAAGAAGTAGATTTTTATTTGCCAGGATGGTAAATAATGCTCCTTTTGGTATGCTCACCCAAGTGGTGTTTATTACTTTAAGTGGCGGGGGGGCGGGGGGCAATGCAGGGAGAGGATATCACTGTAGCAGAAATGTCAAAAAATTATTATATCCATAAATTTAATTCAATTTTGTAAAACTTATAAAGCCAAAAATAGGGGCTCAATGAGGCAGAATTCCCCTCCCCTCCGCTCCCCTCCCTTCCCTTCTTCTCCTCTCCTCTCCTCTCATTTTAAGAAGGGCACAGCTCACAGTGGCCCATGCAGGGATCGAACCGACAACCTTGGTGTTATCAGCACCATGCTCTAACCAACTGAGCTAACCAGCCACCCTGAGGCAGAATTTTCATAAGTAACTTATCTTTATTCTATTTCTTAACTATAATAAATGATCACGTAAAATTGTAGCATCCTATTATTCTTCTTAAAATGACTTACCTAAGTTGATGTTCCCTCAGGTTTGATAAGGCCTCCATACCATGTAAATAGGAATACACTATTTCCAGATCCTGTTTTAAAAAAGGGGATAGAAAATATTAGACTTGTCAACAAAAGAGACTTCTAAAATAAGTCACTATATTTACAGACCAAATTAAAGATAGCTTTTCTTTAATGCACGTTTTCTTTTTTTCTTAACAACCAGCTAACAAAATTCTTTTTTTTATTAGTTCAAGCTTTCTTAGACATTAAAAATAAGCATTATTAAGAAAAAAGCTGGATTCACAAATGTCATCCATTACAACTGCCTTTAGGATATATACAAAAACCATTAAAATGTAAAATAAATGGGCTCAAACATATGAAAATAAATTCCTCATAAGTTGTTCTTTATTTATCATCTATTCTTCTCCTTTTTACATCAAAATAACAAAAGTAAAGTTTTAAAAGTATGATATTTTAAAGTGTAGATATTTGCCAATACCATGATTCAATTAAATAATTTTATTTCTTAGTCAATATAAAATTAATGCGTTATTTCATGACTACCCTTAAAAATGAGCATTAATTCAATTGTTTTCAATTCTTATTACAATGACATTTCTTATATATCGAAATATTTAAGTTTAAATATTTTTCTTTTTTTAAAAAGACACATGAAATAAAGACACATATGCTTTGTTTTTCTAGATCATATTGTAACACATAGAAAAAAGATTCCAAGTTATTAATGAAAGATCAGAACCAGTAAAAATTCAAAATCCTGTTTATACATTTATATGACAAGCCATCAAGGAATTGGTATTTTAGGCCTCCAGTAAATAACTAGGATTACAGTTTGTGACATCAAGAATACGAATTGATCTTTACTTTTTCAAGATAGTTTTGACTCTTTTGAGTGCCTTGAATTTCCATATGAATTTTAAAATCAAGATTGTCAATCACTGCAAAAAAGTCAGCTGTGATTTTAATAAGGATTGCATTCAATCTGTGTATCAACTAAGGTAGTGCTGCCATCTTAACAATATTAAGTCTCCCCATCCATGACATGGGATTTTTTTCCCCATTATTTAGGTCTTCTTTAATTTCTTCCAACCATGTTTTGTACTTTTCAGTGCAGAAGCCTTGTACTACTTTGGTTCAACTTAATCTTATCTCTCTCTCTTTTTTTTTTAAATTTATTGGGGTGACAATTGTTAGTAAAATTACATAGATTTCAGGTGTACAATTCTGTATTACATCATCTATAAATCCCATTGTGTGTTCACCACCCAGAGTCAGTTCTCCTTCCATCACCATAATCTTCTCTTTTAATTAAGAAAAATGTCTGTAGTCTTTGGAATACCTTTCAGAACAATTCAAACTATATGTGTAATTAAATTCCATATATCGAGGGCACGGGTAAGGGACAATGAATCATAGACTAACTAGATAAGGAATTAAAAAGCTTTTTAAGAGGATACCAATAAAGTTTTCAGCCTAAAATATTTTTGTAGTCCTTAAAACAATATTAGGATGTGTTAGTGGGGGAGGCGGGGGATGGGGGAAGGGATACCTCATTTATAATTCTAAATGGTCCAAATTTAAAATTTGTCAATATTGAACATTTAAAGTGTCTCCCTCTGGTGGTCAATTTTCAAATAAACTGATAGACGGCCTTGAATTTTATTCATCTGTACTCTTTGCTATTTCCCACAAGTCTTTTAAAAGTTATTTAAAGATTGAAACCTAAGACTAGACACTATAAATTCAGTACAAATAAGCAAGCTGAAGGGGTTAAAAAAAACCCATTGCCACCACCTAAGTAACTGCGTGCATTCCTAAAGCTAATAAACCTCTTCTTTAAAAGCAATCAGACACCAATCATAATATTCTATTTGCATCTAGGGAAAGACAATAAAAATATCCCAATCAATGTGACGTTTTCTTTAACACTTTTATGAAAATGCCCTTTAGAATAATTCTAAAGCTGACATTCTATTTTAGATAATGTGTGTTACTTGGCAGCCATTAAATAATACAGAAAGACCAATTTCCACCTCTGTCAAGAAACTGACAGGCAAACTGAGAACTTTCTACCTCCCCAACGGCACCTCCCAAAACAAATAAAATTCACATGCCTATTACTATTTAAAAGATCCTTTAAAATTATAAGCTATTTTTCCCAAAAAGATTCTCCAGTCTTGAATACAAACAGGAACCCATTGCTCTAACCAGGAAGCTGCGTGTTTTGACAACAATAAGCCTTTCCTTTCACCCGAGGAAGGACATCCTCTTTTCAAAAATAGATGCCATTTGAAAGCAGATTAAAGTTATAAAACCGCCCAGTGGACAAAGATATGGACAGGCCAACTGGAATGCAGTTTTCCATGAAAAAGACTTGTTTTTTTGTCCCAAATGTAAACCATGTATGAAAATCCAAAAAACATCCTCTATGTCATTTAGGAGAGTGACGGACACAACTGGCCAAACCCTCTTGCTCAGAGTCTGTAAATGCAACACATGTAAAATTGGAAAGAAGTCAAAGGGAAAGTTCTCTGCATTTTGGGCTCTTTCTCTAATGTCTCCTCAGAGACTCATTCAAAATGTAATCCGTCTCATAGCAAACTTATAATTCATTTAAAACTAGCTTTTAATTTCACTTGTTAACAGCACCAGGGATTCGCTAACAACGCACAGAATATTTTAATGTGATCTTTGGAGAACCGAGAGGAGGTAAGTGTTCCTCCGCCTCCTTTCCCACAACTGGTCTTCTTCGTGCACGACCTCCTCCCTTCTTCTGTAGCCTCTTTGTAAACAAGGAAGGGGGTGTGTTTTGCACTGTACTGTGTGTGTGTGTGTGTGTGTGAGAGAGAGAGAGAGAGAGAGAGAGAGATTACACACACACACACACACACACATCATTTTCCTTTAAAAAGAATTTTGTTTTGTATATGAAGCTATGTATTTAAATTATCATCAGAAGTAAGGTGGTCAAAGTGCACAAGGTTCCAGTTACAAGATAAATGTGTGTGTTTTTTTAAAAGAGTAAAGTCGTGATTTCTTTAAAAAATATTGTATTTCAATCATCAAAGACAGTAAGGCCAGGAATGTGCTATAATCGTTAGAGCAGGCCTGTGGAGCCCTAAGGGGTAAATGCGTATAGATTTACACACAAGGAGGAAGAGAAAGGATTGCCTTAAGTAACAGCAATCTGAGGAGAGGAACTGTGCTGAGGCCAACTTAGGCTCCTCTGCAAAGACGAAAAAATAATTTATGTGTCTTGGCCAAAGATCACTAGCAAGCAATTAAGAGAGTGATGTCTCCAACGTTACTAACAAGGAGATTAAAAGCTAGAGTAGCCACGGCTCAAACGCACACCTACAACTAAATGAGGCACAAAGGTGGGAAATCTGCACGTTTCACTGTGTCTACAGACACGGTGGTGAAACTTACAAGTTTTATTTGGGAGATCCAATTTTTCCCACACCAACACACATAAAACAGCTATTCTCAAAAGGATAATGGCAAGAATGTGGGCTTTGGTGTCAAATGCAGCAGAGCTCACATCCTCGTCCCCCATCATTGCTGAGACGTGTGAGCCTGGCTGTGTTACACAGATACATTTGCAAATCAAGGTGAATGATACACTTGACTAGGCCGCGTGGCTAAAGAGATATGTCGTTTCACAGCAACGCAAGGCACACATAGATGGTAGCTGATCTTATTACATGTGAGATCTGAATACAAGCACCCAGGAATGCCAATATAAAATTAAAAATATTCCTGAAATTCATGTACTTCAGAATGTTTACATATTCCTTTTCATATGTGAGTATCTCGATCCAAAAAAAAAGGTTAAATGAATTATTTATATAGGACATATAAAGGGCCCCTATATTGTCTTCTTTATAAATCCCGATTTTTATATCCGGCTTGGTGGGCAGAGTGTGCCTACTGCCTCCAGGGCACCATTTCAAGCATATCACATCAAACCACCTGCTCCCAAAGCTCTCAGGCTGGCTTCCAAATAAAGCCCAAACACCAGCAATCTCTTGCCCACTTTTCACACAAATGACTGGCAATCTTTGGACCCAGGCTAACAGGGAGTCCCTCAAAACACACTCCCCTTCCTCTCACGGGAGAAAGACACTCCTCCAAGTCCCCACTGGCAGTGAAAGCTTCCTTTCTGAGCCACTGAAGTTCTTCCCACCTGGACCACTCACGTTTGGCCTTTCACATGTGCTCTGTGCGGTCACTTGATCTTCAAGAGCTGACAATTTATCCCCCAGTCAGAGAATAAACACCTTGAACAAAGTCACTCTTTTCTTTTGCACCTCTTTCTGATCTTTGCCATCTAGCAACAGACTGTGGATGCACTGAAAGCAAAGAGAGAGACGGGAACATTCCTGCAGGGCTGGTGGTATGCTTCTGAGAATAACAGTGAAAGAAGGGAGGAAATGTGTTTTCAATCTTGGTTGTTCAGAGCTGTGGGAAACTCTTACCTTTAGAGACTGAGACAATTCTGTAAGTGGCCACAAGGTGTCAGACTAGACCAACAGTCCTTTCCTGGGACCAGAAAACTCAGTGGTTGGATTCCATTACACACACTTAAGAGATTTCAATCTTTACAAGTATTCTTTAAGATCATCTCAGGGAATATAATGAGTCCTTTCTTCTCATGCCCCTAATGAGAGGGGAAACAAGTCCATCAGCACGCCTATTAAAATAGCTGACTTTCTATCATCCCTAGCAGGGAAAAATCTTACTGTAAACCAGCCTCCACACTCCACATGTCTTTGTAAAGCACCAGAGCATTAAAACAAAAATGTGAAATCACTACACTGCTGAGATGTTTTGTGCCATCCCGGTCCCTCATGCCCCAGAGAATTACATCATCGCATACTTCAGGAAAATATAAAACATCCATGATGCAGTATATGATTCTCAGTAAAATTCTGAAATATGTGATCTCAACTCTAATTATGAAGGCTGTTTCTGAGCTTACTAATTTACACCAAAAAGGAAACAAGCCTCCAAAGTTGTGATTTCATTCAAATCCACATGTCAAACCCAGGAAAACCTGATGATTATATTACTCGTCATCTATGACACAGCCCGGATGTATTTCTTCAGCCTCGGGTCCCTAAGCATCGCGTCTCTATAAAACACATGGACGAGGCATTCCAGAAGTAAAAGGCAGAGATGCCAGCTATGCTGTTTGTCTAAAATTTCTTTGGGTGTTTCCACTGAAAAAGGCATTCTTTGTATATTTATTTAAAAAAAAAAAGTTTTGAACAGTTCCTAAACTTGAGACAAAAGTAATTACAAAGTAATCATCTCTTGAATTAACCATGAAAATCACAAGAGGACATGAAAATTACAAGAGCACACACTTGGCCCAGGCCTCCTTTACTTCAAGTTGGAATCAGAGTGCATCGGGAGCTGTCGTGTTTCAGGGGAGATGAGCTGATGAAAGTAGAAAAGTGCTTAATTCTAAAGGACAGATGGAGTGTCACATTCTATCCTCATTCTCAGACTTCATCTCTTATTGAAGAAAATACAAGAGTTAAATGATACAGCAACAAAGGCATCTCAAGGCAGTTTTTATGATCCCTGAATGAGCAGTGCTATGTTCAGCAACTGAGAATACATCTTCCGCCCTACGCACTGTGTTCACTGCCATATCCTGGGGAAAACAACCATCTAAGAAAGGAAGTTTCATTGGTGAAGATTAAAATTTCTCATTAGAAGAACCAACTATTCAGTTGTGACTGAAAACTCATCTTGTACACAAATAAGAAAAATATCAAGCGCCTAAATCAGTCCATAATTCCTGTTTTCAAGAGTCAGTATAAGTATTTCCCCTTCAGAACAATGCACTATCGCCAAGCCTACGGATGGCTTCCCAGAATTCACATCACGTAGCAGCAAGAAGGACAAACTTATCAAGACATGTCTTCATTTTAAAGTAATTAACTTATTGTAACCTCTCAGATTGGAAAATATGTAGTCAAAGTTTAATTTCACATGTACAGATTAACACACTAGAAAATTATTTGCAGTAAATTTAACGGTAGCCTTGTTTTTGCTCTCCAGGATTAAGCTAGCGGGCAGTAAATGACTACATTCCAAGTTAACATTTAAACACGTGACTAAATGTGTGCACGTGCATGGGACACACACACACAGATGGACACACACACATACCACTTCAATAAAATGATTCTTGGAGTATCTTCCATTTCAACCAAAAAATACATATGTCAAGCAAAGTCCCTCTCCCCAATTCTCCGTTAACAATACAGTTAAAACATGTGGCTTGGTGTTCAACTCATTTCCCATAGCCAGTCTGGCTCTGCTGAAACCCTGTAGAAACCTTGCTCAGTTGGGGTGAGCAGAGGGGAGCTGCTGTACACCACTCAACTGAACTAAATGTCTGTAACAAGGGGCCCCAGGGTCTACAAAAATCACCCTCAGGATGCCTCAAGTTTCAAATACTGACCTAATTCCCGAGGCTCAATTAACAGTACTTACTTAGAACCATTCACTGTACAAATGTCAATATTCCCACAGTGGTAGAGTTTAGACAGTCCTCACAGAATAAAAGCAAAGCAGAACAGGTCACTGAGGACACAGGTTCTTTACCGCCTCTTAGCAGAAAGGAAGTGCTTCTGAATAGAAGTAGGTTTTAAATATAGAACACTTCGTTAGTGCCATTTTTCTAGGACAAAAGACAAAAATAATGTGACATCTGTTTTTCCCATCTTGAATGCTTTACTGAGGAGTCAACCACTAAAAGTATTATTCTCAAACTTTTCTATTTCTCAAGAGGACAGGAGAAGCAAAGGAGACTGTTCTACGTATGTAATTAAAGCCTTCCAACTTTGTTAGTGAGAAATGAACTGAATGCTAAAGAAACTTTAGGTACTGCTCACAATGGATCTCTTTTACATCTGTCCATAAAAGGTGAGGTGGAAGACAAGGAGGGAAGTTGAATCACCCAACCAGATAAACACTTGGGGAAGGCGGAGGCAGTTGTAAAAAAAAAAAAACAAAAACGAAGTGCATTAGATTGTGGAGAAGAATTAGGGACTTTATATATAAAATCAAACATCTTTATTTACCCTTCTGTAACTGTTTTACCTCCCCCAAGTGTACAGGATGCACCATGTGTGCTTGACAGCTTAAATTTGTGCATGTACACATTAGATTAGGCTGGTGCAAAAGTAATTGCGGTTTAAAAGGTTAAAAATAATTGCAAAAACTGCAACTACTTTTGCACCAACCCAATATATGCGGGACTCTATTACATTCGTAAATAAATAGACCTTTGCCCTTCATAACAGCAATAGTCTGATCTCTCTCTCTCTCTCTCTCTCTCTCTCTCTCTCTCTCTCACACACACACACACACACACACACACCCCGAAGCCCTCGAAGCCCTCGGAGCATCATTATCAAGACTCCCCAGAAATCAGAAGGATGCAAAGGGCCCTCGATGTGGCGACCGTGATCATCCTATGAAGAAAGCTGCCGTAGAGAAGCCTCCACAACCAGGAAGGGAGATGAGGAGGAATGGTGGGAAGATGATTCCCACCTCCACACTTCCTAAGATACGTGCTCATAACTTACAGCGTGTGTTACTTTTCAGAGCCAGTGTTATAAAGGGTAGATAGACGGCTTTGTGGGTGTATCAGCTACTGCATCCCAGAACTAGAGGAGCCACATAGGAAGGAAAGTTGTGAAATTTCCTTTTCCACGTAAAGGACAAATTTCAAAGAAGACTTAGTGAAGGGGTTCCGAATATAGACCCAGAGGAAAATGTTCACTAGTGTACGGCCAAATGAGAAAACAAGGACAGTGTGGTGAGATTCTGGATCAGCTTAGTGTATTCAATTTAAAGAGCTCTCCTTTATTTGGGGAATATAACCATTTTTTTTTCTTTTTTTCTTTTATAATGCATTCTTTGAAATTATATTGATAGATGACAGTAGTTCACTAGTTCACTGTTTTATCTCAGATCAGAAGAAATTTTCTAACTGCCCATGTTATGATGGTTGATACTTTTTGAATGTTGATCAATGGTCTTACCTGATGAAACCCAAAACTTGGGATACCCACTTAGGCAATCCTGCTAATGCAGTGGATGGGGGTCGGGGGGTGGGGGTGTTTGTAAATTTCCAAAATTTTTATCTCTACTTCCAGCTCTGTCCTCAAAACTTTCCAGAGAAAAGCATTCTAAGTATTTTGACTCTCCCCAAAAGAGATTTTTCAATTATGTTTTATTAAAGAAATCTCTAACATTAGAAACTTCTCGTGGAAGTCTGGGCCTTGGAACAGAATGGAAAATTTGCAGAAAATGTGGCAAGATGTTTTGGGCAGGAGACAATGAGTGTGAGCCCCGCCAGGCAACATTCCCATGTATTCTCTGTTTGCCAGGCCACTGGGCTTAGAGCAGGAGTCGTATGAACCACACTGCTGGAGTTCAAAACCTGACTGCCATTTACTAGCTCTGTGGCCTTGAACAAGCCACTCACCCTCTCTGCAGCTGTTTGTTCACCTGTACAATGAAGATAGTAATAGTCTAAGTTCAGATTTCCAAAGTTCTTAGAACAATACCTTCGCACACAGTAGGCACTTTTTTTTTTTTTTTTTTGAGCACCAGCCATTATATTCCTCAACTTTTAATGACAATTATGAAAGTCTCCAGGGTGCTGCAGGGTGCAGGAGACATCAGTAATTCCCTGGCCAAAATGTGTCAGGCAGCAGAGACCTCCTGGAAACATATTCGGAACAGCAGTTTAGTCTTTTGGGTTTTTGCTTCTTAGATAATTTCTGGTTTTAAAGTGAAATACAGTGCTGCAATGCTCTGACAGTAGATAGCGTAAGAAGCAGAGAATGGCAGGATTTGAAAGAATCATAAACACACCTCATGTTTTTCCTAATACAAATGAAGACTTGTACTTAGCCCCAAGTTTCAGTAGAGGCTGGGGGGGGGGGGGTGTTGCAGGGTCTGCTCAGCGGTCACCCCTGCCCTTCACGCACAGTTCACAGGTCAAGCCCAGGTACTGAATACCTGCTCTGCGCAAAGCCCAGCGCTGGGATGTCGTCTGGGAGACACGGACGTTGATACAACACAACTCATGTCCTCAGAGAAACTTAGTCTGTGATAAGAGAGAAAACCTCCTCACAAGACAGAAATTCAATTATAAGTCACGGGTGTTAGAGGACGAGGCTTCTAACTCCCAAATTCAACAAATGCTTCCTGCCATTCCACCACCACTGCCAGATTATTTCAGAACTTCTGTATCATATCACATATATTCTTCTCCCCTAGGCCCCTGACCCTCAAACGACATCTTACGCAAACTAATTATAGCAGAAATAAGTATCTATAACCTCATTCGTTCATATGACAAACTGTCATTCAGTGTCTACCAGGCATAAGGAGAGGTGACTGGATTCTACCTTTAGCATCAGGTCTTTTCACCATGAGAGAAGGGGTGTTATTTTCAAGGTATATTTTTATCGAGTTATTTAAATGTATTACAACTCAAACATACAGCAGTGGCTTCTGACAATAAGTACAAATAAACTGCATGCTTGTGGGGATGAAACCCAGCTTAGCAGAACCACTGGCTACACTGAACATGTGTGGGGCCTGGCCTTCCGCCGCCTTGCAGACAGTCTGCTGTCAACACCAAAAGCCATCTCTGCAGTGAACTGGGAAGAAAAAAGGAGGAAGGAAAAGGGAAAACAGAGGACATATCGCTTCCTCTCCATTCACAGACAGTTCACCATCATTCAGAGGGATATTCCCACATCCCATGAACGCACACACGAGCTCTGTGTGCTGTAAGAATATCCGAAAGTACATTCGTTTGAATATTACCATCGGTAGTAATTCTGGGAGATTTGGCTTTTGCAGACATCCAACCTTGCCCCAGAACTAGAACTAAACCTTGTGAACAAGTTGGTTATTTAAGCTCCAGCAGGTTCAAAAATAACATATAATTATATGAAGAGGTAACTTTCTCACGATATTCACCAAGCAACTCTGATAACACCAAAATAATTGTTTGTTCACACAATAAAGGGTAAAAAAGTGCTTTGAGCAACAGTACAGAGTTTTTATAAAAACTGTATTACTTGGAAACATGAGAAATATTAAGGATAATACTTTGATATATACATAAGTCCTGCCTCATTTCAAACTTCACTTCATTGTAGCTGATCCTCAACTTTAGTAGAAAAATGTTAGTAAATCAAAATGAAACAACAGGTAATTAATGAACTAAATCTACTACTACATCAACATTACTTGTGCCTGAGTGTCATTTAACCCTCAAATAGATGGCAGATGAATACTACCTGTTAGACCGCCTATTCTTCTGGAACCAAGGCCTTTATTGCATGAAAGTAAATATTAGATGCCACTGAAATGTTCCACGTGCAACCTTTACAAACCATTGCTTCATCATGCCCCTGAGGATTCTACCAAATATAATACAGGTATTGCCCAGAGGAACCAATTAACCTGTAAGAAGACTCAGTGCAAAAATCTGAAATGCAGAAGCAAGTCTAGTAGACCAGTAAACTCCTCACCTCCACCCCTCCCCCACATTAAAATAAAACAAAAAAAACCAAACAGCATTCATGTTGATTTTACCTTGAGTTTTATTACCCTGAGCAAAAATTAAATGTTTACAAATTTAAAAAGAACAGAAAAAAACAGAACGAGTACCTTTTCTTCTTTGTCACCTTTTTGCATATCTGTTCTGAAATTAGCAAGTCAGTCAAGCACACAGAATTACACATGAAAAAATAGCACACACCCAGATTTTTAAACTATTAACATTGTGTTCTCTGTATCACTTTCAAGTCTCTTCTTAGAACTGAACAAGTTTCCTGCCTCGGAAAATGTTCACCTGACCCTTCCTTCCTAAATCCTCTATTGCAACAGCTCCATTCCTTGGCCAAGATTTTGGAAGGAGAGGTGCACACCTTTCGTCCGTTTTCGGAACCATCCAGTTATTGTATAACCTTTTGGAATCTGATCTTTGTCCTTAAATTTACTGAAATTCCCTTCTCTAAGATCACTGAGAATCTTTTTAAAACAAATTAATATTGCCTCTTCCCCTGTGCCAAGCACTGTCTTGACGCTAAGGATACACTAGTGGACAAAAACAGACAAAAATCCCTGTCCTTTGGATAGTAGAGTCTAGTGGATGATGCATCTAGTGGAACAGAGAGATTGAATAAGTATAAAAAAAATGTTAGATAGTGATAAGCAAAAAAAAAATAATATAAGGGAAGGAGAGCACGAAATGTCCAGAAAGGTGGCCAGTGCTGGCCAGTCCCTCCTGGGTCCTCAGGCCCCTTCTGAGGGCTCTGCAGGCTACACCAGATCTCTCCAAGGTGAGAAGCCCCAGGCTGCACTTTGAACTTCACCTTCTTTGTAAGGACCCTTTCACTAAGAAATAACACCTACTCTCAGCCTATCCTTACAAGTGACACCTAGACCCTGACTTTTCTTACAAACTCCCTCAATCAATCACCAGCTCATTAATTACCATTTGAAGCTGCTAGAGCATCGCTTAAAATGGTAACTAATATTCACACTAAATTTCCCCCCAAAGACTAACTATACCTTTCAATTTCTCTCTTGCTGCTGGTATGGGTTCCCCAGCTATTCCAATGAAAAAAAAACAAAAAACCCTGTGACTTATCTTCAACTTGTAGCTGCTTAGAGCAGGTCTCGTCTCTTTCTCACACATTTAATTCGTTTTTCTAAAAATCCTGTTCAGTCTCCTGTCATACTCTTTTGTTCATTCTGTTTTCAGTGGCCTGGACAGTTTCAGGGTCTTCTCCTATCTTGTCATGCATAAACAACATAAACAAAATCAGGGACCCCAAACAGTTATTCATGCTGTCCCCCTCTGTGCGTGAAAAACTTCCATCAATCACCAAATTTCAAGTGCGTCACACAAGCCTTCAAGGCTCTTTCCATCCTGCCCCAGGTCCTACCCAGCCTGCTCCCAGCAGCTTCCTCCTGCCTCGCACAATCCATCCTGAAGGGCATCTCAACTCACACCCTCTGAAAAGTCTTTTCAGACCACTCTACCGTGCTCCCCCTTCCCTAACCTCCTAAACACGTATTAGTGCATCACTCATAAGGAACTTATTATATGTTCGTTTTCATTGTTGGTATTTTTAATATATGTGTGAAATATCTGTGGGAACAAGTTGATAAAGGCAAGACTCAATACAGACCATGTGCTCCGTGAGAGGGACCATATTTTGTACTTCGTTTTATCCCCCGTGATCATAGGAAATGTCTAGAATTGCTGAACTTGGGGATTTGAGTGGCAGAGGGCTCTACAGCAAGTAGCTCTATGTCGTCTGACTGGTTCTGAGGCCAAGAGAGGTTAAGCGAGGGATGGTCCTAAGATCCCAGTGCCGAAGGTAAGTGAAACTGCGTGTCCCGTCAGTATTTAGTATCTGCAAAATAAGCACATCTTTCCTCTAGAAGCACTTGCCCCTCTCACCCAGCAGCCCTCCTCCTCCACCTACACCCAGCCTCCTTGCCGGAGCTCCAAACAGCTTGTTTGGTTTTCATCTATGCCTCTGCTCTTTTCCTTACATCCTTAGAGCCCTAATCTACATTTGGCTAGTTCCTCCTTTCTAATTTCTTATTTCTCTTCCTTCAATCCTCTTTTTTTTAAAATTTCTTTTATCCCCTGTGATTTTTTTTTTCAAATCTTCCACAATATCCATTGTGTACACAATCTGTTCAATGTCCAAAGTGCTAAAATAAAAATACCTGCTTCTGTACTCAATCTGTTATGAATTCTTCACTAATAATAACTTGACTTCGAAAACCTTTAGTCAAAGAGAGGGTATATTTAATTTATTCATGTGTTCATATATAACATAGAGAAAACATTGCCGAAACATATCTGAACTGTATGTTTTCCTCTAGTTAAAAATGTACTGATTTTAAAATAACAATTGCACTAGAAAGAATTAAAATTTTGTACCAAGTGGCCCATTTTAAATGTCCTATTTGAGGCAACATTACTTTAAACAAGACTCCTTTATAATAAGTCATCATTTAATTAATATCCAAATACCTTGAAAGCCAATAACAGTTCAACAAAACAGCTGGAAATCAAATATCCGATATAATTACTCGCAGCTGGCTTCATTCAACTGATGTCATATTAAATAAACTCATTCCATAGACCTTTTCCCCTCTTCCCTCCCCGGGAAAAAAAAATTCCTTCAAGAAACATAAAAGGCTCTTTGTGTTAGATGCTTTTTTAAGTTGGCAGACTATATATTTCAATATAAAAGATTTTCAGCAGGAGTACATAATATTAAAGGTTTTCATCAGAGTATATTTAGGTTTTCTGTTGTTGTTTGTTTTTTTGGACCATTTTGTGTGCTTGCAATATTTCAGAGCCTTGGAGCTTTGTTTCCTTAAGACTAACACAAAAATAGCAAACTGGATTAAACTAAGTCACAAAATACAATGGACACCTGTGCTTTTAGGATCTGGCACTCAGTTTACTGTTTTGATATTGGGCTCTTGTTATTGTTTTTGTAAAGATGTCATGTCTCAACAGCTTAGTAATACAAATTATCAAACAAAAATACTGGTTTCAAACCTCGTTTTAAGACTTCTAAACCATTTTACTATATGGCACTACCTATGTTATATGAAGGGTAACTTATTTATAAAAAGTAACAACTACCTATTATATTCCCGAAAGCTAAAATTAAGTGCATGCTCATTAGCAGCAACTTAGAAGCGCAAAATAAGTCCAATCAGAACATAGCACTTAAAAAGTGATTTATAAATTACTATAGTTCTTGATACAAACCAACGTGATATAAATTATACTAAAAGCAGCTGGCAACGTTCAGAGCCTAAGACTCTACCTTGGGTCATCTGATCTGTGCACTACTATTTCTTCACAATCATCTGGACACGTGACGTGATGTCCACCATTATGATACGTCTACTTATTTTTCTGATCCTCTTTGACTTTTCAGTATACTCATCCTTGGCAGCTTTTAAAACTATACAGCATCTAGCCTATAGTATACCCTCAATTAAAATGTGTTGAGTCAATAAATAGAATATTTTTCCAACGCACTGAAAAAGGTACTTCCCATTTTTATGCCCACCAAACTATTTAAGTAGATTACTTTTAACACCAGATTTTCTTGGGTTGCCTTAGACAGTGCCACTGGATTGAGTTAACTTATGACTTCCAAAAAACGTGAACATCATTTTTTAATCAATCCTTTATTTTTGCATGTGAGACCAAATGATTTTCTGCAATATATAATGTAAAGAAATATGGACATAGGCAACATTATTTGCAATAAATAACTAAGGTATGGAAACAACCTAAGTGTCCATGGATGGCTGAATGGATCAAGAAAATGTGGTATATTTATATGATGGAATATTCAGCCTCTAAAATGAAGGAAATCTTGTCACTTGTAATAACATGATAAACCTGGAAGGCATTATGCTAAGCGAAATGAGCCAGAAGAGAAAGATAAATACTGCATGGTGTGATATCACTTCTATGTGGAATCTTATTTAAAAAAACACACAAAAAAAACTCAAACATAGAAACAGAGAGTAGAAAAGTGATTGCCAGGGGCTGGGGGCTGTGGGGGTGGGATACGGAGAACTTTCAGTTACTTTCAGTTACCATGTAAGACCGTGCAAGACACATAAGGTCTGAGCATCTAATGTACGAGAGTTAACAAGGTGACTATACTTGATACCACTTTATTGCATACTTGAAATGTGTTAAGAAAGAACTTAAATGTTTTAAACAACAACAAAAAGAGATAAGTGAGGGATGGATGTGTTAATTAACTCAAAGGGGGATCCTTCCACAATATACATGTATATCAAATCACCACCCTGTACATTTTAAATCTGACAATTGTATATATCCTTTGTACCTCCATAAAGCTGGAAAACAATTTTTTTAATTTAAAAAAATCTGGAAACAAACGAACAAAACATATGGACTTATATTTTGAACACTCAACAGCATTCTCACTGAACTTCCTCAATCGTTCTTCTTTGCTTCATTCTATCAATATAAACAACAACTTTTACTCTCCCAAAATAAAGTAAGCATCCCAAGTAACCACAGCTAATTCACCATCGAGAGAGAGTGCTTATTCAACACACAAATGTTTATACCTCACAAAAAGATAATGTCTCCATGATTAATTCTCATTATATGAAGGATTAACAGAATGTTATTGGGGCCTTTTGGGGAAAAAATTCCCACCACAATTTTATAAATCTGTAAAATACGTACAGTGATAATACACAAAATTATCTGAGTAGGAAAAACACATTTTCACTATAAATAAACAACTGAACCATTTACAGCAGGTCCTTGAATAATGCTTTGTTCAATGTGGTTTCGTTATAACATTGACAGGATGCCACAGGAGCTTAACTCTTATTTACGTCACTTAGCCTATGGTAAAACTGGTTTCAGTATACGTCATCTCGCCACAGTTCCAAGAACCTATCAACGACATTAAGTGAGGACTTACTGTACTTCAAGCACTCCCATCTTCCAGTAGGGACAAATATCTAGTAATTTGAAGAGGTATTTGGGTGTTTTGGTGTCAGAAGGTAGCAGGTAAAAAGAGATTATAGTAATAGTCCACTGCCTACACTCTGACATTTCACCGATTTCTTCCCTCCTTGAGTAATCTTAAGGGAAAATAATATTTCAAGGAAAAACAGAAGAGACTACTGAAATGTGTATTCTAACATACCCTGCAGGTAGCACAGCGGGTAAGAGACTGAGCTCTGCTGCCAAGCTGAGTTAAAATCCACAGCTCTGCCACATGCGTATTTCTAACTGTGGACAAAGTTACTTCACCTGAGAATCAGTTCCATTTGGCAAAAGGTGAGAAAACTAATGCTCAACCCATAAGGTTGTTGTGAGAATCAAATGATGTAATGTCAGCAAAACCCTTAGGTGCTAGTTTTGATAGTGTGGGCGGGATAGGTAAATTCTGTACAGATACGTAAATAATGTACAGATGTGCGTGGGATAGGTAAATTCTCTAATACAGGTCATAAATGTATACAGTAAACCTGAATATTTAGTGCAAAGATTTAAGAGTATGCTTCCCTGCAGGTTGAAAGTTATTTTCTAATGACAATTATAGATGAATTTTTTTCAATGTACATAAAGAGTCCCTGATTTTTTTTTTAATTGTTTTTTTAGTTTTACTGGGGAATATTGGAGAACAGTGTGTTTCTCCAGGCCCATCAGCTCCAAGTCTTTGTCCTTCAATCTAGTTGTGGAGGGCACAGCTCAGCTCCAAGTTCCGTCGCCGTTTTCAATCTTAGTTGCAGGAGGCCCAGCCCACCATCCCATGTGGGAATTGAACCAGCAACCCTGCTGTTGCGAGCTCGCGCTCTAACCAACTAAGACATCCAGCCGCCCCTCTCCGATTTTTAATAAACACTTGAAAATTTGTTAAACATAGCATATAAATGAGCAGTATGGAAGGTTTACAGTTGTTTGCTGGCTGTGGTCTGAGGATTTTTCTCTCCAGAATTTTATTATGCATGCTTTAAAAGATTATAAAGTTTAGAACATATCTGGGAGATAATCTAAATTACTATAGCTTTCAGAAAACAAATCTTAACTGCCCCGATTAAGCAATCATTAGATTCCTGAAAGGTATCACCATTCTTGATTTATTCATCAAACCTGACCACACACCAGGGATCAAATTTAATATGTATGAAGATAAGCAATTATGTATGGCTATGATTAACAATCACAACTGCCATCACAATCTAAATTATTTATTTAACTCAAAGAATATTTTCACAGAAAGAAAAACTATGGGTGAACTACAAATTACATATGATGTAAACTCCTGAAAATATAATTTAAGTATTTTAAAAGAAAACTACCTCCAAACAGTTCAGATTCCTTCTAACCACCTGCTTTCTGAATACACTATCATAGAAGAAATTCATTACAAAACTCAGTTTTATTAACAGAATTTTTAATTCATATTGAATAATCAATTCATGAAAACAGATGAACACATCTATCTCAAAATATGTAGAATACTACGCAGCAATCCACTTTTTTTTTTTTTTTATATAAGGAGGGCGCAGCTCACAGTGGCCCATGTGGGGATCGAACCGGCAACCTTGGTGTTATCAGCACCACGCTCTAACCAACTGAGCTAACCAGCCACCCCAGCAATCCACTTTTTTATGATTATACCCAAGGTTTCAACTACACACATGAAAGAATGCTCTTTCAAGTTGCTATTCTTTTTTCCCCTCATGTTTTTTCCCCAATGTGATTACTTATCTTTTGATCAAAAGCAATTATGTATTCAAAACCTAAAACTTTAAAGAACTTTACTTTCTAATTGGTTCCAAATATGTGAACCCAAGGAATTAGCAGAGGACTACAAATGTAGCAATAGAGCAAATGATAGAATAAACTGTTGCAGGATTTTTGCCTTTTAAAACTCAACATGGATAAGTAAACTCCACTTAAATACGAATTCGTGCCTTGTGTTCAAAAAATTTCATTGCAAAAGAGAAAAGGATGATGATTTACAGGGTTACACAGACAGAGAACGCATTACAAATTCATTTAAATCAAGTCCACTTTTTTTGGAGTCATTACTTTAAAGCACAAAGTACCAGATGTTCGTCCATATAGCTTTTTACATATAGAAAAAGATAAATTACATAGCATATGAAGTTTATACATCTGACTCTAGTCTAAGCTGTGTGGGCCGCAATGCAGTCCGCTTTGAAGTAGACCTTCCTTCCATGTGTGTTATTGAAATAAATGAAAAAATACCTACTAGCTATAGTCCCAGCACTACCAAGGATACTCTTGTGTTATGAGTGGGGATTTAAAATCAGAAAGCGATGGGTTTGAGGCTTAGTTTTACCTTTTGCTAGCTATGCAACGTTAGGCAAACTCCAACTTTCCTCCTCGGGAAAATGAGGATAAAAGTATGTCCTTCACTGGGTTTGAGAGAGGATTAAAGTTGCCTAGATATTAGCTATTGTTAACATTCCGTACAGAAGGACCACTATCAGGTAATTACAGATGTATCCATGGGTGAAGGATACTTTTCATAAAATAAGTAACATTTTAAAATAAGGATAGACATGTGTCCATCTATGGCATACTTGACATTAACAAAAGATACGTTAAACGCCTTTGCACAACTAGAATACTAATACAATGCTAAACAAAGATAGTCTGTTGATGAAAAAAATCCAGTTAAACTAAAAAATAATGTAAGTGTTCAATCAATATGAATCCAATGCCACATTTCGTACTTAGGTACTAGAGTTAACTAAAATGGCTTCTCCTTCCCTTCGGATTAATAAAAGCTTGGTTAGAGGAAGGTCAGTAATACCTGTGTTATAAGCATTTTCCCTCAGGAACATTCCCCTGAGGATCGGAGAACAGTGTCCGTTCCTCCTACGTTAAGAAAAAGTGTGCTGCTTGCTACACAAGCTGAGAAGGTTATTGTTCACACCCTCAATTAAAATTACTTCCACCCTTCTAATCTGCTATTCTTTTTTTAAAGGAACAAACTTGCTTAAGTCATGAGAAAGTACCTAAAAAAAAAAAAAAAAAAAGCAAAAGAAACCACAGAAAGTGATAAATGGGTTGCTAAATAAATAGGTGGCTCCACCACGGCCTTAGCCAACGTGCATAACCTTTTCAAATAACAGATATTGAAATTTTGAAAGCTAGAAAATATAACGAATGCCTCAAATTTAATTTGCCATAATATACTCATACATAATTTTGAAGTGGTCAAGACTTGACTCCGAATTATTTTTTTTAATTGACATCCTGGACAACAAGTGCAGTATGTTCGGTTTTCTTGGAAATATCCATAGTTTGACCCCATCACGAGTCCTAGAATCAAATAAGTAATTTTGACCACACAGATCGGGCAACGCATCTTTCCTGAGAATAATAATGATGTCCTGCCATTTTTGACAGTAGAATTAGAATTTATATATTCTTGTTTGTAAAATGGAAGGAGGATGGTGCAAAATATAAACAGGGGCATGATCCCGAATGACAAAGGTTGCAGGAAATACTGCAAAGAGAGGCTGCAAATGGCAGAGATGGCAGAAAATAACAATTAAGAGGAAGTATTTTGGCCTCAGAACCTAGCTGTAACCCTGATTTTGCTATTTATTGCTGGGAAACACTGGGAGACTCATTTAACACCTCGAAGCTTAAATTTCACCATATAAACTGAGGATAATACCTACTATCCTTGACAATGCTAATGTGAAGACCAAGTAAGGTAAGGTGTATACAACACTTACACACTGGCTATTGTATAATCATTGCTATGGTTTCAAATGAAGGGAAAAGAGAATTAGCCAGAGTCCACAACGCCAGGTAAGACTGAGACCTGAGGAAGGGGTTCCAGCAAGGAGGTCAGTGGCAATTCCTGGTTCCTTTAAGTTCCCAGGTCTAATTTAGCAAATACTGCTAGTAAAATTTCATCCTTCTTGATAAGATTGAATTAAACTGTACAAAATGAGCAAATTGAAAAGAGTTTGTGTGTTTTTGAAGATACTTCGGATGCTCTGCTGAAAGACTAGTAAGCTCTACTATTTTTTTTTCTTGCCAACCACCAAGGGTTGCCACTGGTAATTACTTACTTTCCTCTCCCCACAAAGAAGACAACATTTGCACAAAATGTTCAACAAAGCACTCTGTAAATGACAAGTGTCTGCAATTAAAAGCAGAGAGATTTACGTAAGAAATTGTTGAATGACCTCTGATAATCTTTTAAGTGATTTCAATAAAGATGGTTTAGATACTTTCCCCCGTGAAAGACTGGAGATGAATGTGATTAAAGTCCTTCCAGACCCAGGACGCGAGAAAGAGAACCAAAGGACAGTTACATGCCTTCCTTTGCTTTTTGGTCAAATATAGTCTACCTTTGCATCTATATTTACACCCAAGTAATAATGTTTTCCCAGAGAAGAAGAAAAATGAAAGATAAAAGACCACTGAACTGTAATTCCTAGAATTGATTTGGGGGGGGAGGGGAGATAAATTTGCAGGAACTTGCCCCTTTTCTCACTTTTGGCATAAATGCGATGCACACGTTTACACATAAAAATTATTGAAACACTCCAGTTCATATTTAGCTCCTCTAAAAAGAAAATATTATCAACTTTCAGTATAACTCTGAAATGCTGGATAAACAAATTGGGGGAACAAACAATTGGGAAAATCAACCTTTTTAATGGTACGGCCACAGTTACTATTTGCTGGTAGTACGACAGACACTTTATCGTGCCTTGTGGTCACTGCCACCTACGTCATTTCATACCCCAGCTTCTCCAAACCCTGGGTCTCTACGCCAACTTTCTCGCCACTGCCATCGACACAGAGGAAAGGAGAAAGGAGGGGAACGGCTTCAATAACTTCAGCGATTGTCAAAGGAGAAAGGAGATTCCTTTCTTACAGAATGAAACTCTAGCCATAAATATCTATATGTAAGGAGTCTTTTTAAAGTTCCTAATGGGAAAATTGACATTTTAATGCACAAGGAAACCCACTGCGATACAAAAATTAAAGTTGTTACCTCTTAAAATTTCCCTTCATCATAAAGCACTAACTTGGTGAAGAATTCCTTTTAACAGATAGATTACAGACACCGAGTGCACTTATGGTGTTAAATGACAGTGTGATACCAGAATTTTGATTTTACAGGTAGGGTATAAAAATCACGGTTTACAGGTAAGTTAGCTTTATAGCTATCATACAGCAACATAACTAACCAAGGGGGCCATAAACCAGTTAAACTGAAAATGTTAACAGAAGACATCTTCATGATTACAACAAGCTCCTGCTAAAACTTTTGTAATAAATGTACATAAGTGTTTGTTAGTCTGTTTAGGAAAACAGACACATGGCATATTGGGGCATGGTAGCAGTAGCCTGACTTGGGAATTGGAAAGCCTGGATTTCAATTTCAGTTTTCCTTCAAAGAAGCAAATTACCAAACTTCTGAGTGTCATTTAGAAAAAGGGGCAAAAATGCTTTTATAGTTTTACCATTACAATTAAATAAGGAGTAGGTATACTGTTAATAAAAATTTAAAAAGACTAACAAAATTGACCACTTACCTTATACTAGACAATATTCTAAGCTATTCTAACTATTCTTTTATATCAAAAATTTATATTAAGTTGAATTATTTTTTGTTTATAATTTCTCCTTCCCAGCTCTACCCAACTCTTCCCAAGATTCTAACCTAAAACGCAGCCATTGTCTAAATTCAATTATTGGAGTCAGTGTCGAACTCATAAAAGCCACCGGTTTGAAAAGGATCATTTTCAGTCCTTAGAAGTCTTGATTTAGGTTCTTGATTATCCCCTATTTTACAGATGAGGAAGTTCAGACAGGTTAAATAACTCGACCAAGTTCACACAGCTTGTAAATGAAAGCAATAATCCAGGATTCTTAACCTACTATGATAAACTAAATCTCTCCAGAACACAACACCCAGAATAAATTTTAGTCCTTCACCCCCGATCTCTAGTAATTCAGGATCCTGTGTGATAAAAACAGATCTCATGCTTCCAGTTATGTGTGCACATACTCCTGCCCCCAGCACATTAAATGGAATTGTCTCTTTAAATAGTTTATCCACCCCATCTGGTCGGTCAAGGATATCCTGGTGCTTCTTGCCAATGTACATTTTTTTTTAAATTCTATGTAAGCCCGAATTTCAAGTTTAGAATGCTTTCTGTTACCTACATTTTACTATTAATAATTACAACTTATATTTACAGTAAATACAATCACCACTTCAGGTGGACTTCCTACTCCACTAGCATTATACAAAGAGGGTAAGTATAATTGTTCTGTCAACTTTTGCATTTTTATAGTGCTTTAGAAGACAACAATTTCAAGCAGGTGCTTTTATGAGTTTGACACAGAATCCAATCATTGAATTTGAATGATGGCTTCATTTTAGGCTAGAATCTTGAGAAAAGTTGAGTAGAGCTGAAAAGGAGAAATTATAAATAATAAGTCAACTTGGTGAGATAAATTTTTGATTGCCTAAAAAAATCTGAATTTTTAAATTATATTTATTGCAATAACACTGGTTAATAACATTACATAAATTTCTGATATACAACATTATAATATGACATCTGTGTACTCTCCATCCAAAGTTTGTGCTCTCTATCCACAGATTAGTTTCTTTCCGTTACCATGTATTTGACCTCCTTTACCCAATTCACCCTTTTCCAACCCACTTCCCCTCTGATAACCACCATTCTGTTGTCTGTATCTGAGTTTGTTTTTGCTTGTTTTGTTAGTTTGTTATTTTTATTTTATAGTCCTCACATGAGTGAAATCACATGGTTCTTGTCCTTTTCTCTCTGACTTATTTCACTTAGCATAATACTCTCAAGATCCATCCACGTTGCCGCATAATGGCAATGAACCTTTATATTTTAATTAAGTATACTTCTCTCAAAAATTTCAAAGCAAGGATATAAAAAGTGACCATTTTCAAAGTAATTACTTAGCTTGTCTACACTTTGCAACAATATGCATGACAAGTGAAATACATTGTTTTTCAAATCAATCATATTGCTCTTACTTTTAAAAATGAGTCCACCTTGAAGCATAAGTATGGATTCACTAATTAAATGGCATCAGTTCACCGAGAGACAAAAGAATGCTGTGTTATTCCTTGATAAGGAATCAAAAGACACACTTGAGAATTGTTAACATTTTCCACAAGATTACTCAGACTAATTCTAGGAGTTTCTCCTGTTCTAAATAGAGTCAATGCAGGTGGAGAACAATAAAATAATGTCTAGTAATGGCCCTACTAGAGAAAACATAACATCACGTAAGTTCTACTACATGGAAACTTTTCTCACAAAGAAGCCCATTATCTCCTTTCCATTAAATATGTTTCTCCTCAAGATAGAATTATATTATTGAACACTCCCACCTTTGTTCAAGGCCAAAGGGAAGAAGAAATGTCTAACTGTTCCATTTTCTAAACCTCTTAGATCTTGTCAAAACAAGGAAGCGGAAATAAAAAAAAAATGTGCAAGAAACTATCAAAATGGAAAATTAAAACTGCTCAACTGGCATTCCATACATTGGCTTTAAGTGCTAGGTTTTTCAACATCTTCCCACCCATCTACACTTTGGGGAAACTTCAAAATCTCATGCTTCCAACTATAGTTTGAGGTTGTCCCCTATGTCCAATTTGAGAATCACTGTAGCCACACCAACTATTTCCCCTTGTTAACTTCTGTGGTTTATGTTATGTAAGTTATAGGACTTTCTGAATTACAAATACAATTTTTTTTATGATACCCAATGTTTCACCCCTGAAAATTGCTGCTTCAAATAAATACGTAAGCTATTAAAAAGCAATGAGTACTATACACTTATAATCGGTTACAAAAATGATTGGCTTCCTGGGCAAATAGAATTGTACCTATGACACATGGATTATCCTCATACCAATATCAAAAACAGAACATCTTTCTTCACCCACTCCGTCTAGTGTAGAATTCTTACAAAGGAGTGTAGGGACATGGAAAGGAATCTAAGATCTGGAATCAAATCCTAAGATTCTAGGCAAATCTCTTGATTGCTTCTGGGCCTTCGATTCCAAATATTCTAAAAATTGTTAAATCAAGGGTCTCTAAATTCTAAAATCCCCTTAGTCAATCACTAACGCGGCCTCCTATCTCCAGAAACAGTGTATTATACAAATCTTCAAGTACATTAGCATAGCCAAACATGAATCACTAATTACTTGATCTTTCTTAAATACTAAATGCAGTGACAGATCTCTAGGGCAATCTGAATTTAAAAACAAAACAAGAAACAAAGGTAACATGAGTGGAATGAGAGATTACATAAGAACGTGATTGTAATCTGAGTTCAGCGATACTACAAGTATGCATTCTTCAATGTACAAAGACAACTTGATGAGTGAAAGGAGTTCAAAAGATAAAAACACACATAAGAAAGTAATAGTTGGACAATAACATAATGTGCCTCCTTTACTTCTTAGAAGTACTCAAGAATTGTGTTGGGAGAGAAGGCACCTCTGTTACTGTCCTTTCCAAATCCTGTCTACCTAGTAAATTTTCTTGCCATCTCACCAACATACTGAGTCTCACCTGCTTGTCTAGTTCTAACTCTGGATCAATAACCTCCTAATTCGCCCGCTAAGAACATCCTCTCTTCTGGACTTCTAGGAGATAAAGTATCATTTACTTAAAATTATACTGCCCTATTTACGGTTATACAATCATAAAATGCTAGACTAGAAAAGTCCTTAGAAACCATCTATCTAAATCTTCACTTGATAAGCAAACTAGAGCCTAAAGAAATGAATCGATTTAAACAAGGTCAGATTCCTTATCTAACCAGTCAGTTAATTGACACAAAGATCCTTGCTTGCTACAGTGTTCATGGACTGAGAGGTGGAAACATGTTTAAAAATTAAAACATACTCCTTTAATTTACCCACTCCAATATGAGTTGAGCATCTACCGTACGCCATGCCAAGCACTGAGATTGGTGTCCTTCCTTCTAACGTATGGGTAGCTGATTCATAATTTTAACTCACAGATCCATTACTCACAAATTTGCTTTCCTTCAATGGCCCACAAGAATCATATGAACACCTTCCAAGGAGTAAACATTCTCTCAAAGAAACAGCAAAGATCCAATTACAGGAAGTTGTTTTAAAAGGTGGGGAAGGGGGCAAGAGAGGCAGAGAAGGAAATGCTACACATGCCAGGGAAAAACTGGCCACTGCTGTGCTGACATTCAATGTTCTCACCTGAGAAAACTATTGAGTGTTGAGATGAAAGAAGAAAAAAAGACTTCCATCTTTAGTTACGCTTCTGAATGATTAAAACCAGCAGTGTGCCTTTAAGAATCTATCTACTACTTTAACAGTCATGCTGATTTTACGAATTTTACTAATGATTTTGGATCCTCAAAACAAAAATTACTTGGTTAGTTGGGTCTTATTTTATCTTATCCACAGCATACGAAACTGTAACAGGGGTTTTCAAATTTGACTGCCCTATAGAATAAGCTGGGGAAATTTTAAAAGTCTGGTGCCCAGGCCACACTCCAAATCAATTAAATCAGAATCTCTGGGGGTGGGACTCAGCATGAGTATTTTTTAAATCTGCCCAGATGTTTCCAATGTACAGTCAAAAAATTCCATTAAACCAGACGATCTCTAGGGCCAATCTATTTCCAAAATTCTCATCTAAGTTAAGTCTTGTCCACCAAACCAGGTAATTTTAATGCTAATAAAGGCTAGCAATGTAATTGTTAAAGACAGATTATTGAAAGGATATAGTAATTCACAAATATAAAAGTGTGAATAATCAGAGTGGCACATAGCAAGCATTCAAATATTCACTGACCAACTAGATGTAACACAGAAAAACCTAACAATAGAAGGCTAAAAGACAATTTGCGCCAAGGACACATTAAAGCTACGTAAAGCTATGTAACACTTACAAAATTAATTATAAATACATGAGTCCACATTGTAATTTCTCAGTTTCCCTAACTTTTTCTTATTGATAAATCCCTTGCTATAACACAACACTATACCTATGTGTGTTGGTAATGTATGTGTATATCAGTGTGTGTGTGTGTGTGTGTGTGTAACACTATATATATTGTATATAACATATATGTATATGTGTATATACACACTTATATCCTAGCTCTGTCCAGTGAGAGGGCCTAGAAGACATAATACTCCAGTAATAATAAGCACATCCACACCAAGATCTTGGTTTCTAATATCATTCTCCAATAAAAGGGATCCTTAGAGAAATGGCTAATTCTAGGACTGGGGTGGGGAAAACACAAGATGACCCTGTAGCATTTAATAGTACCAGAAAGTAAGAAAGTGCTCAAAAAAGATGGGGCATATCAAATGGATACAGGAGCAAAGCTGAAAGAGCACCAATGCCCAAAGATGGAAAAATATGAGCAATAAAATAATGCATCATAACCCAAAGTATAAAATAAATATAACTGGGGCGACCAGTTAGCTCAGTGGGTTAGAGCTCGATGCTCTTAATGACAAGGTTGCTGGTTCGATCCCCACATAGGCCACTGTGAGCTGCACACTCCACAACTAGATTGAAACAACTACTTGACTTGGAGCTGATGGGTCCTGGAAAAATACACTTAAATTTTTTTTAAGTTTAAAAAAATAATAATAAATACAACTGAATCCATATTGATGGAAATAATTGATTAAATAAATAAATGAGGGAGAATAGGTAACGTTCCTTAGAGAAGAATTCCAAATAATTTATATAGGAGGTGTGGCTTAAATACCCCCATCCCATCCCTTGTGTGTGGACTGGATTCAAAGACATGCTTTCAAAGACTAGATAGAGTATGGAAGGAGACCATGGGGGTGATGTAGGAAAACCTAACAAACACTGCCTCAGTCATGTGTTCAAGGTCAACATCATCATGTTGATACTACCTATGTACCCTTGATATTATGTGATGAAAATAGCACTTTGTGGTCTTCCTCCCAGACCTTATATCCACCGTCTAATCATAAGAAAAACATCAGACAAACCCCAACTGGGGGACAGTCTACAAAATAACTGACCATTAGTCCTCAAAACTATCAAAGTAAAAAAAAAAAAACAAGGAAAGATTGGGAAACAGGTCAGAAGAGACTGAGGAGACCCAATGATTGAATGCAATTTGATATCCTGGATGGGATTCTGGAACAGAACAATGTATTCGTGGAAAAACTAGTAAAATATGAATAAAATCCAGAGTTCAGTTAACAGTAATGTACTGATGTTGGTTTCCTAGTTTTTACAAGTGTATCATGGGACCGCAAGACGCTAACAACAGGAGAAACTCAGGGAAGGACATCCAAGTGCTATCTGGTGTTCCTGGCATCTGTATACTACCTGTGCAGCTCTTAAGGAATCTAAAATTATTCCAGAATAAAAATTTTATTTTCGAAAAAGCTATATGCATGCAGATAGATGAATCTAAAAACACAGTTTGTGTCACAGCTAAAAACTGTAACAACTCAAAAGAACTCCAGAGGTTCGGCCCATGAGAACGCTGCCTCTGAAGCTTTGATTTGGGGTTCAAGCTTGGGAATGATTTACAGACTGGGGAGAAGGAACATTCATAATTTCAAAGGACTGAAAGCTTAAACCACCTACTTTCTCCTTCTTAACCATCTCCTGTGATCAAGACCCTACTGATTCTTTCTCCTCAACGCTGTCTTTCCACTGCCACTGTCCAGCGTCTACTGTAGGGCTTTCATCCATGTAGAGGCAGTAATTTGTCTCCCTACCTTCAGTCTTTCCCCACCCTCTCAATTTCACACAATTGTTATATTTCTAAAATGCAAAACTTAAAAACCTTTGATGGCAACACACACACACACACACACACACACACACACACAAAAGCCACAAAGTAATAATTGGCCTTTACCTATCTCTTCTCTATTCTCTAACCAAACAATTTGTTTCCAAAAGCCCACAATACTTCTGCTTTTAGACTCTTTTCTCTTAGTATTTTTCATCCTGTATCATATTGCGAGCTCCTAAGACAGGGAACAGCACATCTTATTTATTCAGAGCCATTCTCCACAGACCAGCACAGGACTTTATGCATAACCGGTGTTTAATACATGTGTTTGAATTTTCTTTAAAACTAAGTTTCCACATAAAATCAATTTGAAAAATCGAAAAACAATAAAACCGTCCTTAATAATCAGTTAACAAGCTCTGCTCAAAATCGGTCATTTAACAGCATTTAAGTCATCTTTTAAATTTCACACCCATTCAGATGACCAGGGCCAAACGGAACTACACTCCTTAGATAAGCCATTCTCTTCCACTGCAGCTGTGAGACACTGTGAGACCCCAGGGGGGTGGAGGGTGGGGGAAATTCAATGGGATGGTAGAACTGAAAGTACTTTTACAAAGTACAGTCTGTATGTTACAGACTTGTGCGGCTCTGCTCTGGTCTCCCTTTGAAGCCAACATTTATGATCTCCATCTTAAAGAACACTACCACCCAAAGTACAGGGAGTAGGAAAGCACAAGAACCACAGAGACCTCTAGGTTCATCCAACAGTTTGGGGCAAAATCTCTAGGGCCCAGCCCTTGTTCTCGTCCCTCAGATTTCATTACTTTGTCACATCCTCTTTTTCTCGCAATCTAGATCAGCAGCAACCTACACATACTTCACACTGAAACTAGACCGAAAACCACAGTAACCAAAGGAAAAGACAAAAAGCAAGTCAGTCACCTAAAGAGGAGCCTGAGTTACCTGCAACCTGAGCTCCTGAGTCAACACCTGATTCCAAACCAATCCATATACAGCTGACCCTCATTACCCGTGGATTCCACATCTGTGCGCTTGCCTACTGGGTCAAGTTTGTTTGTAAACCATACTCCAGGCACTTTCGTGGTCAGTCAGGAACGTGCACAGGGTGGTGAAAAACTGTGTTATCCTATGTACACAGTCCGCTGCATGCCCTGCCTTCCTGTTTCCGCTCTCCTACTGTAAACCACAGTGCTTTCCAAGGTGTATTTTGTGTCACATTTTTCGCATTTTTGTATCTCCTGTTGATGCTTTCCGTGGTCCCCGAGCACAGGGCTGAAGCGTGGTCCTGAGCACAAGAAAGCTGCAGTGTGTCTCAGGGAGAAAATACAGGTGTTAGACAAGCTCCCATCGGGTATGGGTTCTCGTGTTGCTGTCCGTGAGTTCAATGTTAATACAGCAATGATACACATTAAATAAAGTGTCCTTAACATAAAACAAGGTTATAGGTTATATATTCATCAGTAGAAAAGGGTGATGACCACAGGTTCGCAGGAAGCTAACCTTGTACTTGCCCTAGGAGCAATGGCTCATTATTTGCAATTCAGTGTTCTCGCGACTTCATAGAATATAAATATCATGAATAATGAGATAAATTAATACTACTCACAACAGTAACAACATAACTTAATAACCATATCAATTAATACTACTTGATGAAACTTTTCTTAGGATTTGCAAATTCCATGGCCAAAGAAAAAAAACAAAAACACCCAAAATATTCTAAGAAAAAGAACTAAGATACAGGGGTAATTTTCTAGGTCCAACCTCTACCTGTGCCCAACTGCTTTTCAGAACAAAACCCACAATATTTTGATAAAGTTTTAAAATTATATTCTAAGTCACATATTTGTGGTAACAATCTGTCTCCTACGAACTTCCGATTATTACTGTTGTAACATAAACAAAGAGTAAACCTACTAATCCTAAACAATTCTATTTTATGAGGTGCTTACACAAAACTAGACAGTCTAACACAATACTTAATTTTTGACCACTCATATTACCAATACACATATAAATTATTTATTTAAGGAACTAAACACTCAGAATAATTCTCTAGTTCTTTTTCATCATTTACATAAAATAGTCTCTTATTTTTGAAAAAGAAAACGGAGGGATGGATGGGAGCAGGAGGAGGAAGGAAAAAAAGACAAACTAAGACTGAAATTTTAACAAAATTTGCTATTTTTTAGTGTCCACAAGACAGTTTAATAGCCAACTTCTTATTCAGAGGGTAGATATTTCAGGCATGATGCAGATTTGAAAATCAAGAGCTCCAAAAAAAAAAATGCTCTAGTAAGTAAATTTGTTTAATCCAAGTTTAATTTGGATCCAAAAAATAATTTGACCACAACACTCTCTTTTCAAGAAATACAGTAACAAACATTTTGTAAAATATCAACATTTGACAAACAGACTATAAAGAACTTGCATAAAATAAAACAATGGGTTCTTAAGAATTAGGTTTACTTTTGTTTCTTCTCAATCTGCTCTTGACCAGAATGCAACCAATAAACAGAAACATGTACATTCTGCTACTGAGAAAATGTAATATGAAATCCAGATTCACTCCTGTATCCAGTGGCTAAGTACAATCAAATCTAAAAGTGGTTTACAAGAAAACCATGAAAAATCGCAGTCAAATTCCATTTTAAATGGAAAGAGTAGGCATTCAGTAGGTAGTTATTAAACATGGACCACCATATGTGTTATTGATGCTTCAAAGTATTTAGAGGCAAACTGAAATAAAACAGGAAAAATAACTGAAACAGTGTTATATGCAACCTTCCAAATTAGTAAATTATCTGATACTTTGACTTTCTCTTTATTATGGGGACACAACACTTCCTGATTCAAAATAAAAACTTTTCTCAAAATTAACATAAGGAACTGGCACTTATAATTTTCAACATCTATTCTTTCTTTATTGAACTTTACCTAACCACCTATATTAAAGATAAAGAATTAGCTGTAAGATTCAATACAATCCACTATCTTTATAAATACTATTAAATGTAAATGTGTTTGAAAGGCTGTTTTTCAACATCAAATGAGTGGTTCTCTAAACTTTCTAATTCAGTAAACAATATAACAATTTATGATATTGAGCTCACCTAGCATCTATTCTGCCTTTTCTCTCTTTAACCTAAAAGTAAATTAAGCATTTTTAACCTTTTTTTAAATTTAATTCACAGTAATGTAGAAAATGAAAAAAGAATTTTTAGACGAATGTTGTAAATGGTGAGTCTGTTTTTTAAAAAACTTTAGTTTGGAATCGTTTTATCAGATTTTGGAGAAGCTGCTATAAACATCCATGTGCATTTTTTCAAGTCCTTTGAGTGGTAAATATCAAGGAGTGTAATTATGATGAGTATGTTTAGTTTTGTAAGAAACCATCACACTATCTTCCAAAGTGGCTGTGCCATTTTCATTCCCACCAGTAGTGAATGAGAGTTCCTGTTGTTCCACATCCTCGTCAGCATTTGGTGTTGTCAGTGTTCTGGATTTTGGCCATTCCAGTAAGTGTGTGGTGGTATCTTACTGTTGTTTTAATTTTCATGACCTTGATAATATTTAATATGGACTATTATCTTTTCATATGCTTATTTGCCACCTGTGTATCTTCTTTGGTGACTGATACTTCTGAAACTTGTATTTTCTATACGTGCACTATCTAATATGGTAGCCATTAACCACATGTGGCTAGAGAATGCTTGAAATGTAGCTAATCCTAGTGGAGATATGCTGTAAGTGTAAAACACACTGGAGTTTGAAGACTTGGTATGAAAAGAACATAAAATATCTCAACGGGTTGTTACATAGCTCATATGTTGAAATGAAAATATGTGCGATATACTTACTGGTTAAATAAAACTTATTGCACATGTTTCATTTATATTTTTTAATGTGACTGCTAGAAAATTTAAAATTACATATTTGGTTCACATTATATTTCTATCAGACAGCACTGATCTATATACAGCCTATATTTTGACAATTGCATTGGGCAAACACTGAGTCCTCAGCAGTACTTGCTGAATAGTATCGTGGTAATAAGGAAATAAAAAATAAGAAAGCAAGTTTCATCAGTGGAACTTGATCAAAAAGTATCTAAAAGATTATAGCTTTGCTTTCTGTATAAATCCTAGAACCAGCAAGATGTTACAAGCAGTTTCTTGCAATAGCAATATTGTTACTTATAATCATGTCTGAAACGTGAATAAATTGAAAAGATAATCAAAAACATCCTAGAACCTGGCGAGGCTACAAGTACCGGGGTATAATATGTATCACAGTTCAAATTCATTAGGTTAAATATGTAAAGAGAAGGAATGACTAAAGGAGACCTAAAATATTTTTTTCATTATTAGTAAAATGAACTGCGACTATTGGAAAGAACGGGAAAACCGAGTAATGATAACTTACGACTGAGCTTTAGCCAAATCAAAATTAAATCAAGCCTGTATTTATTGAGTTCTTATACTCAACAACATGGAAAGGATGGGAACAAGTGGAATTGAGCAGTTACACAGAAATACCATGGGAGAATATTCTAAATATCCATTACTAAGGGACTAGATTAACTGTGACAGAATGAAATACTATATACGTGCTAAAATAAATGAATCTAAACTACATCAACATGAAGAGACCTCAAAACACATGGCTGAGAAAAAGGCAAGTTGTGGGATGATATAAGAAACATGATAGTATTTAGATGAACTTTAAAAACACAAAACTATGGTTCATGGAGACACATGTGCAATACAAGAATGAAAAAAGATTACAAGGACAGCCACCAAATCTCAACAGTGGCTGGTTCCGGGAGGTGAGAGAAAGGAGTATGAGTCTAGAAGAGGGAAAACAGGTCTTTCCCTACACTATTCCATTGTTTCTATGTCAGACACACACGCATACATTGGAAAAAAGGAATATGAAAAAAGGAGATTGCAAAAAGACCAATGGCCTTCTGGCTACTGTAAAATAATTTCTATGAACAAATTAACTACACACATCTAGACTTTGCTCTCACAGTGCCACTCCCCACACACACACCCACACACACACAACCCAGTGGCATATTCTTGTCTATTACTGGAGGCTACATTTATAGAATCTAAAGGTCTCTGTGACAACATGGTCTGTCGAGAAGAGAGGTATTTGTTCAGTCAGAGAAAAAAAACACTTTCCCAAAAAGCACCCTGCCCATCTAAAAAGCCAGAAACACCTCCTCCATACAAATCACTGTCCATCAAATATCAACTTTAAAGCAACCATGCAACATTTCATAAAAGCCCTTACTCAGAGCATTATATGCATATCTATCCCGACAGCTGTAAAAAATTTATAAAATTTAATCCAAGCCCTCAGTCAAAATGAACTATTATATCATATGGTTTCTACGAATCTTCCTTTTATTAATCAACTAGTTATGGGACCAGTGGAATATTTTGTTCCAGAAAATATATATTCTGTGAAAATACCATAAGATGGAGAAAATCGACATTGGAAACATATATTTTCATGTGCCTCCCAACTTTCGTGGGTTCCCACTGAGTGTGAGAACGCTCACAAAGTTTGAGACTCAAACAATGGAAGATTAAGATCTGAACCCAGAGCAGCACAAGTACAATATTTTCCATCAACACAATCAGAAGAAATGGGTATTTATTGTAGTAAGAAACAATTTCTCCTGAATCCTTGAAAAGTACTCAAGGAGGATTATTTTTAACATTTTAAAATAAACACATATTTATTTTAATAACACAGGAACAAATAATACGTTTGTTCCTCTTGATTACTTGGATGACAGTGCATAAGAGTGTAAATTCTAGAGCCAGAGTCCCTGGATTCCAGTATCAGCCTGACACGTCACTGCACTTCTAAAGCCTCTTGTGAAGTATTTTACACAGGAAATATTCAATAAATGTTTGGTATTAGTTGTTAATACTTACAAGCCAGAAGACTTTTTTTTAAATTAACCATTGCTTTCTATAATTTATGACATTGAAACAGGAAAAAAGGGGCTCTTTTTAGACTCTATGTTTTAAGTGATCTTTTTTCTTTAGTAATAATAAACTTATTTGGTTTACCCTTTCATACCTAAATGACTTTCATATTATTTCCTATGTTTGTTTTTTGTTTTTTTTTAATAAACCATGAAGTATTCTGGCAAATCAACCCTTCCCCCACAGCAGCTGTTGTGTGAAACTGACTCATGAAATGTAGACATAGAAATGAAATATTTGATCATCTGGTCCCCAACCACTTGCCAATGTACCAGCAGAATTTTTCCATCCTATAATTTATTTTCAAATACTGCAAATAAATTGCTTATTGGTTCTGTCAGAAATCAATCTGGATTGATTATAGATGAGAAAAATGTTCCTCATTTTATGAAAGCTATAAATCCATTAACTTGTGATTATAATAAAGGAAAAAATAAAACAAGATATTATCATGATTTTTAATGTTGGGAGTGGCACTAAGGAAGATAATCTCTGTTTTACTTTCAAAGTCAAAAAAGAAAAATAAATATCCAAATTAAGTCTTTTTCAAAATTTTTCTAGATAACATTCTTTGCTATAAAAGAATACAGTTGCTATTCCTATAATCTTAGATGTACACAGTATGGAAGGATATTTGGTCATACAGACTCAGACGGTACAGGGAATTCTTTACGTCTTCCATCCTGTACACGTGTCCAAATCAACACTGATACAATGAGATAAGTGCTTACGTGATAAAGGTGCTAGGCTTTCAGGATCCTACTTGTTGGATCTGTTTTCACTTAATATTAGGCATCTTACTGATGTACAGGTAAAACTGGTTAAAATTACCTTCAATACTAACCAGTAAACCTGAAAATACATTCAACCTCACTCAAAAGCAAAGCAATGTTATCTAAACATTGTGATACAATTTTTCACTTCTTGGATTGGCAAATTATAAAAGTTTAACGGAAATCCATCGCTGGCATGGATTTTTATACGCTGTTGGTGGAAATATAAATTGGTACAGCTTTTCCAATGAGCCATTTGGCATTATCTGTCAAAATGTTAAATACACAACACACACACACACACACACACACACACACACACACTTTGATTTGGTAATTCCACTACCAGTAATTTAACCTATGTATCTATTCCCAAAAAGCATCCAAAAACACATATACACACATACTTAATGATATTCACCACAGCACTATTTGTAAGGGGACATGGAATCCAAAAATACCATAAAGGTCCACCCTTTGGGGACAATTGAGATAAATGATGATGCATCCAGGGGAATACTGTGCATTCTCTGACAGAGTGAGGCTGACCTCTGGATCATCTCACAGAAGTATTTAAAAGAAAAGGCAAAAAAAATGTGTGTAGAGAATAACTCCACTTGCTTAAACTAATTTTTAAAAATCTAAATATTCTGGTAGGATCAGAAAACTTTTTCTCCAAGTATATAAACACTTATTAGAGGCTTTGGAATAGTGGTACACAGGAGGGAGACTTTCTTTTACTTATATTGTTTTAGGTTAGGTTCAAGTGTTTGTATTTTTTAATAAAAAATATGTATTTTGAGAAAAAAATTGAGATTCAACATCACTGCTTGCAAGATCTTCCGTTAGATATTAAATTGGTATTATCAACATTAAATTCTCTCCTCCTAGGCCCCCCATCTACTTAATAATATGCTGGACTTCTTGATTTTGTTTTCTACTTCTTTGTGTACTAAAGAATTATCACAAAGGCTCTTTCCTCACATGGATCCCCCCATAATTAGAAGACTCTTAGATAACACTATCTTGGTTTTTCAGTCCTCCATTTTCTCAGCCCACAGAAAATCCAGAATTCTCTGATATTTTTAACACTTAAAGCTGTCATTGCATAACCTAACATTTGGCAATTACAAAAGAAACATTCCAAAAATATTTTAATAACAATATCACTAGAACTAATATATAGCTTCAAAGAAAAAAAAAACTGCTTTAAAAGAGAAAAGTAAGTTCAGGTTTGTTTCCTATTTACCTGCTGGATTTCCAGAGGAGGGGTTGTGCTTTTAAAATACGACACCTGAATAAATGCCAAACACTATGTTGTATGCCTGAATCCAATATAATATTATATGTCAACTGTAACTAAAAAAATTCATTAAGAAATTTAAAAAATATAATGCCTGGTAGTTTCCCAACTTCTTTGAATATATATGTAAATAATATACATATTACATATATAATATATATGTAAAAACATGTGGCTTATGCTAAAATATTCTAAATTATACTAAAACTATCCTCCTAAAATGAAAAAAATATCCTTACAATGCAAAGCATTGAAAATATTGAGGCTGAACACAATGGATTAATCTGTGAAAATACAACTGAATTAACCTTCAAACCTTTAATCACGACACGCAAGCCAAAGATCACTGATCATCCATATAGTGATGACAGAAAAGACCACCTGGCACGCCATCAACTCCAACCTTCTTAAAAAAGGTACCTGCCATGGTGAAATATTCCATTGACAGTCTTTAGAGCATGCATCTCCGTTTCCCTTTCAAAATATCTGTCTTTCGGCACGCAATTCCTGTTGACTGGATTTCATTCTTCCTGTTTAATGACTCCACCCCTGGTGTGACAAAACCAAAAAACCTGAAGGAATCTATTTTTAGCAAGACATTTACTTAGGCATTTTCTATTTAATCAACAGGATGCAAAGTTGTTTGTGCCTGACCAAAAAAAAAAAATCTGCCTGCTTTGTTTACTGTCCACTTGTTAATATTGAACAAAGGGAAATCTTTTAACAAATCTTATTTAACAAAGGATAACTTTAGAATAATTTTGAACTCCATATCCCTCCAATAATTGTCTTCAAGATTTAAAATTACCAAAATAGCCTTTAAGAAAAAAAATTAAAAGGGTTCTGTATATTTTGGGTATATATAACAGGACAGGAAACTGCTTAAAATGCCTGAGAACCTTTTGTTATGCTCTGCTCTAAATGTGTGCTTTATCCTGTGTAGGATGCGTTTTTCAAAGCCCTAAGTGTTACAGAATCATAGTCTGAAATAAGACTGAAGAAAGTATATGGAAGAGGCTGCTAGGGAACCAACAACCCTTTCCGTAGAAACAGTAATGGAGTCCATCATTTGATACCTGCACATTGAAGCTCCTTTCACTCTTTTCCATAACACCTCATCACACTTCCATACTATTGAATGAATTCTTCTTATGTGAGTATTGCCCCAGCCGGACTGTGAATCCCAGGCACCGTGCCTTACTCTTCTGTGTATCCCATGCACCTAGCAGCACAGTGCCACACGCAGAGTGTGTTCAAAAGCATCTGCCATGTGACAGAGGGCCTCCACTGTGCAAGTGTGTACCTCCTAGAACTTGACAATTATGGCTTATGCTGCACCCACCCATTCACTGACAATGGGACTTAGCCAGATACATCAAATTGCTTGAGGCTCTTTTTCATGGAAAATTCACTTCTTCTGCCCTATTTCAATTCATTCCTAGCTGGAAATCCCCTTCAGGTGGTAGTTATGTTGGGTGGCATCTCGGTGTGTATGGACTTAGTAATCTAGGACTACATGACTAAAACTCTGGTTGTTTTGGGGCGTGTGTGTGTGTGTGTGTGTGTGGGGGGGGGGTGTTCAAATGGTCTCAGAGATCAGGTTTATGTTCCAAATAGTGAAGCAGCAAACAGACAAAGATATAGTATAAAATTATTACACTGCATTTTCCGATCCTCTCAATCAGACAAATTCAAAATATAAATTCAAAATTTTCTTGTCTTCATCACATAAAAAACAATAAAGCTGGGGGCGGAGGGGGTATGTGAAATTCCCCCAACACAGAAATTCTATTCCTTCACACGAATCTTTCTACTTCCCAAATATAAAGTTAACTCACCACAAGAAGGACCACTTTACTCTTATTGGCGTGCTGAAGCTTATTTTTTTGAACAAAGTGGTATTTTGACAATGTCTGGCCTACATCCTAAAGTTTGCACTTAACTTTTATATCCACCCATACCTGCCTAAATGTCAAAAGCTGAAAAGAGATAAAATTGTACTCAATATGGCAGTGAGAACTATAAACAATTTGTATAGTCTTTGTAATTTCAGCTGGGTAACAAGCAGACACAAAAATATGAACGCTAGTCTTTCCTACTTTTTTATGAAAAAGAAAGGAAAATAGGTGTATATATTATTACACAAAACACCTATTCCGTTTAGATGTTTTGTGTATATAGACCCATTCTAAGTGTTTGTGTGTGTGTGTGCGTCTCCATCTATCCTGAATCACAGGTCTTTTCAGCAGTGTCATAGTGGGATGAAACAGATACTAATGTAAAATCTCTATGGAGATACCTCTTATTCCAATGCCTCCCTAGGGAAAGCTTATAAATGATGTTTCAGGCCACATTGCGTGGTAAAATTAAAGCATATTCATTAAAGATCCACTAAGTAGTAATTCAGTCTGTACAAAAGTCGATTATACCATGAAAATGCTAAGCAAATTAATAATGCAATTAAATCTGTATGTGGGCACATTTACACTGCTTAAGAAAAGAATTTAAGAACCCTAGCTCATTTTTGAATGCTAATTACAAATGAACAATTTCTTAATTCACTGAATCAATTCCATCAGGATAAAGAAACATTTTTAAGTACTATTGTTATTCTTTGTGCTTATAGGTAATGAGTAATATGTATTTAAATATTCTACAAAGTAAGCATTTCAGAAATTTGAACTACCTTCCCTGTAAACTTAAATCACTGCATGATTGTTGCCATTTGTTTTACATAAACTCACTCTCATTTCCTAGAACGATTCCTCAGGTATAAATACCTAAAAAGATGTGTTCTTTCTTGTATTCACACTCAATGAAAATGAAAAATAACCGTAGCACTTAAAGATGCTGCCAGGGAAAGTGTGAATGTGGTGAAGCCCTAACCCTCATTGTGCTATTTGAAGATGGGCCCAGTAGGAGGCAATTGGGGTTACATAAGGTCATGAGGGTGGGGCCTTGGTCCAATGGGGTAAGTCTCCTCCTTATAAATGAGGATGAGATACCAGAGCTCTCTCCCTCTCTCTCTGCATTCGTACACAGGAAAGTCCACGTGACAACACAATAAGAAGGTGGCCTTCAGCAAGCCAAGAAGATAGCCCTCACCAGAAACCGAATCAGTCAAAACCTTGATCTTGAACGTCTAGCCTCCAGAACTATAAGAAAATAAATTCCTATCATTTAAGCCATTCAATCTTTGTTACCTTGTTATGGCAGCCCAAGCAGACTAATACAGTAAGTTTCTTACTTAACCCCAGGAAAGTTAAGCCAAAGTAAGTTCCAAAAGCACATTAAATAATACACTCAAAAGGAACTCTAGGCCCATGGAACAGAGCCAAATACAGTTACTACTAACACCCTCACTTATTCTGACTAAAAATAACCTAAAATGCACATAAATGTAACTACTTCCACCGTCTAAGCATTAGAAGTCAATGGCCAGCAAGGACAAGAAGCCTGGGATCGAGGATAGTTTTGAAGATGGTCAGGAACAGAGATTATGAGGGGACAGTGTGAATAGCTCCAGCTCAGCTGCACACTCTACTTTTTAATGTCTACATACTTCCCGAAATTGTTGCTTAAGAAGGGTGATCAAACTTTCTCATGACTACGTCATAAAATTACGTTTTACTAAAGTTCATTTAAAAGAAAATCATATACACTTTAAATACCAGAAACTACTAGAGCAAAATATGTCATAGAAAACAATATTGAGATTTCCACTTCAAGTGCATTCAATAAATATGAAACATCTCCCACATGTCAAGCACTGTACTAGGCACTTCAGTCACTAAGAAATGATAAAGAGGGGTGGCAGGTTCGCCCAGTTGGTCAGTGTCGTGCTAATAACACCAAGGTTGCCGGTTTGATCCCTGCATGGGCCACTGTGAGCTGTGCCCTCCTTAAAAAAAAAAAAAAGATAAAGATTCCTAATGATAAAGACATGGCAGATATGAATTAATAAGCACCATAGCCTTAAATCTCTATCCCAGTGAACTCCAAACTACTTACTTGACGACAACTTCTTTGGATGACAAACAGGCATCCCAACCTCGACTTGTTCTACCACTGAACTACTGAACACTCTCACCACCAGCACCACCATCCCATCCCTCTCTAATGGACTCTGATCTTCCTGAAGTCCTCTTCTCCAATAAATATCATCCCCATCCTTCAGAAACCCTGATGTCACCCTTGAGTTCTCTTTCTTTCATACTCAAATCTGTCTTGTCTGTCCCACTTTTATAACATATCCAACAGGTGACCATTTTCCCTTCCACCACCTGCTATCACAATGAGCTGATTTCGCATTAGCCCCCACAATGGTCTCCCTGTTTCTCCCCTCTCCCCTCTACTGACTATTCTCAACACCGCATTCATAGTGATCTTACCACACTTCTACTCAGTTCCCTCCAGTGGTTCCCCAGCACACTCAGAATAAATGTCAAAGTCCCTGCCTAATCAGACCTCCCCTGCTAACCCTCTCATGTCAACACCTTCCATCTGCCACTGCCCAGTAACTGCTCCAACCCTGAAGCTTCCATTACTCACCATGCCAAGACAAGATTTGCCTAGAATGTCTGTGATGTTTTCTCCTCTATTCACCACAAAGCTTGCTCCATCGCTTCGTTCTGTCCTTCTTCAAATACCACTTCGTTATCAGTGAAGCCTTCCAAATGTGGCCTTACTCAACTTAACATGTTTCTGTAATAGTCATCAACAACTAACACACACTATGTTTGCGTGCCTCCCCTCACTAGAATGTAAACTCCATGCACTACAGCAAGCAAGGGCTTTATTGTTTGCAGCTGTATCCTCAATGCCTAAAATCGTGAATGGCACACAGGAGACCCTTGTAAACATTTGTTGAATTAATTAATTTCTATTATAAGAGAATGTTTACTGATATCTGCTAAAATACCAAAATTTCTGCAATGAGGTTCACTGTAAAAGAAAACAGAAAAATAAAAAACCATCTGCTTCAATGCGAAAGGTTCCTAGGCCAGCCACGCCCCTACTCCTTACAGCCTTTCTGTGCAGTCACATTCTCATGTTTGCAATGTGCCTTTCCCTATGTTTGTCCATAAAAATTATTCGTATCACACAGGGAATATTTCAGCAATACCAAAATATTTTTGAGAACATACTGACAAAATTATAGTGGAATCTGGGGAAAATATAATTTCTCCACATTTTTTCAAACATCTCGATTTGTTATATAAGTGGGGAAACTACACATCTCAAATGTTATGTAAATTCAATTCGCATTAAAAATATACATGTTTGCATTGAGCCAAAATATTAGAATTAGTCATGATTCTGCTAAAAATAAAAATTTTGTGTAGAACTTTGCAAGTAACAAAGTGGCATTCAATCTGATAAAGGACTTGTATCCAGAATATATAAACAGCTCTCAGTACCCAAGGAAAAAACATCTAATTTTTCAAAATGCTAAATGCAATGTGGTAGCCTGTATACTGTCTTGAACAGAAAAAACAAACAAACAAACACATTAGTGGAATAACTGGTAAAATGAAAATAAAGCCTCTAGTTTAGTAAACAGTATTATTCCAATATTAATTTCTTAGTTTTGACAAATATGCCATGGTTCTGTAAGCGACAGGTATACAAAAAAATTGCACACTATATGACTCTATGTATATGACATTCTGGAAAAGGCAAAATGATGGGAAGAGAAATTATATCAATGGTTGCCAGAGGCAGGGCTAATAGGAGGGGACTGACTACAAAAAGGGCCAAAGGAACTTTCCAGAGTGATAAAAATGTCTTTATTTTGATTGTGGGAGTGGTTACATGGCTGTATATGTGTTAAAACTCATAGATTTTTACACTTAAAAAGGTTAAAGCTTACAATACATACATTACATGACTTCTGAATAAGTTGCATCCATCTTAATTGCAATTGGATTTTTTCTGTAATTCCTAACACAGTACTGGTAGGTGTGCAAACTTCTACTACAATGATTATTAAATTTAGAAATTCAAGCACCCTTTGGCTCAAAAGAAATTTACTAGATCACATATGTAAGGGACAGCCATTGTGGCACGACAAATATTCTGTAATGGTTAAACACACACACACACACCCCATAAGGGAACTCTTCATATACTAGAAAGACCTCCAAATTATCTTTTATGTTAAGGGAAGGTATGTAGATATAATTTTGAGGGTGGGGATATTTTCTATGGGTCTATGTATGGATTTCTAAAAAGTTTTTGGAAGACTAAATAAGCAACTAAAATCACCCATTATCATTAGGGGATTGGGCATTAGGCAGATGTGGAACAGAATTCGAAGAAGTAAGACTCTCCACTGTATACTTTTTTATACTTTTTGATATGTGAACCATGCAAAAAAGAAAAACTAAGTAAATAATATTTAAAACACTAATTTTAAAAATATAGAGTTTAAGTACAAATTATGAACATTTTTGGAACACTGAAAACAGTCCAGAGACAGAAAACATTATCATGTACACTTACAATGCAAGTTAACTTTCAATTACCAGAAGAAAATGAGCAATCCACGTAGCAGACTATGTACTTAACCTTTCTCTCTGACCTCAGTACCCCACAAAAATAGAAGAAAATAAGGAGTATAAGAGATAGAAAACAAAGAATGTTTTGGAAGGAAAGGTATAATTTTTTTAAAGGAGGCGTAAATGAGAAAGCTCAGATTAAAAAAAAAAGCCAGGAACTTCCTACACCTTTAAAAACCCTCTCTTTCTGTCCTGGAGAGCTGTGCTCTTCTATCACTAAAGTGAGGACAGTATTTTCTATGTCTTATAAGAGCCAAAGAGAAACAAACAGGACTTCTTGCCACAGACACAAAGTGATATATGTCCTCTGCAACTGAACAACTCAAAGGCATCATTTAAACACAGATATATACTCGGCACAATCAGAGCATCTGGATGGATTATTTTAGAATTTCAGAAGCACTTTAGACTTCTTAAGATCTCACATTCCAAACTCTAGCGATCTGCCTTTCATTCTGTAATTGAGACTATGACATACAATCATAAAATGGTGTCAGAGCTAGGTAAGTTCAGATAACTTAAATAGTATTTCTGTGCAAGATATAGGCATATTTGAACTTTTAGCATATCTGAATAAATGTTTCTGAATTCTGGTCAAAGTCTAGTCCAAATAGCCTCTTTCTGAACAGTGTGGCCAAACAACAAAATTCATTTGCGAGCTAAGACATCATCATGGCAACAGTTACAAAAGCAGAATTGCCAGGAATATTTTACCCGCCAACCTGCTCATTTCAAAGACTAGAACCCATTCAAATCTGGTCCTTGGTAGCAATCGCCCAAACCTTCCCCCTGGCTTTTTCAGTCAGTATTGAAAACCAAGGTTCTCTGCTATGTTCCTACACAGAAAGGCTAAGTATTAAACTAACTCCATGTTGAAGCTTCATAAGCAACAGAAATAAAAGGTATGACAATTCTGTGTTTCTGACAAACCCGCAGATGCCTGGTCATGCTACAACCGCAAAAAAATAGTTACTTTCCCCAAAACAAAACAGCTTGAAAGGCATGAAGCTTAAAGTGAGTCCACTCCAAAAACCAAACTCTAACTGAACTTATCACTTATGTTCCTCCTCAACTGACAAAAAATCTGTACTAGTGTAGTTGATTATTAAAAAAACAAAAAACAAAAAAACACACAAAACAAAACCAAAAACCAAAAACCATAGCAGCTAATCAGAAGATATCAGAAGATACCAAGATAATACATTTACATCCTTAACACACTGCGTGGTGACAAAATTAGCAATTAGTAAATATTAGATGCCATAAAAACCATAACGTGATACTCTATATTACTTTCAGATAAACCTGGAGATTAGGACAGGCTGTTATAAAAGGTATAATTCAAATAACAATAACTAACATTTATTGAGAGTGATCTATTTACTAAGCACCTGGATCTAAAAGTAGACCTTTCAGCCCCACTCTACTCACTCTAATTGTTTTCAATTTTTAAATAAAATTAGACTTTAGACCTGAAGCTTATCTCTAAAGTGTGAGACATTTTGAATGAAGAAAAACATCCTAAGCAAATCAGAACTTCGTTTTGTAAAAGTCCTCATTAACAACACAGACATTTATTTATACCCTATCTTATTGTACAGGGAATACAGCAGAGTGGAAAAAATTATGGACTTTAAATCAAACAGTTATGTGTCCTTACGCAAATTACTTAATTTCTCTGTATCTCAGTTTCATGACTTGTGAATTGAAGACAGAACCTCCTGCTTAATTGGGTTGATGGAAAAACTAAAAAATATATATATATATGAGAAAACACCTAGTTGACTTTCTGGCACATAATAGATACAATGAAGGTCCATTACTTTTCCGTATCTTTCCTCAGCTGCTCTGAATTATGTTCTCCCTGAATATAAAATGAACAAACAACACAACTCCAGGCATTATATGTTATACTGGCAGGCAACCTAAAACAGCTAATGTGGCACTTTCAAAAGGGTTGCGTAATGAAAGTTAACTCTTATTTAAGGATAACCAGAGGCATAAAATAAAGATTCATTTACTGTTGCCCCTCGCAATGGGGAACATTACTATGAAATTCAAATTCTTCAAAAACATCATGAGAGTTCTATTCCACATTCTTATTCCTATTAACACTCTTGTGAAAGTTTCTGGCTATATGTCTAAGTTCACCAGCATCCAAACTGAATACAGAATAATGACAGACTTTGATAATCAAAAAAAGAAAGCTATCCATCCATAGCATATAATTACAAAGTTTTTATTCTAAAAACACAGATTCCAATAAACACTTAGAATAGAACATATATATTTTTGAAAGTGAAGAATTTTGGGTTCAGCTTTTCTATTTAAACTAAAGTGATCAAACTATTTAAGATATACTGGTGTAGATGAGTTTTTACACAATGGTTCTCTGAAGTGTGAAAATGCTTTAATGAAGAAAAGTTCTACAAAACTCAACATGAAGCCTACGCTTCTAAAATGATACAGATAAGTATTAACGTGGACAACCAAATAAAGGACTAATTTGAAAACACGGTTTTACTGCCTTACACACACCAAAAGGAGGCAAACTTGTGTAAGTGCTACTAGCCAAATATTAAAAGTAGCTTAGTCTATTTATTATCTTCGTAAATGACTCACAATTTCTACTGGCACAGGCACTTTAGATTTGTCAATGATAGTCTATGCCTTACATTAGCGTCGAGTTTTCCATTTGTGAAGTACTGTCTCATATATTATGCTCATTTTAGCCCCTTACAACCACTTTGAAAAACAGGTAAGGCAGGCAGTGTGCCCTATTTTACAGACCAGAACAATAAGGCTCAAAAAAGTGCCAAGGTCACACCGAGAGACAGTAAGGGGTGTAACACAAGTCCCTCTTCTCCAGGTACTTTTCCTCATTAGGCTGTACAAAAGATTGAATATAGAGTTTAAAACATCATTGATCTAACTTGACATTTTCACTGCAGTAATTAATTTCAAGCTTGTTCTCCAAAATGTGCCAAAAATCCACAGAAAAGAATTACAGTATTCATATTTCTAAGTAAATACAGTTAAGGTGCTATATTTTATTAAAATAAATGATTAAAGTATGAAAATTTCCTATTGTTATTTATTCTTGAAAATCACAAAAATATAGAAAAATGTACATCTGCTTTCCTAAACTTCCTTTCTGGAACACTGACCTCGTGGGGTAAAGTCGAAAGCCGCAGTCAGCAGCTTGGAAATATCATTCAAGCGAAAATGTTAAGAAAGGTTACAAGGTAGATGTACAAAACACAAAGTGCAGAACGCAGTGAAAGCAAATGTATACATACCCAAACATAATCCAAGGCAACCAACTGAAATCCACTGGTTAGGAATTTACAATGCCATGCCTAGAATTCAGGTTTTTACTTTTGACTTGCATCTGTGAATGACACAAGTCATGGTGACTAAGTAAAATTTGAATCAGTATCGCCTAACTAGGCAATTCCAAGAATCAGTTTTGGCTCCGTCTCTAAATAATCACAAGGCTAAATTATGTTACACTCAAATAAAAATTTTAAAGATGAGTTAAATTTTAAAATTGTCCCAGAGTCAGTTGTACCCCATCAGTATTGCTTATTGAATTACTATAAAAATGCCTGACACACACTTCATACATTAAGATATTTGGGGACTGTCAACACAAATGTCAATAAGATAGTTTCACCTTCAAGGACTCCTGCAGTTTAAAATAGGAGATAAGATGTATACACCTAATAATTATGAAATAACTGCCAAAGGACAAATGCCTTAAAGAGATACGCAAGCTAAAAAAAACAGCAAAAATCACATAAAGAAATACTCAACCTCTGGCCCAAGTGACCAGAAAAAGCTTCATGAAGGAGGAACCATTTAAGTTAGTCCTTAAAAACTGACCAGGATAGATAGGTATGAAGGAGGGAGGTCAGCATTAAACGAAGAGCTACTAGCATGGGTAACAGGGAGGAAATCAAAAGCTTCATTTATGGGACATTGATAAAGACCTGAGAATGACTGCAGTTAGAATGGAAAGAACTAAGAAGAAAAATGAACTGTTTTCTTTCCTGAACTCCAAGGTTAGCCTTTTGAAAAAAATCAATTCAAACACAAGAGTAGTTTACCGGGAAGATAATGCAAGATTATTGTTCTTTGTGGTTACAAGTATCATTCTTGACAATTATCATCCACAAGAATGGGGTCTACCAGACAATGAGGAATGAGGCCTTAGGTTTTTTTTCCTCTAAAATACCATCCTAAGTAAAAGGTCCACAACAGTATTCCTCTTCTTGTAACTTTGGTCTTATAATCATCTGAGAAAAGTAAAAATGAAGGAAAATGGAAATTAGGACCTAGCCTAAAAGCAGAGGGTAAGGATAAGCATGGGTTCCTGTAAACATGTTAATGTAGTCATTTTCATAATCAGCAGAGGGGAGTGTTTATCCAATACTTTAAGAAGAAATTCTGAGAATTTCTTATAATCTTCTGAAAGGTATGCTAGAGAAGAATTAGGCTTTTTTTTTTTTTTAAGCCGTGTACAAGAGATAGAGTAAATGACAGTTTACAGTAAAGGTCATTTAACCTATTCAGTATATTTTTAAAAAACCTGTTAAGCTATAAAAGGCCATATTTTAAGTTATGAGTGAGATGTTTCCTATTTCTCCTTCAAAAAAAATGTCACCCAGTTTGATGACAATTACGGATTGCTTTCCACCAGACTTTGAAAGATTTATGGGAGATGGTAGTTTTTTCTTTCTCTTTCCTACGTGCTATTTTGTTTCAACCAATTTGAAGGTAAATATTGTTTTCCTAAACATTGATTCAGTGTTTAACATCTACTCCCTTCCTTGAAAAAATTTTTAAAAATCACAATAGAAATGTACAAAATACTGTATAATATGCCTGAGGTTTTAAATTAGTTTTTGACCATTTCCACGAGACTACATTGATTATTAACTATTTTCATAAATAACTGACATGACATCTTAAAGTATAAACATTGATTATCTGCTAAAGATAAGTACCTGAAGGAGAGTAAACACGAAAAATTTCTATTTGAGAATACATTGTAACAAGGTCTTCATTAGCATTTTCTACAGTTTCACTTGACACTGTTGCAAATTTGGAGTGATTAGTGTCTCTCTCCTAAACCTCTATGAGGGGCCGCCATTGCTCCCTAACGCCAGCGCCGCCTCTAGCTCGAGGAGCTCCAGCCTAAGGAAAAGGGGGATCAGTAAGGAGGTCTCTATACCATGGCGCCTACAAAGCAACTGCCTGCAAATCGACCGGTGGTAAAGCACTGCGGAAGCAACTGGCTACAATAGCTACTCGCAAGAGTGCGCCCTCTATTGGAGGGGTGAAGAAACTTCATCCTTACAGGCCTGGTACCGTGGTATTCTATGAAACGAGACGTTATCAGAAGTCCACTGAACTTCTGATTCGCAAACTTCCCTTTCAGCGTCTGGTGCGAGAAATTGCTCAGGACTTGAAAACAGATCTGCGCTTCCAGAGTGCAGCTATTGGTGCTTTGCAGGAGGCAAGTGAGGCCTATCTGTTTGGGCTTTTTGAAGACGCCAACTGTGGGCTACCCATGCCAAACGTGTAACAATTATTCCGAAAGACACACAGCTAGCACGTCGCATACATGGAGAACGTGCTCAAGAATCCACTATGATAGGAAACAAATTCTTTAAAAAAAAACACAAAATCTTTCTTCTTCCTGTTATTGGTAGTTCTGAATGTTACTTGTTTTTTTTCCCATGGGGTTAAAAGGTACCTAAGTATATGATTACAAGTGGAAAAATAGGGGACAGACATCAGGTATTGGCAGTTTTTCCATTTTCATTTGTGTGTGAATTTTTAATATAAATGCGGGGACAAAGCATTAATGCAAGTCAAAAGTTTCAGTGAACAAGTTTCAGCAGATCAACTTTATAACAATTATAAATAAACCTGTTAAATTTTTCTGGACGATGCCAGCATTTGGATTTTTTTAAAACAAGTAAATTTCTTATTGATAGCAACTAAATGGTGTTTGTAGCATTTTTATCATACAGTAGATTCCATCCATTCGCTATACTTTTCTAACTGAGTTGTCCTACATGCAAGTACATGTTTTTAATGTTGTCTGTCTTCTTTGCTGTTCCTGTAAGTTTGCTATTAAAATACATTAAACTTAAAAAATTAAAAAATTAAAAAAAAAAATAAACCTCTATGAGGGCAAATGGTCTCATTTAAATTATTTCACTACTAACCCCCGAAATCCCATTGGAATAGTCTCTTTTCTTTACACACATTGATGTAACTAATTACCATAGATGTACAAGTTCCAATATGTTAAGTAATCATTTATCTTTGTGGTTGCCAGGAAGTAATAGCTACTGAAGACAGTTCCACAGCACACTAAAAAGAGAAAAGATAAACTCATGCAAGTTTCTGTTTGGATGGAAGATAGAGAAAGGTGAATAACCTAATTAAAAAGTAATCAGTTTTATCTCTGAATCCAGTTTCAAGGTGTAGATAATATGCCTACAATCATTTTAAATCAAATAGCAGTAAACAATTCTTGATCGCAAACTAAATGGAAATTGAGGGTTTTTTAGTACAACACAGGCTGATTAATTGAGCAGAGCACCCAGCAATAGGCCAGGTATTGGACTTAGTATATCTGATAGGCTTACAGACTCATAGTTTTGTTTTGTTTTTTAATAATGAAAGCCTAATTCAGGAAGAAAAATGTATTAAAACTTCTCATCTAACTCTACATTTCTTGAAAACGCAGAAAAGACCACAGAAACTGTTTCAAGAAAGTCAGACTAGAACACTGAACCAATAACCTAGATTAAAAAAAAAAAAAAAAAAGTCCTTCCTGGGACCAAAACTGTAATGACACAGAAAAACTGTATTATATGAACATTAACACATCAACTATGATAAATAACACACATTATACCCAGTGCCTTTCAGATGTTTTATAAACATTTATGTTAATAATGCTATTGTAGAGTAAAATTTATTTTCTTCTTTCAAAGTGTATTTGTAAAGATCACCAAGAGATATTATATTAGAATGACTAATTTGTTGTCCTTGTTTGCCTATACCTAGGAAGAAAAATAATTGAGACTCACAAAAGTGCTTTGGTTTTGCTCTTTTCAAGTAACAGTGAGACTAGGCAGGGGTGAGTCCCCCTCCTGTTCATTCCTTTTTGCCTAAAGATACCTGTTCAGCAAAAACACTACAGGCTTGCAACTACAGAAGACTTATTAGATCTTTGAGCCCTGAAATCAGTTGCACGTTCTCATTGAGAGAGCCCAAGAGACAACTAGAAAAGAAGACTTTGTGTTTAATGCCTCCCAAAAAAGAGAATAAAATCCTAAGAACACATATCCTAGATCCGCTTTCAAACTCCCCTTCAGTTTTCCTAACAAAGCAAGTTTCCTCATTTATTTTATCCTCCCAGTCTAGAGCCAGTGGAAACTTACTGTAAGGCATTCTTAACATAATTCTCCTAATATAAAATACAAAAATGGTCACGTATCCTGCTCTCCCACCATAACTGAGTACTCAGAATAGTCTCAAAAAAGAAAATACTACAAAGTCATTAATTTTAGGTATAGTCCTGAGCCATTGCTGGTCCCTCTTCCTCCCGAGTTTGTCTGTTTCAATTCCAACTGATGCAGAGCTGTTTCGCAACCCATCTCTGTGGCATTGCTAGTCCACTGTACCCGGCCTCACGGTAGGATATGCCTCAAGCATTCCAAAAGCCTCCAGAACCTTCCCATTGATCCTGATACTACTACTCAGTTATTTCTCTTCAAGCACTAGCCTGACTTTCACTGCCTCGATTCAAAAGCCCCCACTGCACATCAAATAAACTAGAAATTCTTAACCTGGCGTGATTAAACTTTTCAAGCTTGTATGCCAACCAGAAGGCAGTGTAACACACATTTGTGTAATCACTGGGGCAATCAGCAATATATTTCTTGGAGAATGTATGCAACATATGAAGGAATTCACACTTTCAGTATAATAGAAGAGAAATACCTAATTAAACATTCCATCAGAAAAGCTGAAACTGTCTTGCTAAGATCAGCGAGTAAATTTACCCCATCAAGTAACTTTTCTAAATATTCACTTTGAATGTTTCCCAAGCTTTTAATGTTATGATTGGGAAAATTAAGGATTAAAATTATGTATGTATGTATTTATTTATTTATTTACAAAGGTATTTAAGAAGTAGAACACAAAGCTCATGGATTAATAGAACTGAAAATCGGTATTTTCATTTCCTATGTTACTGAATACATCAACTTAATTCACTAACAATGCAGTTTATTTCTTAGGTAATGAATCTGTTTCCTGTGGAACCAACAAAACAAAACAAAACAAAACTTCCATCAAGTTATCTGGCCTCAAAATAAACAAGGATTAAAAACATATGACATGTGCCAAAAAAAAAATTAATTTACAATAGGGGGGATTCTTCCCCAAAAAGCTCCTCAAGTTTTCATTTGTAAATTTTCTACTAATAGACTATGGAATAGCAGCTGTAACATTCCTAATTGTAATCTCTCAAAGAGTTCAAGCAACTTCTGACATTCACTAAAAATGATTTTATACACATATAAAACCTGAGCTGGAATAATACTAAGTAAGAAAGAAAAATAACGTCAGGTGATTTAATGTTCTGATCAATTTGATATTCAGTTCCCACCCCATCTTCTTAGAAGTTTTCTAAACCATAGAGGAAACCATTCAAGAAAGAAAACTATTTAATCAGATCTCTTCAGAACTATTTTAAAAACAGCTCTAAAATGGCTCTGCAGTTATATTACCGAGAAAGCACACACAATTAAATTTAAGGAATATCATTAGAAATAAAGAGAAATTTTTGCTCATGATATTGCTATATTATTACTAGACCCAGCCCCTCAAATTTATAAAATATGCTTTCATAGCAAAGTTGGGTCACTCCACACCCTATAAGATATTAGAAAGGAACTCTCCACTTCTCTGAGGTGTAACTGATAACAGAACTAAATAATCTCCCTACCCTGACACTCTTCCAAAGGTATTTGCATTTTTATAGAAATGAGAGTCTGAGGAAAAAACAAATGTTTTCAATAAAGAGCCAGACAGTGAATGTTTTAGGCTTTGCAGGCCATGTCTCTCTGTCAATACTCAACTCAGCCTCTGTAGTGTGAAAACAGCCACAGACAATATGTAAAGATTGAGCTTGGCTGTCTTCCAATAAAACTTTATATACCAAAACAGGCCTTGGGCCAAATTTGGTATGCTCACCTCTACCTAGGTAGGGGATTAAACTTTCCACATTTTGCTGATTCTGTCTCTGTGAAATGGAGAAATTCACTTAACTACTCTTGGTACTTATTTCCTCTACTCATGAATCCAAACAACATCAGGGATTTTCAACATTTTTCAGTGGTGAATCTCCTTTTTCTAAAGTGTGGAGGCCAAGCTAGATGTCCAGGTGTCCCCAAAGGCCGCTGAGAAGCCTCCCGATCCAACGACAGGCCTGTGAGACAATGAAAACCACTGGCCAGCTGATCTCAAAGGTTCCACTCAATACCAAGAAACAATATTGCCACTTCCTCTTTCCTCAATGTCACGTCAGGCATCATCAGAAGGTGAGGAAAACATTCTGTGGATTCCGGCCTTTCAGATACTCCAGAAAACACACTATCTCCCTTCCATGAAGAGCAGTTATATGCCAAAATGTAAAAAATCTAAAAAGGTGAAAAGTAGAGGACAAGGAAGTAAAAGTTAAATGCTACTTTATATATGTATTTAATTAAGATGTATTGTCCTAAAAATCTGTTAAAAATTGTTACCTTGAATAAGTTTTATTACAGCTTACTTTTTCCTAAATAATATATGTAATCAATCAGTTAAGTAAGATTACGATGGAGCATATTTAACCTATTTCTGACGCGACCCTTAAAAAGTTAACATATTTGCATGTAAATCATTTTACAATTAAAAAAGTCATAGCTATTAAAGTGGGTCAAGGCTAGGACCTCTACTTAATTAATAACAGTTCATCAGCAAATTAGTTCTCGACTCTAGAATTGAATTCAATTTTATAATTTAGTTTAATTTAAATGATGTTCCTGAAGACTGCCAAAAATTTCAAAGTAATAAAAAATCTGCGTAACAGAACCAAAGTGTCACAGCAGCCCAGAGGAAGAATTTATACACTCTGTTAAATGCCAGTGAAAATATCATGGAAATGACCATTCAAAAATGTAAGCACCAAGTGATTAAACTTACAGGAGACAACTGCGTGGTACACAAAAATAACTTTGTTCCACAAAGTTACACGTTTTTATAAAGGAGGACCTATGTGCTACAGAAACTGAACCAAAAGTGACTGCTCCTTTTCAGCTTTTATTCAATTTGCTCTTAATATAGTAGAATATAATTACTTCTTTCTCTGTATCTCAAACTCCCAAGAAAGAAAGATCAAGTCATTAAACAGTATTTTTAGCTCCGATTCTATGCTAAAGGGTGTCCTAACTTAAGACTCCAAACCCGGGCATATATTATACTACCTCCCAACCAAAACAAATAACTTACGAAAACGTAAAATTTTTTTTAAATGACAAATACCCGCAACTTTTTCCAATAACATTTCTAGCCATTAACTTCTGACAGCAAATTGTTTAACTGATCCCACTACACATTAAGAGCAGTTTGTATATATAAATCTTGAATGCTATCATAAAAAGCCCATAACTAAACAAAACAATTGCTCTAAGGCAGGACAGAGTACATACTGAAAGTTTTAGTATCAAAGCTAGTCTTGTATAATATTCAATATGAAACCATTTTTCTTAAAGACATAAGTTTATGATATAAGTAGTAATTCAACAAATTACAGAAAACTGTATTTAAACAACTGTCTTTTATTAATATTTTATATACAAACGCATGTTTACTTATGAAAAGTGATGATTCAGCTTTGTGGAGGAATGACAAATTGAAACTTAAAAATCCCAGAAAAATGACAAAGTATTCCCACAAGTAGAAATATGAGAACATATAAATGGAACACACTAAAAAAATGAAATAAAATTTCTGGAATTTTAAAAATAGAGTAAATTTGAAACAAAAAGAATTAATTTAGAAAATATAAGCCTATACTTTATTTTAAATCAATATTTCAATTGTTACCATTTAGAAATAATTATATATAAAAGTTACATTTAGTGTTTCATTTATATTCATATCTAATGCTCACCCACTAGTATTTTCATCTCTACTTTCAAATAAAAGAATGCAATTCAGAAAATCAATAATCATACACCTAATAAGTGAACCAAGAAGCTGAATATATCTATATGATTCTGTAACTGTAGCTACAGTAATATAGCTCTATAATCCAGTAAGACTTTCAAAGAGGTCTCTTGAGAATCACGGCATAAACTTATTACAATCATCAATTTTCTATGCAAAGTAAATTGGACAAATACTATCAGCTAACGGTGCTCATTAATCTCAATCCCGTTCTTTCCTGCCTTTCTGTAATAGAGAGGCTTAAAAGCAAAACACTCAAATTCCCAGCCTCCTTTGCAACTATGTGACACAGCTCTGACCAATGACAAGTACCGAAGGAGGGCTTTCCTTCAAAATAAAAGCCAAGCTCTTACCAAGAAAAGGATGTTCAACATCCTTCTCTCATGGGTTGGTGCTGCAGCCACCATCTTGCGACTTTGAAAATTAAAATCACTTGCTAAGTAGGAAACTGAGCCAGTTTCCTTAATGACATCCTTGAGCATCTAACCCCAACCCTGCACTGTCTTCCTTTAAATTTCTTACTGGGCGAGAAAAATAAGCCCATAGTTTAGCCTGTGTTTGTGCAGTTTTTGGTAACCTGCAGACTAATGCAATCCTAATACTATGCGTGCTAAGAATCAAGTCTATCAAAGCAAATGATGTTACAGATAACTTTGGTGAATTAGCCATAAGCTATACTAATGATGAAAGAATTACCTAAGGGAAAAAGATCAAAGAGCAAACGAACAGCAACTATTAATAGTAATAGCAATATTAATATCAAATAATAGTATGGATATACTATATAAAACATAATAACAAATATTTATTAAATATTCCATGCCAGAGACTGTTAAAGAACTTGAATATACATGAACGTATTTAATCATCATCGCCAACGTGAGGCTGATTCATGTTACCATACCCACCCGTGGTAAAATTTTCATCCATCCTTGACAAAAACAGACTAATATGGTAAAGACAAAGTTAAATTTATTTATTGAGATCATGACCTTTCTATTTTTATGATATTAAAATGTCCTTTCTCTTATGAAATGAGAAGAGTGGACAGCAAGTTTACATTCATTTCAACACGCCTTCCTGGCAGAATAAATAGGTGACAAATCAATATCTGTGCCCAGTGTTTTATGAAATTTTAACAGTTCACAAACTCCAAAAGCCAGAGGCCCACTAACGTTAAGGAACCTGCCCGGGACCACAAAGCAGTTTGACACCAAAGCCCAGGATCATATAACCTAAGGATACACCAAATAAACTCAAAACAACTATTCTATGCAATTAAAGATATAAACGTCTGACTACAAAGGAAAACCACCATCCCAGTAACATATAAAGTGGGAACAAGGAGTTGTAAAGTAAAATGATTTCACCATGTTGCCTCCCACAGAGCTTTCCCTGTATGATGTAGATTTAAACCATACCAGAGAAAGGGGAATCAAGACAGGAATTCCCACCCATTCCAATTTAAGTCTCAGGTGATCAGGTTTGGAGGTTCACACTTGGGAATACAGAACTTTGGGGTCTCTGCATACACTGTGTCTATAAGAAGTTCGTGGTATCCCACATCCAAGGAGCAGAGCAGGTGAGCAGATAACGTTCTGCCCCTAGAACTTGCTCCTCTGTTTCTGCCAGCTCTACAAAAGTAGGGGGATCATACATGAATAAAGATTAGAAACAAAAGTGAAACGCAGGCAAATTCTTCCTTCCCTCAATCCCTGGCGTTTTATGCCACTGCATTTCAATTTTTTAAACTCATGAATTTTTAAAACTCATCTCTAGTTGTTTGGAAATGTATGTTTGATCAAGCAGTTTCTTAACAGCTAAAAAATGTAGCTTAGCCTAATATTTCTAACAATTCGACCAAGCATTTTCTAATAAATTTAAATGTGCTTAAAAGAAAATGGAGTATGCAACACTGCATAATATAAGGGTTATGCATAGGAAGAATTCAGAAACTTATTGTCTTGAAGAATTCAAACAGTTACTTATATATATAGAATCGGATAAATACTAAATAGGTTTAGTCTACACTTTTTTATTTTATAAAATTTCAGTTATTTCAAAGCCTGGCCAGTTCTTTTCTTTTTCACTTGTTTCCTCAAATGTTACTGAAGACATCAAACAAAAAATTTTTTTCTTAAAATATAGAAAACAGTTTATATCTTTATAATGGAAAATAGTAAATACTTCCCAGCTTATAGTTTATTTGTAGTTATCTCAAATGTTAGGTCCCATATTTTTTAATTCAATCTTCCAGCACCCATTTCAGTACATAAAAATAGGACATAGAATACACCAAATGTAGTATACCTCTTGTTTATCCAAGACTTTATGATCTTTGGTCTTTATTTTACACACATTATTATTATAGAATGTTCTCATCATTGTCACTATCTAAATCCATCTCACCTTGACACGCCTCCAAACACACGCGCGCGCCCACACACACACACACACACACACAATCCCCAGATATTACCAGCATTTCAGGAACATAAGCCCTAACCACTCAGTGACAACAGTAGAAATTCATTTTAGCCAAAAGGTAATGAGCCTTACTTATGCTGAGTGCAAAAAAGCTAATCCTTAAAGGTCAAATACTGTGTGATTCCATTTATATGACATTCTTGAGATGACAAAATTATAGCAGTGAAGAACAGATTAATTGCTGCCGGCGGTGGGGTGGGGAGTGACTGTGGCCATAACCGGGCAACAAGAGGACTTGCTGAGGCAATGGAATGGTTGTGTCTTGACTATCAATGTCAATATCCTGGTGTAAGATATTCGTCATGGGAAAATTGGGTAAAGGGTGCACAGGATTTCTCTGCATTCTTTCTCACAACCTCATCTGAATCTACAAGTACCTCAACCTAAAAGTTTATTTTAAAAAGGTAATGAATTTTAACTCTGGGGTGAATACCCAGGGGAAATCAGATAAACACCCCAGCGCCCCAATCCACTAATGGCTAGGTTAGCTTCTAGGAAAATTACTATCGGGCCTCACCAGAATTTTTCTTTAGGGTCTCTTCTTTTCTTACAAGCTTTTATGTTGGGTAGGAATAAACACGAGCTGGAGAAGGCCAGAAAGGTGCTAAGGCCAGATATTACAGTGAGTGTTGATTTGTCAACTAAACTACCAACAGTTAACAGGATCAAAATGTAAACTTTGATTTCAATTTATTTAGCTCAGATCAAATATTTGAGACATTCTAAATCTCCACAATCTGACTTTCAACTTGTAGGTTGAAAAACTGTATCAAGAGGGAGGAGAGTTAGTTCGTTCCAATGACAAAACAAAGTTCCCCTTCAAGTCGATGACTTCAGTCAACTCCTCCAAAACACTTTTTATGATTAAAGAATATGAAAGTACAGAAATGGTGGAGCCAAGAGAATTTAAAATGCAATGACTTAACTTTCCACTCCACAAAAACTAAACCCACCACCACCACCACCACCACCAAAGATACATCTTTTCACAGACTAAAGAAGAAAAGGAAACACCTGAATATAGCAAGAAACACATAATCATGTAGTTTAGTAAGTAGTGGTCAATTAGCATGTGAGAACAGTTTTTTTTTCTTCCTGAAAAGATAAAAATCCTAAACCAAAGTAATACAGCAATCAGCTTATTTTTCTCTCCAAAAAGGCTGACATTATAACCACTGAACATATTTTTATGAACTGTATATATTCGAGCTCTGGCAAAGCTACAAAAGACCGATTATATGGTCCATAAATTGCTTCTCCTTTCTAATTTAACAACATTAATCTAAATAAAAAATAGTGTAGGTGAACAGTATAAGTAAAACAAAATCTTAAAATCAAGAAAATGATATTCAACAACCTGGGCTTTTCCCCTACGAACTAGGAAATGTCCATCACTGCCACCTGCCATGCTTCACCTCTATGGGTATATAATGTGAGCATACTTTGGTGCAACGAGTAGCTGATATAAATGTGCACAAATTCAGCCTGCCTGCGCAGCAGTCTACTTCTGCATATTTCCAGTCCACTTCCATTGAGTAACTCAGGCTCCCAACCAGCTCAAGCCTGAAAAACAGACATCAGCCTTTACCAGAACGCGAGCTCGGCTCACTCTCTTCCAAACCACAAGCTTCTACACTCCAGTGGAGTCACTCCCGTTCCCCGACTCACTCCCTTGGCTCCCAGCACACTGAACAAAGGTCCACATATATTTTCTTACAATTGTGTGTGCTGCTTATATGACAGCGGGTCGGTCTGGAATTTCCTTCATGTCTCCTAGTCCACTGGTGGGTGAATTCCTACTCCCCCAAGACTCCATACACACTCACCTAGGAAGTTGAGTGTTGGCAGAGGACAGCTGTGAAGGCACTAAAGAATCACATCCTACTTACAGGACGCAAGAGATCAGTGAATTCCTTGAGGGACATACGTCTCATTTCATCTTGGAATTCCCAAGGCTTGGGAAATAATAGGTATTTCAAAAAGATGGGCTGCAATAGGAACTATGATTAGACATTGCACTAAATAGTAAATGTACTTTCTTTCACTTTATCCACAAAACAACCTCAGGAAGCTAGTATCCTCATTTTACAGATGAGAAATTGCTACCAAAAATGGGGTGAGAAGAAGGAATGGCCCATAAAATACAGTTATCAAGGAACTATCACCAGTGTCCACATTTTCATATCTCTTTAGTCTTAGTTACTTCAGGTAATTACAATTTCTTTTCATTGCCTATAAAACTTATAAAATAAGTAACAAAACTACAATAAAAGTAAGTTTTCAAGTGAAACAAGAAGAAGCACAGTTTTCCTGTTTTTAAAAGGTTATTGTATCTTTAGTTCAGATTAAATTTATATTTGAGAAATATGCCACTATTACTTTATGTAATATTACTTTATGTGACTTAAATTTCAAATATCACCAAAAGCAGACCTTATCTTATTATGATCACTTAACTCCCCCCACAAAATCCAACCAAATAAAGTTTTCCTCAGGCCAACAGCAAATTTTTTTTTTGAAAAGAAAAAGTCACAGTGAGTTTTCTTAGGAAGCAAAGAAAATCTGATTTCAGGAACTGAGCTTTGAAGTGATAGTGAACCCTACTCTTACTAAATGACAAGATCATTAAAAAAATGATAGTGATCGGCGATCACAGCTGGTGTATTTCCTTATTTTTTTATGTCCTTCCTTGAGAGGAAAAATTGGCAAGTAGGTAGTCCCCTTCTTTCTCTTTGTTTTATTTTTTAACTGTTCTGTGAAAGCCCAAGGTCTGGGACGCACTATGTTAATCCAATCTCTACATACAGCACAGCAGTTGGAGAGATTTATTTTGAACCTCAGCCAAGATATGCAAAGCTAATTATGGAACTTAATTACTAAATGTTTCAAAGGTTATTTGAAGGCAACTAAGTTTCCACCAACATTGCAAAAGAATGTTAATTTCTTTTACCATAAATTTAAGTCCTCACTTGTTCAAAGTCACATGCTAATACAGTTTGAAATTATTATTTCAGTTTTAAGTGTGTTTTTTTAACCTACAAATTCAAATATCACTCTTATAAAAGCTAAATACTTGTGGCCAAACAGGCATTACTTTGTGAGACATGCTTTTCAAAATTGCACACAGATCATTTAGTCGTATTTTATGAATAAAAAGTACTTAAGAAGCAAATATTTATTACTAGATCCCAAAAATGAGCTAAAATATAATCAAAGTATAAGTTGTCAAATGAAAATATGAGACTGCTCATAAACAGTGATAAAAAGAAACTCAAATGGAAAATTTAACTATAATAGACACAATTCTTCCACTAGATTTGAAAGTTAAATATTTACCATAGATACTCTTTTGGGCCGATTCTCATAATTTAAAGTCTTCTGGGCTAAAGGTATTTTTCAGCCCTCTCATTATGACTCAAGATGCATTCTATTGAGTGACTCTGCAAAGAATTAAGTCTTGTACTGTTATGAACTCTTAGCTGACAAATTCATGAGTGAGCAACTAAATCAAAAGATGCAATAGCCCCCCCCAAAACAGGTAAGGACAACCTAACCCCAAAACAGGTAAGGACAACATAATGTTATTAACTAGAAGGAAATATGATGGGGCCGTTTTACACTTAACATTTTAAAAAGTAACTTTTCATAACTAGCTAAAGCCACATTAAATGAGATCTTTAAAGGAGAGGAAACAATTCTGCAATAGATGTTCCACCTGAAAAACTAAAAACATGTATTTAAACACTCTACAGAAGCAATTTCAGAGGGTCTGAACTCAACAAGTTAATAAAATGGTTTAGAAAAAGCATTTTATTGTTTAAAGCCTTAGGGGATAAAGCTGTTTGTAATTTATTTACGTGTTTTACTCTACGAAATTGCTTTGGTGACCAAGCTTCCCATTGAAGTGATTAAAGACATAAACCCAAATAGTTTAATAAAGCAATTACTTAGGAGTCCAGTTTTTCAACAGAGGTACAATGAAAAATATCAATAGAGCGTTTAGTGTTCATTATTTTCAAGAGGGTTTGTTATTTAGAACACAGTGCTCCATTGACTAGAAGTTAGCCAGGTTTCCAGACACTTAATACTGGACACACACTGGATTAAAGACAGCTGTTTTCCTCCTCTCAGAATATCAGGTGAAATAGTGACAGCCCCTTAAACCTGAATATGGATTTGGCTAAAAATTCAGGTGACAATTTACTTCTCCTTATATTCCTCCTCTCTAATGACATGCCTAAATAAAATGGGTTACCATTTTCCAGGTGGGCATGAAAAACTCCCTATTTTTCAAAGTCCCTGTGTTTACATTGGGGTTCGCCCCACACCCCGATTCTCTTCTAGCTAACGTCTTAGGTTACACTTGCAACATCACAATTACTTCTAGGCAAATGATTGACCTAAATACAAAATTATGTCTTCACTGAGTTTGGGAGAGAAACTGGGCTGGTGGAGTTAAAAAAAAAAGAAAAAGAAAAAGAAACTGAATTTTTAAAAAATACATATTTCTCTACTTTCCAGTATTTTTTTAAAGCATCTTCCTGCAATGAGAATCATACAAATTCCTTTACCGTGTCTATCCGGAGAAACAGAAGGAAACATGACAGCAAAACTTTCCTTGTTCATATCCTTCTGTCATGATATCACGCTTATTAAATGTTTGTTTTCTTCTATTACAAAATTCTAACTCTCAAGCATTCGTAAAAACACAGTAAAGAACAACTTCCAGCCCTTACGTTAACAACACATTCTTATATAAAAAGCACCTTCTACCAAAATATTTTTTACTTTTACTTAAGTAAATTTCAAACTTTCAGAAGATTATGTTTGACAAGCCAGGTGAAGATGGAAAACATTCACATTTAAACTTACTTTCTCTTGAAACAATAATAAATAAATACGAGGTTTTGCATTAGTAATAGCCAAGTGAACATCAAAGTTAATCAGGCTGACACTTAAGAATGTACAAAATGTTTGGTAGCTTTCTCTCTGTTTACTTTTTCTATGAAGGTTTGGTGGGGGGGAAATGTGCTGTTTTCAGACTATCAATGAAGCTTTCATCATGTGGTGTTAGTAGTAACTGGTCCACTTCTGACTCAGGCCAAGTTCTATGCTGGGTCAGTTTTTACTCTATTCTACACAACTGGCACGGGAACAGGAAAGTTTAACAGTTCATTTATTTGGCACAATCCACACGCTGTCACAGTGAAGGTTTTGTCTCTAGCAGTCCTGTTTGGTGACCTCCTCCCCCATCATAGGTTTCTCGTCATTGCTATTCTAATTAATCAACCAAAGGCACCAACCACTTCGCCCCCCTCTACTTTCCACTAAAGGCCTCTGACATCATTTTCTGACCCGCCTTACTAGGTTCTAATATTCTCAGCATGTGTGATTTCATTGGGCACTTCAAACATTGAAACACTTCACTGAAATTTGCTTTTCCATCACACTGGGACTGGGAACCTGCATTTTCAGATGCAGAAGACTGATTCCACCGACAATTTTAAAACAAACACTAGGTAAGGATGGCACAACAGAAGCAGTGCAATGACGCCCAAAAACAAAATCAAAGCAAGACATTCCTTGTTTTTGATAACTTAATCCTTTAGAATAGGAACTTTCTGGAGACACTGTGAAACGAATGTTCTTGTAAAATTATCACCTATCTTCCACACATTTAGTAAATATGTGCAGTCTGTGTATGATGCCCCAGATGTGACGGCTCCATCAAGAAAAATGAAAAATCAAAAAACGGTACCAGGTGCCATTCTTGGGTCTTGTCCAAAGGCAGCCAGTGGAAGATTCTATTTTATTCTGTCCTCCCCACCTTGAGTAATAATCATCAGCGGCGGCGAAGGAGAGCATTTGGATTTGAACAGATGGCATCCAACACCTAACAAGTGCAGCAACTCTTTCAAGCATTAGATCCTAAATGCCTGATGGTCCCAAGGAGCAGGAGGGCTTATTTGTCTTAAGAGAGTTGGCAGCAAGATCTCCTGTAGTCACCATCGCAACACTTAGGAATATGTATCATTATCCAATCAGCAACTAAAAGCAAAAAAATCAAACCACCACTTTTATACAATTTCCCCCTCTCTAGTCCAACTTGGATGACCAAATCCAAGCCCAGCAGCAATTCCTCCAGTTAAAGTAAGAGAAAAATAAGCCTGAAGGTAAACGAATGTATTAAGGTAACCAAAGTTAATCTAATTTGGACACGGTTGTGCAACACCAAAGGGTTCCGCAGGACACCCTTTCCGGGGGTGTATGTGACTATGCCTGCTCCGCACTTACGTCTGCGATTCGAACTGAAAGCTCTAACCTAGCTATTCAACTTGTCCCTCTTTTATTGCAAAGCTGCATCGTTTTTCATAAGTGCAAAATAGTAACCATACAAACATCTTGATGTTTTACTTTAAGGAGGCCAATGTCTTTCCCAGAGCCATACAAGTTTCCTCCAATACCTTTTCAAACACTACCGAACTCTAAAGGCAGAAGGGGCCACATGCTTGGGGAGGAAAGGCGCCTGGAGCCAGGACCGCAAAAGTAGCTGACCGAGGGGAGGTGACACCGCCCCCGGAGATTCAGAGGGTTCGAGGTGCGGCCGGGGAGAAGAGTTGCTAATTAGAGTATTCACTCCTCTGCTGAGCAAACACAGGCGGAAGGTCAGTAACGGGAAGGGCAGCGAAAAGGCGAATGTCCAGGAGCGGAAAACATAAACCCAGGATGGCCAGGGGGAAAGACTCGGAGATGGGATGCCACTGGAAGTTGGGGGTCCTAATGGGAGGAGTGGGGAGCTAGGGGCGAACTGTATCAGGAAGGGGCTGGGAGGGGGATTCAAGTGAGGGTTATCGGGCCACGTCCCGACGGGTCTCACCTGGGAGGTCCTCTCCGCCGGGTTCTTCATCACCGCTTGGCGGAAGCTGTTATCCACGTAGGACGCCATCTCCCCCCGCCGGCCGGGCCGGGGCCGCTCCGCACCCTCGTCGGCCTCCTCCGGGCCCAGCGCAGCCGCTGCCTCAGCCCTGAGCGCTCCGCCCGTCCGCCCGCCTGAGGCTAAGAAGCCAAACCGCCGCGGCGGCGGCGGCGGCGCCCGCGGGGGGGTAGGTGGCGGCTCGGCTGGGCCCGGTGGCCCGGAGCGCAGGACAGGCGCGCAGGAGACCGGGGGGGAGATCGAGGCCGCTCGAGGGGCGCCCGCGGCGCGCAGCTCCCGAGACCTGCGGCCGGGAGGGTCCCTGCGGCGCTCTCGGCGGCCGGGAACAACCCTTCCTCCTCCTCCTCCTCTTCCTCGCCGCTGGGCCAGACAAGGCTTCCTGGCGCGCCCGGCTCCCTCCGGGCCCTGGCTCGACACGCCTCCTCCGGCTCCACTCGGGGGACAGTGGCGGCTCCTCCTGGCCCCCGCGGGCCTGAGTTATTTTTAGGGAGGTAGGAGCGACAGTGAGGAGGGGGAGGGCTGCGGGCAGGCGGGGCCTCCTCTCCCCTCCCGCGCGGACGGCCGCCCCCTCCTCGCAGGGGCTCGCGCCGCCGCCTGGGGCTCTCCCGGGAGCACTCGGGTCTCGCGCGTCCCCAATCCTCCGGCACTGGGTGCCGCGGCCGCCGTGCGGAAGACCGGCTCAGGTCCGGGCGCTGCGAAGTCCGATGGCCTCGGCCGCCGTCCCCGCCGCTCCCGCTCGTCTATTGGGCTCGGCCGTGCCTCCCGACTGCTGCTGCATCCCCTCGGGCCGCCCCGCCGCCGCCGCCGCCGCCTCTGTGGCTCCGGTCGCCGCCGTGGGCTCCGCCGCCGTTGCCTCCCCCCATCAGCGCGCCCCGAGCGGAGCTTTCCCGGCGCCGGCGCCGCCGCGGCCAGAGCACCCGGCCGGGGCTGCAGACCTCCGGCCCAATCGCTCTCGGCAACTTTGTTCCAGGTCTGTGTGGGGCGGGGACAGGGAAGGGGGCCTCGGGCAGCCCGGGTCCGCTCTCCCGGCGGCGGGCGTCCGAGGGCCGAGAGCCGCGATCGCGCACAGCCCCCTCGGAGAGTGTGTTTGGGAAGCGGCGATTCCCCTCCTCTTCCTCCGCCTCTTCCTCCGCCTGCGCCTTCTCCCGCAGCCCAAGCCGCTCCTCAGGGAGGAAGCGGCCTCCGGGGCTTGTTGCTTTGTGCTGCAACCATGGTGAGGAGTGAGTGACAGGGCGGGGGCGAGTCGGCGGGCGCCGCATCATCGGGGGGCGGGGCGGCCCCGGCGCAGCGGGTCCCGCCCCCTGGCGCTCCCGGCGCTGGCCGGTGGGCCGCGCCCTAGCGCAGCAGCCGCACCTTTCGTGGTCACCAGGTGAGCCCGGCGCTCGGGCTGCGAGGGGGTCGCGGCGCCCTTGGATGAGCTGTCCAGAGCCCCGCCTAACCTGGCCCGGTGGGGCGGCACGAGTCCAGGTGTCTCGGCTCCGTCCTGGGAAATCATTTTGAACCCAAGGGCTGGCCCCTAGCTGCTTCAGAGGCGATAAACCCTCTAGGAATTGATTATGCTCATGTGTAACTTGCTGCAGGGAAAATGTTCCTCTACTTCCTTTCCTGATCCCTCTGGCACCATCAGACACAAAATTGACCACGAAATTAAGGAGATGGAAGCGTGCTAGTTTCAACATTAGATCCAATACCACCCCAGACATGAAAACAAGCCAGATTTAAAAGGTGACCAGTCGTTAGTGAGACCAGACGACACGTTTTATGACATAATCAGAGACATTGACAGATCTGGCTTTGTGTTAGGCAAAGCAAACGTTCTTATCCAGACCACATACTCGTTCCAAGTCTCAGTTGGTGCCGAGAACACTAAAACATAGCCCTTTAAGAGGTTACCATTCCCGCTGCTTTGTGTCTTTCCTCCCCCTCCCTTTCAGAGCCAGGTCAAGGTGTGTAAGGTCAGCCAAGCACCAGGAGCAGCTCTGCTGTTCTGGTCCTCGGGTTTTATTTTTATCTGCCTTCCCTACCCCCACCCTCCTCATTCCCAACAAGTTCATGTTTTGATGTCTCTGTGGAGGCTATACTTAGCGAAGTATTGTTACTTTTATGTCCTAGTATTCAGAGGGTACTGAATTTTTTCCAATTTTCAAACAGACTTTTTAACATCTACCTTATTTTAAACACTTGGAATGGTTTGTGAGCAAACATTTTGGGGTCCTTAAGTCACTTGTGTGACATAAAACAGATTTCATGGCTTCTTAGAGAAGGGACTGTGCAACCTTGTGAAACTGGATCTGAGTTATAAATTGTATCTCTAAACCCTCTATATTACTATTGCTGAAAATGCTTCCCCATATTTCTCTTTCACCCCTTAGCTGAGTGCCAGCATCAAGTTCTCTATGACACAGACCACCAACTTGAAAGCAAGGAACATGAATAAGTGACATTACAGCGCTATAAAGAGAAAAGAAGGAACAAATCAAATCCAATGAAGGGAAAAAATATACCTGACATCTCCATCTGGTGTCTAGTAGACATCTCAGAATTAACATGTGCAAACCAGGCTCCAGTTCTCCTGCCCCAAATGTGCCCCACCCACAGCCTTCCCCATTCCAGTTAATGCCATCGATACCTTTCCAAATGCCTGGGTGAAAAACCTTGGAGTCTTTCTTGACACCTTCCTTTCTCTTATACTCCAGTAGGGTCAATAAACCTGTCAGCTCAAACTTCAATCTGGAACCTAACCCCTACCTACCACCTCTACTGCCATGAACCTGTTCCAAGCCAGCATCCTCTTTTGCCTGTGCTTTGCAAATAACCACCTACCTGGTATCCCTCTTTCTGCCCTTGCCTCCAGCAATGTACTTTGAGTCTTTTTCACTCCAGCTCGTCACCCCTCTGCTAATAAATAAATAAAAATCTATGAACACCCCATTTCATTTAACGTAAAAGCCAAAGTCCTTACCATGGACCTGGTCTTGGTATGATCTATGGACCTGGCGCCCCCTACTCCTCCTTATCTCTTTGATCTCATCTCCTACTGCTCTTTCCCTTACTCATTTTCCCAGCCCCACTGGCTTCCATGCTGCTTCTGGAACATAATGAGTAAGCGCCAGTCTCATGGCCTTTCCATTTGCTCTTCCCTCTGCCACCTGAATTAGCTCCCCACTCCCCCAGCCCAACAAAAACAAAACAAAACAAAACCAAGAATATTGTCCCCTCACCTCTTCCATATGTATCTTTACTCAAGTGTCATTTTCCCTGTCACTTCACATGCCCTAGTTCTCTTCCTTCCTTGTCACCATCTAACATACTATATATGTTACTTTTTATTTTGTGTCTCCCTCCACTATAATGTATGCTTCTGAAGTCAATGATTTTTGTTCCCTTTGTTCACTATTTCCCTTGACACAATGTAAATGAATTAGTAATTATAATGTTACCTTGTATATGTATGAGATTGTTACATACATAATCTCACTAGTGTCATTGATGGGGGAGGGGAGGGGCTGAGTCTGTTTCCTGTTCTATAAAAAGAGGATAAAAAACTGCATGCCCTGAAGATTTGCAAGAATCCAACATAATGCAAGCAAGTGCCTTGCATAGTATTTGAGCATTGTGTGTACTCAACAAATATAGTTATTTTTAAGATGAATCTCATCATCCCATGCCTTTGAGGTGAGTGGAACAGTTATTATCTTGTTTACAGAGGAGGAAACTAAGACTAAAATAGGCTACCTGACTTGCCCTAGTTCCAGGCCTGCCTTTAACTTTGGAAGCGCCTACGATAAGCTAACGAATGGAGACCCATCGACCCTATCATAAATACTTCAAGTTATGAATTAACCGGAACATGGTACTGCAGGGAGTACTGGCTTCTGGCCTGAAACTTGAACCCCATTTTCTTCCCATCTGCTACATCCCACACCACAAAAAGGCTCATACAAGTGAGTACACCCCAGCCTGCGCATCAAAACGACATCATACCCCTCCCAAAAGCCATCCCTTGGCGATTCCTCCAGCCGAGGTCCAGCTTTGGAAGAGCAGGCCTGGAAGTGGCAGGATAGTGAGTTCCAGGGTCCCAGGTACTCAGAGAGTATGGAACTCCTAGTCCATGGGGAGGAGTGAAGCTGGAGCAGGGCCCTTCAAAGCATGGGCCATAGGCAGGAACCCCTCTCACCCAGATCTCACAGCCAGAAAGTTGTGAATTCCATATGCAAATCCAGATCTTTTATTCTGAATGCTCTGCTGTGATACTGAACTGCACCAATGACCTCAGGTGAGGCATAATAGTATGTCTTATCCACCAACAAAATGACTAGCTCACTTCTAAGCTATCATTTAACCTCAATTAAAACTAATTTGGATACTGTTTATAATCTACTTATCTACATAGCCAATAATGCTAATCGCCACTTAACATCTAGGACATCTGATACTTGGCATGCATTGCTGCTTTATTAATATCTGAGCACCAATAGTGTGCTAGGTATAACATGGAAAACAGCATTAGACCCAGATCTGCCAGTTTACCAGTGAGTCTAAACCAAACTGTATCCACCAACCATAATCAAAGTAAGCCATCTCTTATGCTTTATCATAAAGGCAAGTTTAAAAAAATGAGAGTTTCTTTGTTCTGTCTCTACAACCATTATATCATCTAAAAAATCATTAGAGGATAGATAGACAGAGCTCAGGATTTTAAGTCTAGAAATACATTTTAAGTCCTAACCTTAATACCATTCTACTTGTGACTTAAAAGGCCTTGATGTTTCCAGCTGTAAAATCTAATACATCCCTTATTATATCGTGTAAGTTAGGTGTTTAAAGTCATCTTTAAAAGTGAGTTAAAAACGTATTTTTTAATTCCTATGAGTCCAACTATGACACAAGTTAGGAGTTGATATAGCTCCATCTATATCTATACCTATGTCTATCTAGAGAGAGAGAGACAGAGCCATTTTGTTAAAACACACACACACACACACACACACACACACACACACATTGAGTGTCTACCATTCAATCAATCAAATAAATATTTATTGTGTGCTATGTGTCAGGTCCTGATCTTAATGCTTGGAATACCAATGGTGAATAAGACAAATATGGTCCCTTCCCTGGCCTGTGGAAGCTTGTGCCATATGCCAGGCACTTGCTTAATTCACTCACCTCATCTAGCAGAAGGGCAAGGGTGATAGAAATGATCCAGGAAGCTGCCCGGCTCTGCTAAGACAAGAGCTTCCTCTGGTGACCGTTTTCTCAGGTTGTTACAACCCTCTGAAGGCAAGGTTAGAGCAGAAAGAGGTTGAATTCTATTAAAGACATTCCTCACATATTTCCCCCTCCCCTCAAAACACTTTTTTCCCATTGCTTTGCAGTAACCTCTACCCTTGTAGCCACGTCAGTAAGAATCTCAGGAGAGTGGAAAGCTGTAGTTTAGACACTATTATTCTCAGTGAGTACACTCCACTAGGAAATATTGTATTCACCTGCAAATAGCATTCCAGAGAGTCCCTGGTGGAGAGTACAGTTACAGACATCCAGTGTGTTCATAGGCTCAAGCTCATAGACAAGTTAGATGAAGGGTATCAAAAACACAGTTAGAATTTTAGGTTTGATTTTACAGGAATCATAATAAATTCAGTTTTGAGGATGCTGCCACGTGAGTAAAGACAGTAATGTAGATGTCATATAAATACTTAGGTAGTTTAGAATAATTCTAAGACAAGACCCATTTTTCCCTCTAATTTATCAATCTTGCTACCTTGGTTCTGCCTTGGACATAAATAAATATATAAATTGAAAAACATTTAAGCTAACAAAACTATTCTATTTAGTTACACTATTATATCTCTTACAATGACATAACTGACTACTTTCTTTCGTTGATTTGTTCGCATCTGAAGTGTTGGGCCAGTGGGAGAGAACAGCCATGTTATTTCCTTATTGTGAGAAAGCTGATGCTGACATTTCTAAAAGGAAATGCATTGTTAAACTTTTGATCCACCATCAATTCCTTCTATTGTTGCCTAGTGTTTGGCACTTATTTTTATGAATTGCCTTACAGAATTGTAGTCCAAAATCAGTCTACCGATTTAAAGGGGTTTAAGTAAGACACACAGATTAAGTTTTTTGTAAACCTGAAAAGAGGCAAAATTAAGGACTTCACTTTAAAACGTAACAATGTAAATGCCATTACACAGTCAAGGAGTACTTAATGGATAGATTTGAAAGCCCATACGGGACATCATGAATGTTCAAGTTAATAATTAAAAGAGAAAAAAGCCTTCCATTTCAAACATGAGAAGTTAACCCAGTGAGATAATTCTGTCATAATGGAACATTGTATAAAATTGTATCTGGCGTCCTCCAGTTATGTTAAGGTGATTGATTACACACAATTGAAATTACATCCACAAGCAAACCGGTATGCAGTACAGAATGTGTAAATGTGTTCCAAAGAAGAAGAGCAGCTACAACTATTGCCATCTCTGGTATTCAAGGGCAAATAGGAAGATCAAAATCGGACAAGATCATCTGAGCAAAAGAGCAATATTCTTGGCCAGCTGTGATTTTTTTTTAATGCCCAGATAAATAATCATTCTGAAGTCATGATTATTTAATATTTGTTAAATCCAAGACCAGTGCTAGGCACCATTATGTACACAAACAAAGACAATGTGCCTATGTGTTGAGCTTACAAATCTAAATTAGGCAAAGGAAGTGAAGGGCAAACAAGGGCGTGGGAAAGACGCACGGAGGGCCGATTTAGAAAATGGGACTATTTTGTTGTATTGTTATTTTAGCTTTAACTATCAGAAGGTCCGTTGTGCTGGAACACAAAAATTTAAAGGAGGGACCCCAAGGAGAAAACCACATTGCCTTTATGGGAGTTGAAGAAGGAAACCATAAATATGAAATAGCAACATGTATCCAGTTAGAAACAGAAAGGAGGAAAGCACAAGGAAATGGCAAGAGAAACTCTGAACATTGTACAGGATATGATAAGGGGACCAGTAAAGATAATACACGAGATATGGCTCAGAAGAAAATAGAACTGGCCAAGCCCTTGAGAGTCATAACACAGCCATCTTCTCTGTTTTCCTTACACCAACATTTTACTTATCACATAACATAAATAGGCCTGGTGCTAAGTGCTGGCAAGACATTTAAAACAGAGTTCAGTCCCACCTTATGCTTATCTCACCTTCAAGGAATGAGCCTGTGGCGTCATAGTTGTCTGTAAGAACCCGGAGATAATTAAATAAAGTGAAGGGCCAACGTAAACCCACAATACTCCACCCTGACCTGGCCGGGTGCCTCACAGATATGAAAGAAATACGGACGTCAATAAATTCACTTTTATAAGGGCATGGTGGAATATATGATATGAATGATAGAGTAGAAAAACCTTGGAACCTGCTCTCAGACAGCCCCGAATGTGAAAGCCTGTTCTGACATGCACGAGCTTTGTGACTTTGAAGAAAGAACTTAACATTTCTGAGCATCTCTGAACCTTAGTTTCTACCTTTGTAAATGTGGTTAGTCATATCTTCCTTGACAGATTAATAGGACCAGGACCCAAAACAGGGTTTTTAAAAGTAAACACTTTTCTCATCTCTCCCCTCTCCCTAAAAGGAATACCATTAAACAAGCATATTTATGTGGCCCTTCGAGTCTCTGGGGGAGAAAGATTTTAGGTCAAAAATATATTGACCTAATAAACTTCATATACATAATTTTGAACTTAGAAAATTAAAATAAGCTTTAATTACTTTATGGTAGATAGCCCAGAGCCTAGAAGGCAAATCATTTTCCATCTGGGCCAGTGGTTCCCAGCTATGGATAATCAGCATCTTTAGGATGCTGAGAGAGCTGGCACAGCTGGACAGAGCTGGCAGTCTCCAGAGATCCTTTAGTGTCCGCAGGACAGAATAGGAGCTGCTTCTCACACGTGTCAGACCTGGGTCTGATGGGGCCTCTGTCTGTATCAAATAAACGAAAGGCTAGAATTTACTCTTACAAATATTGAATCTATTGCTAGGTTTATGTCCATTTCAAAAAGTAAGCGATACTTGTCATGTACTAATTTTTAATGCTATTGTCCCATTTTTTAAGTGTCAGAATTATTGATTCCACATATAAATATGCTTAATTCTACACATAGCACTCAAAACACTAAATCTAAAAAATGTAAAATCAAATCAAAGGCACCAGAGAGATCCAATTTGATTACATACATAGATAATAATCACAGTGGTATGTGGATGACATTTACACCTGCCAGATTTTTAACAAATTTTAAAACCAAATCAATCTGTGCCTTACCCTGGCCCCCCATGGACCAAAGAATGATGCTCCAGAAGCCTCCGAATGCCCTGCACACATGTGTTAAGCTCTCATTGTGGAGGTTCTCAGGTCTTCCTTACTTCTTAAATTTAGAACATCAAGTGCCAGAATTAACCACTTGTTGGTAATCAAGGTGACTTTTAATCCTCAGCCTTATTTTCTTCTCTATCTTCAGCTGCTGAGGCATGTGACATTGCCTGAGAAATGTAATTATACGAAACGTGAATTCCAGCAGAGATAACACCCTGGACCTCCACGCTTGGTCATAGGACATCTGCACATAGATGTACACAGACACCTCAAAATACACATGTCCAACAAAAACAAATGAAGTACGTAGGGATAAATCTAAGAAGATGGCCGGGACCAGTTGTGTTATGCCTCTCAAGAGCTGGATACGGAAAACTGCAAAACTCTGCTATAGAAATCAAAATTGTCTAAGTAAAATGGGGAAGTACACCATATTCACAAATTGGAAGACTCAATGTTAAGTCAATCTTTCTCAGTTTTGTTTATCAAATCAATGCGATTCCAATCGATCCCAGCAGCTTTTTTTTGTAGATATTGACAATCTGATTCTAAAATTCATACAGAAGGGTAAAACATGTCTGATATAAAAGAATAAAGTTGAAGGACTCACCCAATTTTAACACTATAAAACCACATCCGTCAAGACAGTGTGGTACTGGCCAATATAGACATATAGACAAATGGAACAGAATAGAAAGCCAGCAATAGACCCACAGAAATACAGTCAACTGATTTTTGACTAAGAGGCAAAAGTAATTCAATGGAAATAGGAGTCTTTTCAACAAATAGTGCTGGAACAATGTGATGGCCAAATGAAAAATCAACATGTTTGAATTTGAGCTCAACATCTTTCTTTTGAAATCTTTTCTACAAATATTCCCGTATCTTGGAGAATGACATCACCATCCACCCAGTTGCTCAGGCGAAAAACCAGGAGTCATCTTTGACTCACTTTCAGTCCCTGAGTTCAAACATTTATTAAATTATGTTGAATCGCACATCCAATCCTCCCCACTCCCTCTACTGCCATTGACCTCCTTTAGGCACTTCCACACCCCCCCAACCTTATCTCCTATCTCCAGTCCCCGCCCCCCAAATGCCTCCTAAAGAAAAGCATGGGAATTTCAGAGTGTACCCATGGAGGTAGCACAGGGAACCATTGTTTCCCTGCGCACCATTGGCAAAAGTGCTTCCTTGTCAAGACTTTTTAAAAGAACATGTTGACTTGATGGTTTTTATGATTATGATGAAAAGATGTCTCAATTAGCCATGTTGAAGGAAGGACCATAAGTTGTGTAGCGAATGCAGGCAAAGGGTCAGACCTCTTTATCCTGCCAGGTGCCTCTATTCAAAGGGCACACCCCACCCCAGTGGGTGCCTGGCCAGTGCCTCGCCCTCACCTCTGGCCAGCTCCCCTCCTACTAGCAACTGCCTGGGCCTTTGCAGAGTGATCGTTTGAAAAAGCAAATCTATCATTTAATTCCAAAGCTTAAAGTTCTTCAGTGTCTTTCCAATACTTACTCCATAAAGTACAGGCCCCCTTGCAATGTATTCAAGAATCCTGTGTTCTGGCCCTGATATGCCTATCTGGTTTTCTCTCCCACCCCTTTTCACCCACGTAACTTCTACTCCAATCATTCGTAACAATTGGGCTTATGAGGATCTGCAAACTCCTTAATGCCTTGCATAGGCACCTCTTGCTTAGAATTCTCTTCTCCGCAAGGTTTGCCTGTGAAATTCCCACTCCTCCTTCAAGACCTTCCTCAGCAAAATCGGTGCACAGACGATGTTACATAACTAGACGGAGCAAGAGTCTGAGATACCTGAGTTGTAACCTTGATTGTATTTGGCCAGCTCTTTGTCCAGAGGCAACTCCAGACCTCCCAGGAGCCTCAGGGCATATTGCAAATGGAGGCAATATTATCTAGATAACATATATAAAGTATCTGGGAGGGGAGTTTGTGGCAATGGCAAAAATGTTCTACCCTCGTAGACTTGCTAAAACTTTTCACCCAAGATTTATATTGCTATGTCCTGCACCTTCCCTACTGGTAAATTGGAGTGGCCTCTGCCAACTGTCGACCTTCCCTTACCCCTCCATCAGGATACCTGTCGTATGTAGGACTTGCCTGGCATATGACCGCAATTATTATTGTTTTACCATTATTACTTATTCTTGTGTCATTATTCCCTGATTCCTCCCCTCCTCCCTCCCCTACCAGGTTAATTAGGCTTCCTGCTACATGCTACCATAGAGCTTACACATACCATTATTGTAATACATTTTATATTATATTCTAATCATGTGCCAAATGTCGGCCTCTCCAACGACTTTGAACTCCTTGAGGACAGGACTCATGTATTTTCATTTGAGGATATTCCAAGTCGAATGCTGGCCCTGACACAGAGTAGGCAGTCACTAAATTTTTAGTATTTGGATGAAAAAAGGAAGAAAATACATGTTATCGATTAGGAGAGTAGAAGAAATATTGCTTTATTAATTCCTAACTGCTGGAAATGATGATATAGAAGAAATTCATCAAAAGAAACCAGTTGGCTTTTAAAGGGCTGGACTTCCTCCGAAAGCTGTCGGCATTGGGCCAGCTGGCTTCTGGGGTTGATTGAACTTAGGTCTTTGTGTTTGCCTGTATATGTGGCTGAATCCATTTATCTAAAATATGAGATTAAAAATGGTCTTTAAAAACTTATATTTCTTTGATTGATCTAATAAATCAAAGCTGTGGTCTCCCAAATATCTTTACAGACCATGGGAAAAAAAACACACCTAGAAATATTAGCTCCATGTAATATCAATTATGTTTCTTTTGATATTTCACATTCTAGTTTTGGTGATTATGTGGGTTTTTTTTTTTCCCTACAGAAAAGTTGAAAGAATAGTACATACTTCAACACATTTTTGTCACATTTGCAATCTCTACGTCCACTTCTGTCTCTTTCTGTCTTTCCATATATGTGCACACATAACACACGCATTTTTCTTTTTTGCTGAACAATTTGTAAGGTACAAATATCATGACACTAAACCCAAGGACATTTCCTACATAATCACAATACCAGTATAATTCCTAAGAAATTGAATTCGATAGTATCTAAAATTCATTCTATATTCAAAATCACGCAATTGTCCCTAAAATACCTTTTTATTGTTGCAATGATTCCAGTCAGGGTTATGCATTTCATCTGGTTTCTTTTCACTTTTGAAGGAAGGAAAAAGGAGCAGAAGTAGACTCATCTTCATGCATTGAGTGAGCAAGGAAATTTAGACACGTTCTCTTGTTGGGATGCAGACTAGTGACAGCTTGTAGGGTCCCCAGCAAACCGGAGACATTTAGCGATGTGTCCAATTGTAGGGATTGTAGAGTATCAGAGTATACCGAATAGATGGACTAAACAAGTATTTAAGGCATCAGCATAGTAGGGGCATTTAAGGCATTAAAAAAAAAAAGATTTTGGAAGGATTCAAAAGAAAGGAAGGATAAATGGAAGGGAGGGAGGAAGAAAAGAAGAAAGAGGAAAAAAGGAAACAGTATCAAAAGGAAAAAACAGAATTTGCTAGACCCTATCTTACAAATTAGTATTGTTTTTATTTAGAATCTTATATAGGGGGTGGGACACCATAAATTTTTCAGTGTGTAGGATTTCTAAGGGTCTATATGTAGGCCATGTTAGCTGTCACAGGGGCCTATGGAAAGAAAGTGCAGCATGATTTGGGGGCACCTGACCTCACCAGGAACAACTATGTGTTCTGACTGTGATGTGAATCATCTTTTCTTCTTCAAGGACCACAATAGGAGGGTGATGTCAGCCAAAAAAGTATCTAAGTTAAAATGTACGCTTTAAAAAAAAAACAAACCTAAATATAATTCCTTATATAATAGTCTGGGTGGTGGATTGTCTCCTAGTACATACAGCATGGTCTCAATCCTGTGTAACACTCAGGTGTCAAGCATTGTTCTGGTTTCTACAAGGAAGTTTTATAGCACAAAATACATTTGATAGCTTTGCCTTGCATATGTCTAAACTAAATGATTGCTCATAACTCTATAGAGAGAGTCCATTCATTTTTGTAATTGTACCTCTCCTCTCAGCATCCCTCCTTATTTCACACGAAGAGATAACTTGTTCTCATTTGTATTCTTAAATTTGTGGACAGCTGATTCATAAAGCACAACATGTACACAGGACCTAATTCTTAGTTTTTGAACCAAGCAGCTTTGAAGAACTTCAACTTTTCCTTAAAACAAAAAACCATACTAACATTTATAACACTTACTTGTACCTATGTAGTTACACTGGGGAATGTTGTCCCCTGTGATTCCAGAAGCACTTTAAAAGTAATAGAAATTACAATGCACTCTGGAGAGATGTATGAGAATATTAATTAAAATGAACTTGTCCTAGTTTTCATCGTTTTTCCCAGAATTGAGCAGGGTGATGAGTATGGCAGACTGACATGTTTGCAAAATATGACTGCTCCTCAAAGCGATGGTTTTAAACAAAGTCTTATGAATCTTCAGAAAAGATGATTTCTAGTAGAACATAGCAATTTTACCTCAAACGTTATATAAGAGTTTATACCTAGGATACATGAGGGACTCAGCTGAATTAATGAAAAATGAAAGAAATAGGCAATTTCTGACAGTGACTGAGAAATCCATAGCGTTTTATCTCCCAAGGCATGGCCTATTCATAGTTTTACTTTGATGTGCCTACATAATATGTATTAACCTTAACAAGAGTTAAGCACATCGTTTAAAGAAGAAAATCACACCATTTGGAATCTATCTCCAAGATGATTAATACACACTAAAAAACTACATTTATATAGAAATATAAATCTAACAAAATACCAGGAGCCAAGAAATTCAACTTTGATTATGCTGTCAGGTACTGAGACAAACTGAAGGAGGTGGGGAGCCAGGAGATTTACAAATTTAATTTCTCTTTTTAAAAAAATATTTTATTAAAATATTGCTAACATACAGCATTGTATTAGTTTCAAGGGGTTCGCCATAGTTATTCAACATTTATACACCTCAAGAAGTGATCACCATGGTAAGTCCAGCAACCATCTGACACCTTACCACGCTATCACAATATGATTGACTATATTTTACAAGTTTAATTTCATACATATAAGCACTTAAGCTGTTGAATTGAATCAATGATTTACCTGCCAATTTACAGCTAGAACTGTTCCTGCAACTTCATTTTCCAGTAATGATCAGATTACCTACGTTTAAGAAAATGCATAGGGAATAGGGTCAATGGAACTGTAACAGCTATACATGATGTCAGAGGGGTGGGAGGTTTGTGAGGGGTGTAAATGTCTAACTATTACATTGTTTTGTACACCAGAAACTAATTTAAAAACTGGAAAAAGAACACAATTATAACCTATCTAAAAGAAAAAAAAATTAAATGCTAAAACAAGAAATTGACAAAATAAAACATGAATGATACCTAACTTTACTAGTAATCAAGGAAATACATAAGATGAAGAAAACATCAAATAGGCAAAAATAAGTTTTTAAATTGATGTGTAAGTGTGGTTCCAGCCAGGAAAACACAACCTATGCTACAGAGTTCAATAGAGGGACTTTCATACAGCGAAGTTGTTGCAAAGCTGTAAGAATACCTAAAAAGGGCAGGACGAGGACAATGAGACACACCAAGGATTAGCAATAATGGGCCCTTTCATGATGCCAGAGACGGAAGATGTCCGCCCAAAATTCCTATGTTGAAACCTAATCCTCCGTGTGATGGTACTTGGAGATAGGACCTTTGGGAGGTGGTTAGGACATGAGGCCAGAGTCCTCATAAATGGGATTAGTGCCCTGATAAAAGTGCCCTTATTGTGTGTGAATTGTATGTGTAAATTTTCTATGTGCAAATAAAAACTAGTTTTATTTTTTTTAAATGTAATTGAAAAAATTTTGACTAAAATGATACATTTTATGTGAAGGTAATGTTTCAGCACTTCCAGCTCGTCACCAAATACTGTTCCTAACTTCCACTCCCAGCCGTTAGTCCCTTCATCTTTGCAGAGCTCATATTTGGTCAACCCTCCTACTACTCACTCAGGTCCAAAAACAGAACACAGCTCTCTCTCTCTCTCTCTCTCTCTCTCTCTCTCTCTCTCTCTCTCCCCCCCCCTCTCGCTCTCTCGCTCTCTCACTCTGTCTCTGTCTCTCTCTCTCTCTCTCTCTCACACACACACACACACACACACACACACACGGATGGTGAATTGCTTTATTTAGATGATCCTTTCTTCTGCTTGATTTGTTTTAAATGTTTTTTTCTCCTCAATTACAGTAGAAATACAACTTTTAAAGAATGCATATGGAAACTAGGTGCATTAAATGACCAAGTGTTGAGTCTCAATAGGGACTCGACAGAAGAACAGAGGGAAATCAAGATTCCAACATTATATACACTTTGATTCCAGGCCTTCCTTCACTCATCATTTCATATCCAGAAATTAGTTATAAGTAAATAATCAAGAGTTATTTCCAACACTGTTTACAATAATTTTAAAAAAGTGGTGACAATCTAAATATTCAACAATAAAGGGTTTACTAAATAAATTGTGCTAAAGTGATAGAATATTATGCAGCAATAAAAATCACATTTTCAAGATTATTTAGTAACATGAATATATGCTGACATTATATTTAGTGAGAAAAAAAGTAGACCCCCAAATCTGAATTTATAATTATACCACAATTTTGTTTAAAAAAATACATATATATTTATGTATATATGTGTTATATATATGCATATATGTATACTTATGTATATATGTATATATGTATTATATATGTATAAATACATATATACTTATGTTTAAAAAATATGTGTGTATATATATGTACATATATATATATATATATATATAAAGAGAGAGAGAGAAATAGAAATAGAGACAATTTTCATGGATTTAGTTATATAAAACAGCAAACTAAAGCAGAACCTAAAATGAAAGTCAGTATTCCAAAAACCGTGCTTTAAATACATGGCAGAGCTTTGGCTGGTAAAAACCAACCAATGACTAAGTCATGTTTGAATTGTGTTATGACCACAGGAAAAGTAAGAAAGATTATCTGCTTACCTCCAGTTTTTCCTTTGAGTCCCACCCATACAATCCTCACACTTTTTTGTCTCCTCATCCTCATCCATTCTGCACTAAATTATATCAGGTTTAGGAAAAGTTCTCCATAATTCATTCAGCCTAAAATAAAAAGTGCTGGTGAGCCTAATCAAGTACTTCCACCACAGGTATATGCATTTTAATAAAGAATAAGCCATGAAACCCCCAATGTTTCTCAACTGGGGTACTGTTTGCTTTTGGGGCAGGGCAACTCCAAGACCAACAGGAACTCCCTGCTCCCATCACCTCGAAAATCAAAAGTCAATGTAGAACCAGTGTCATCACATAGGCTCCTGCTGATTGCTCAGGGGAATAAATTCATTCATCTATGGATAGTTCGGGGGACCTGCTACAGGCCAGGCACTGTTTGGGGATTTCAGAGCAGCCTTTGGTGCTCCTGGCAAGAAGAGCATCGTGGAATAAAACCTATGAAACACTGAAAACTTCATTTAACAAAAATAATTCATATACTGTTCATTTGAAATTTCCCCCTCTACTTACTGGTTAAATTTTGAATCAAGAGCAAAACACACACACACACACAAAAGTTAGATTTAACTTGAAAACACCTGTCTCACTAGTCCTCTCTGTCTTCTTTCACATTTCAAACACTGTTTTTAGAGAGGCCTTGCCTGTTGGTGGTGTTGTTATTTAGTATGGACTTGAGACTCCTGATTACATCCCCTCTTTAGTAAATGAACAAGAAAATGAAAACGCCACCTGCTTGCTACCACAATAGCACTGTTTTGCATATCTAAGTTTCAGTAGTTTATTTGAGAGGATGATGCTTTGTTCCATTAAATTGGAGCCTCTGGGTTGTTGTTGTTTTCCCCCCCCCTCAGATGTTAATCACCGCACTCTGTTACTTAAGAGGTTTTATCTAGGTAATTAAAGATCTCTTCATATCGTGCTTGAATATAAAGTCTTAAATGAGTCATGCAGTGGCCTTTGGTGGTCTGATTACGTCTGTTTCGGTGAAAGAAATTATATTTCGATACATTTTCAACCTGTAAAACATATTTTGATTATACAGTCTTAACAGAGCTCAATGTAAATAGCATTTAAGCTTATTACATAATGAGGATAAATTACAAAACTCAAACTTTGGTTTAAAAAACAAAGAGGCAACTCCCCCCACCCCAAGAGACACTCTCCTCAGAGAAAAACTCATGAAAAGAAAAACTGTTTAAAGTATTTATTATTGTTTACATGACATCTTTTTTTATGGACCTCTGGATTTCACTCCTACTTTTCTGATGTTTTAAATGATGAGAAGTGTGCAATTATTTTAAAAGAAACTATTTTTTCTTAATATACTAGTTGTTCCATTAATAGTCTAATAATGAGACCGTATATATATTTCAACTAATAGAAATAAGAACTACAAAAATAATCAGAAATAACTGTGCAATCAATTATAGCTTGCTGTATGCTGTATAATAATAGCATAAAGTAAACATATTCAGCCAGAATTAAAAGAAAAGTCAGGAGAGCAATGGGAGTCAATAGTCTATAGCCATCAGGACAAGAATTGGAACCAGACAGACCAGAATTTGAAAATGAGGTTTTACGCTTAATAAGAAGTGTGACCTTGTTTTATTAACCCTCTTTGATCTGCAGGTCATTCACCTATAAAAGGTGGATAATAGTACCTGAGTCATAGTTGTTGGAAGAATTAATATGTGGGAAGACACTGTACATCGTGTCCCATACATGTTATTAGTATCGTCATCATCGTCACCATCACCATCATCATCGTCATCATGCCTGCCTTTAACAAAACTAGAAGCCAACTATTGGTTTAAAGGCCTCGTTAGGGGCAAAAATTTCTCAACTACATGAAAAAAATTAGTCCCGCTAACCAGGGCTTTTTTCTGTGATCAACAGTTAAGCAGAATTTTTAACATTAACTAGAGCTCATGGATGTGCCTAGCTACAAACCCAAAGCGCTCACTTTAAAACACCAAAAAGCTTTCAGAACTTAAAAAAAAAAAAAGTGAGTCAAATTATATTCTGGTTGATAGTCCTGACATCACTATTTTGATTGGATCTAATCATTTGGAAGTGGCTGATTTGTATACAGGGGAGGTTGCAGAATATTGGTCTTTGACGCATCTGTTCTGCAGATACGATTTGCTTTGGTCCATCCAGTGCTGGCATGGACGAAGTCCAGGTGACCAAGATTAAAGCACAGGATTCAAATCCAAGTTAGTCAGCCTCCAGAGGCTTTCATTATACCACACTGTCTCTTTGAATTTCTTTCAAGCAGTATAGTATATAACACATAATACAATATTTTAATTATTATATATTATATAACACATGCTAATATTCATTGGCTATTCAATTACATGGTTGTTTCTATCATATTAAGTGTGTGTGTGTGTGTGTGTGTGTATGTGTGTGTGTAAGGCTGTGTTGGAAATTTCCTGTTTGTCCCTCCAGATCCCTACCCTGTTCCGCTCTGACCTCTGCACTGGTAGGCTGACCTGTAAGGGCTGCATCAATGGACTCCATCGTCCAGTGGCTTCCAGATAGGTTCAGCCAATAGGGACAATGGAGACAATAAGACATCGGAGTATTTATTCCCCATATTCCTCTCTAAGTGGTCGCCGTGAGAGGAAGTAGGCCACATCCCTTGAGTAGACTTAAGATGGGTAAGGCCCTTGCTTTTGCTGGCCCCAAAGAATTGCATCACTGGTTTCCTGGCATCCTCCTCACACCTTTGTAAATAGTCCCTTTATTAAGACCTGTTCAGATGAGCCAATATGAGCATCTCATGTTATCTGTCCTGACCCTTGGATTGCTACAAGTGTTTAATAGAAATGATATAATAGACTGTGTAGCTAATATTTTCATCTGCCTCCCAACTTTAATATCCTCCTTCCTCTAGAGAAGTTCCTTCTTCTGTTGGGATTGTACAATATACGCCAGTTCCACACTGCCTCACTGCAGCAATCACCCCAGGACCACAGTGGGACGATTGTGTTAATACTGCCCCCGCCCAGGAATAAAGATTAGCTCATGTGATGAAGCTGCACTCTAAGCCAGACGGTAGGGGTTCTTCACCCAGATCTTCCCAAATTAGAGAAAAATGTTGCCCTGTTGCACAGTTCTTGGACCAACAACTATTAAACATCACCTTGGGGGCCCTCTGTGGCCATCTTTCCTATTCTCAAGTAGCACATTTTGTAGAATGGAGCTCAGCAGAGACAAGTAGGAACGAAGGAGAGAAGGATGACACTAAGAAGAGGTTCCTGGAGTCGCTGTGCTCAGTTCCAAACTCTGAGCCCCCAGTCCCTGCAGCTCTCTTCAAAAATCGCCTTCATCGTTATGTGAACACATTTACTGTATTTTCTTTTTGCTTGAACTCATTGGAGTTTCTCTTACATGCAAATAAAAAAAAATACTGATTAAAACAATGGCAAAACTTTGTAAACGTATTATGTTTCTAATATTTGAATCCAATGCCTTTGAAGAATTCAGCGATGCTGGCAAGAAATGGACGAGAAAAGTCCTGATGCATGTAGACATCAAAATCAATGGAACTTTTTATTACCGGAAGCCTTCAGAAAGCCTCTACCAAAATTCTCTTTGCTTAAGGACATATTTTGGACATACTCCTAGTCCAGATTATTTCCCAGAGGGGAAAATGACTGGGTTGGGAGAAGAGGAATGGTAATGGAGTATGAAAAGACGGGAGAGTTTTCGTTTCCTCTCATTTTTAAATTCACAAGTATGGTTAAGTATCGGTGATTAATAGTGGTGCTTTGGTTTTACTACTCATTGTGGAATTTTACTTATTTATTTTTTTGGTTGACGAGAGCCTGAAGGAGAAATAAAATGTATTTTTCCTAAACAGAGTAACTTCTCGCCATAAGTGTGACATTGTGGGGATTCTAGAAAAGCACAAAGGTAGCACAAAAGACAAATGGGGCATGTACTCCATTACGATAATTTGCTGTGTCTTAACATTACTTGTCACCCACTTGCTTTGTGAGGCTAACAATGTCCTTGAAAGATAGGAGTAGTCCACAAATATTAATAATAGTGCACCTTCCTACACTTAGAAGTAGTGAGCTAACTCCACTCACCACTTTTTATTGTACTTTTTGAAGCACATCTTTTCACTAAATTCTAACTCTAGTTTTAAAGCCTTTAAATCATTGCTGGTGCAGTGGTTCTCTGAAAAACTTGGGACACGGAAATAAGAATTTATAATGTTAATGATGAACATCATTAAAACCCCATAACAGAAAATAAAATATCAAGAAATAACCACTAAGGAGGGTTGGGGAATATCGGAAAAATATTCCCCAAGGAGAGGACAGGCAAGCGAGACATTCAAATTGAAGTGGTCCTCCATCTACCAATTATTATTTTCACTCTCAAAACAAATATTTGTGAAATCATTCGGAACTTAGAAGGAAATGTTCCTAGGGAAACAATGTTAAAAATGGTGGGTGAAAAAGGTGAAGGGGATTAAAGAGTACACACTGATAGTTATAAAAAATGGTCATGGGGATATAAAATACAGCATAGGGAATATAGTCAATAATAGAGTAATAACTACAGAGAGTGGCAAAAAATGTATACACATTTTAAGAAAGGAAAACTGTATTAAAATTTTACCACTCAACATATACCGATAACAAAAGGTGAATGCAAGTCATGTTTGACTTCTGCAATTACAAGAGGCGCTCAGAGTGGTTACCTTCAGAGTCCAGACCCTTCTGATTATGGCAAACTACTGCTTGAGCAACATTGACAAAAGTGTCCACTTGTATACATTTTTTTGGCACCCCTGGTATGTATGGTGCCAGGTGGACACTAGACTTATTGTGGTGATCACATCGTAAGGTATGTAACTGTAATCACTACGTTGTACACCTGATTAATATAATATTGCATGTTAACTATAATTAGAAAATAAATTTTAAAAACGTTTGGCTTTCTAGCAGGCCCTACAAGCCTACTCACCCCCACATAGCTGCACCAAAGAACTCTAGTTCCCTATTGTTCCCGAAAAGCAGTGACATTCCAACCTGCAACCCAGGATGCTGGACTACCTCCCTATTTCCCAAACTACCATTCACCACAGCCCCAGTTTGGAAAGTCAAGGCGTAACCCTCTAGTCCAACGAAGAAAGAGAATTCATTCCCTCCAGGTGACAAAAGCAAAAAGAGTTCTCAGGTAGCTAACGTTAACAGGAAGGGGGCAGTGACTCATGTTTTAGGAATGTTCCTAAGTTAGCTTTCAGGGCTTGGGAAGGGCCCACTTCCAGGCACTTGTTTCATTTTCTTTCACAATAAGATTGTCATTGCTGCACTATGTTAGGCTCAGTTTAATAGAAATAGCTGTGTTGATTTCTTCTGGACACATGATAACATCTATACATCCCAGGCTACTCCTCTCCCCTGGCCCTTTGTCCTCCGCAGAACCTCTGGAGAAGCTCACCCCGGGCAGTGAGAACAGAGGTGCCAGAAACCACTGGCAGGTTGCACCAGCCAGCCACCTCAGGATTCTCTGATGACGGTAACCCAAGCACAATCTCCCTTACGTTATTCCAACAACAACAAAAGCCAGAAGTAACTCGACTAATATTTAAAAAAAAAAAAAATGAACCTCAAAAGCCTTTCTTTTCCCCCCCCAAAACACATTAGCATGCAAATGAGTTAGCAAGTAGTCACTAATAACTTTTTCTGCTGCAACATTATTGGCTAATTATATCAATTATTGCATTCTTAGCCTATCAGACTGTGCTTTGATCATCCAGAGACAAAAATGTTTCTTGGAACCAATCCATGAGGCAACAAATGGACTCTGTTTTGATAGTTCTTTCTGAAAACCATGTTGCCAGCAGTGCCTCATCACGGCTGACCACCGAGGCTTGGCCTGGAGCCAGCGTGAATGGTTACAGCACACGGTGGAGAGATCTTAGCAGTCCTCACTTGGCAACTCGCCCTTCTAAAACATCCATAAAAAGGAATAATCATCACATAAACCTGTATTCTCTGACACACAGAGTTATCACTCTGATCTTGCAAATCCTAGAAATTCTGATAATATGGATATGCACACATAAAACTGATAAAAAGCCTGTCTCTGTTTTTAGAGCACCCGTCCCTATACACTGTATTACATTACAGATTGCCATATCGACGACAATCTAATAGGACTTAATGTATGAAGAAGCCAAGAAATATCGACAAAGTTAGCAAAAGAGTCACATATCTATCATTGGGTGGACATGAATAATGTAAAGTTCTGCCAAATCATGTGTGTATCTGTACATTTGAAAATGTCCAGGGATCATCTGGCATGAAAACTTAATCATCATTCAGAAAAGTTTTCTCCGTGTAAGTGAAAGCTTTGTGAACTATTAAAGCAACATACACTTAGAGTGGAATTGTCAAGATTATACCAGACAGTATGATGGTAATGTTAGAGTGTGCCTTAAAAAATAAATTAAAACATATTTACATCTGATCATTTGCCAGTGTCTATATTACCTTTGAATCAATTAAATGACTCCACTGTAGTCACTGTATTATAAATGTACTTATCATTACATCGTGGTTTTAAACAATTGGATGGCACAAACTATTGTAGTTTTTGTATCTGATGATTTTTTCTGTCTCCCAGTTTTTGTACAAACATTCTATTTATGTTCGGGCATGGTAATTCAGGTTAAGGGCTGTTTGTAACGAGAACCATCTGTCCTTTTCCCCCATCTGAGTCCTTCTGCCAGGATTAATTGTTGTTTAAAAAAAAAAATGTGAACCACCTCTTTACTGGTATTTTGCAGAGGTTAGCAGTCATTGCCTTCTTTGAGAGTAATGGTGCTTAAAAGATTACATGCTTTGTTCTCTGTGGCACAAAACAGGCAATCTCTGCGATTGTGGTTCCAAAGCTTCCAGTGGACTGTGAGAGACAGTTGGAAGCCACAGAGTCTAACAAAATGGAGACCAAATGTACATGGCTAATTAAGAATGTTACGCTTTGTATTAAGCATCTCAGGTAGCTGCTTCATAGAGAATTAAAAAAACAAACTGAAGAAACAATACACATGTGTTTACCCCGATAAAAATTCAAAAGAGCATAAGAGAAAGAATGATATGACATCAAAGTATATCAATGTTTGATAGAAAGTTGAAAATATAAATCCACATTTCCTAAAGACCTCTGCCACTGTTTAATTTCAAAAGCATCTCGAGAGAAAATGAAAGAGGCCCAAGCTGGGATTTAATATTTTATTAGAAGGAAATGCATTCCAGGAGGGACCAACATGGGCGGTAACCCAGGAGATGACAGGTCTGATCAGAGGTGCTACATTATTAGCTCTGAAGAGATCTAGTTCAGTTCAAGTAAAAGATTCACCAAGTTGTATTATAATACTCAAAAATGCTGCCCAGCTATTTATTTAACCAGCATTTATTAAGCACCGTCTATGTATCCAGAATTAAATATAGAGAAGGGGAAGAAGATGCAAAAGTGATGAAGGATGTCATTGCTATTGTTATTAATCATTAAGGAACTTTAGTCTAGTTGGGAAACCGAGACATGAAGCCCAGGACAAGCAAGGATTAAAGATAGCCTCTAGAGATGTGATTTGAGGGGCCACAAAGGCTCCCCTCTTTTCTACAACATCCCTTCCCTGAGTCTGTCGATTTTTCTGAAGTCCTCCCTGGTGGAGCCATCCTTCAAGTTCAGGCTTTCTATTTAGGTAAAGATGTGGAATACACACACACACACACACACACACACACACACACACACACACCCTCCCTTTAAAGCCCCTGTTACAATATACACGTTACTTAGGAGGCCCCATACAGTTATCAAATAACATTTCAGTCTTGACATAGTGCAAAACAAGGTTCTGAGGTAATGAGACACAAGACATGAAACAAAAATATAGGTAAGGAAGGAAAAACAAAATGGTCCAGGATAAAACGTGGGAAGTAGCTAAGGGGAATAATAAAACTGATAAAGTGAATTCAAATGACAGGTCCAGAACCTCAGGGCATTTCAATGCCAATGTGATAAAGCTGGACTTTTACTTAAGAAGAATAAAGAGCCAAGGGAGGTGATTACCAAGAAGAAAGTGTCAGTAACCTGGCAAAAGTTGTCAAATGGGATCAGAAGAGTTGGAGACTGATCAATGCAAAGGCTATTGAGCACTTCATGAATTGAGACAAAACACCTGAATTAAGTGACATTATAACAAGAATAAATTAATATTTTGGAATAAATATCACAAGCCATCGTAACAGATTGGATATGAGAATTGAGGACAGAGCGGCAATAACGATCGCATTGAAAGATATAGGGACATTGGAAAGATACCTAATTTGGCCACTGGTGGCAGCATGGCGAGGTGGGGGAATTGGTAAATGCCACTTTAAACACTTTTAGTCACACAATCAACTGGCCATTTCCTGTTGCCTGATGATCCAGGACTGGATCTTTTGCCCACATCTACCTGGATATAGAATCCTGACATAGATTTTTCTCTGAGAACTTTAAAACAATTCCACTGTCTTTTGCCTTCTGTTATCACTGTGAAGAAAGAAGCCTGATGTTACTCCAAAGGGATGATCATTCCATTGTCAGTAATTTGTCTTTTTCCCTAATTAGTTTTAAAGTATTCTCTTTGTTATGAAATCTCACTAAAATGTGTTTGTTTTTTAATTAAAGTTTATTGGGGTGACAATGGTTAGTAAAGTTACATAGGTTTCATACTAAAATGTATTTTTATTTTTCCTGCTTAGGGTTCGCTGTGGCTCATGAATGTCTTTTAGTAATTCCAAATATTTTTCAAATATTACCTCTTTAAAGATTGCATTTCTCCTATTCTCTTTATTCTCTTTCTTAAGAGACCCGCAAGTTTAAAAGGGGTTGTAAGTTAGGTCTTTTTTATTTTCTTGTCCACCCCAATAGACCTCTCTTTCATATTTTGCATCTCTTCACTTCTCCGAGTTATACTATAGTATGGATAATTTCCTCGGACCTAACTTACAGTGTATCAAGGCTTACTTATGCTCTTTAACTTTTCTGTTGCTATTTCATTTCAATGACTTCTGTTTCTCATTTATAAAAAGTCCTATTTAATACACATATTTTTTCAAATCTACAGGTTGGTTTTTCCTAGACTCTTATTGTCTCATATTTTAGAGTGTTTCTTTTATGCCTTTACTCACGTTATATTTATTTCATAGTCTTTATCTAACAGTTCCATTATCTAACAGTTCCATTAGGAAACCAAATCCTCCTAATTGCGTCTGCTGATGCTCAGACATGCTGAACTGTATCCCTGTATGTTTTGTATTCAGGAATGTGTGTTCATCTTCAGCAAGGGAATCCCTCCCAACCTGAGCTAACAAGCTGTCCCTTCAGAACCGTTCTTATGTTTGCTTCTTCCAGGAGCCTTAGGGTTATCACAAGACAGGAACAATTTTTATATCCATTTTTCGACTTACCGGTTATTGGCCCAGGCAGACAGTGTGTTTCAGCATTCAGCAAACCACCATCTTCTTTCGTAAATAAAGTTTTAAAAAACTTTGTTATTACATTTTTGGGGGTAATATTGGTTAATAACATTATATAAATTTCAGTTGTGCACTTCATAATGTGCCATCTGTATCTCCTATTGTGTGCTCGCCACCCAAAGTCTAGTCTCCTTCCAGCATCATGTAGTAGACTCCCTTTACCCTCTTTGTCTTCCCCCACATCCTATAAATAAAGTGTTATTGAAACACAAACATGCCCATGTTTACATATTGTCTACAGCAACTTTCATTCTACAATGGCAGAGTTGAATAGCTGCAAAAGAGACTATATGGCCCATAAAGGTGATAATATTTACTGTCTGGCCCTTTAAGGGAAATGGTTGCCAAACCCTGGTATAAATTCAAATCCTAAACCACAGTAAGATTCTCAGGGGAGAGACTGTTTCCTTCCCTTCAGTCCAAGCTGACAGGTTTCTTTGTTGACTCCACATACAAGTGGGGAGGTTGTTTTGTATGTGTATTTTTAATAGTCTATATTTTCACTAAGGACATAGCTTTTTGAGGGTCCTGAATTCATGCAGATTTATTGGTTCTAACTATCTTGCATGAGCCCAGACCCCGAGGCCTCATATCTTGAAAGCACATTTTCCTGCCACACCAGCACCCCCTCCACAGAACTGTAGCACCTATAACTCCTACAGTAACTTCTACAGGTGACTCGTTTTTGTCACCTACAGATCTCACTTACGAATCAGCTATGTATTAGCTACTTCTTTTCAGCAATTATAGGTGTTGTTTAAAAAAATATTTCTCAGGTTATGTAATATGTCATATTTCTGGGGATTGAAAGGTGTGTAAAATGTAACTGGAATCTTGGAGGACTGAGAAATTAAAATTTTTGCCGAAACAATTTTAAAATTTTGAATAAGACTATTCTGTGGAATCACAAAGGTGGACACTATTTAGGAAAATTGAAAAAGAAGTGGGCAATCAGGGAAGTAAACATATACATATTGCCATTAATGAGTGGAGGCCAAGTAGCAAAAAGGTCTCTGATATCAGACTTACACCAGTTTGAATCCTACCTATGTGACCCTTAGAAAAGTTATTTAACGTCTCATAACCTCATTTTGCGTATTGTAAAAGTGGGGATAATAAGGTCCACCACATAGCAAAATCTCAAGACATGACCCTTTCAATGAACATGAGTGCATTACAACATCTTTAGAATGTTACTCACTCTTCAGATTACCTCCCTTTGCTTTGAAGGAAGGGAAGAACCATATTTTAACATGTGGCATATGTAACAGCAAATATTTCTAGCTGAATTTAGCTATTGTCTTCGTTTCCATGGCAGCTATCTTAGTCTGAGAACAGAAGCAAAACACATAAAGATGCTATAAAAGATTTACAGTCACTCGTTTGGGATGATCTTTATGACTCTCAGGGTTGTAAGGGAAGGAGTTATCCCAAATATGGGGAATGAAACTTAAGGTAGTTATCAATGGTTTCCCTTGGGAAACTATTTAGTAATTTTTAATCATCTGACAATCGGGTCTGATTTTAACCACGCCTACACATGTGGCCTAGAAAGTTTTCGGACTGATTAAGTAATTTGTCACAGTACACACATTAGGTAGACATTAAGAAGGGAAAAATTAGCCAGACAACATGGTGTGAGGAAAAAGGAGATGTTCAGGTTTGGGGAAGGAAGGAAGACAGGATGCTGCTTCTGATTGTGGGGGCTGGGAGATGTGGGGAAGCCTAGAAGCAGCCACATAACTGGGGGGGAAGGGGCAGAGGAGAACTGTCATGAGTGTCAGTTCAGTGTTATTCTGCCTATACAGGTGCTATACAACCAGTGTGAAGGCCTTGTCTGCATCTCATTTATTCAGATGTAGCATTTCTCCCCCACCCACCCACTAAAGAAAGCACTAACTTATTTCTCCAATAAATTCTTTAGATTACATTTGTTTTCAAATCCAGTGTTTTCAAGCAATCTTTTCTGAAATGATTTTTCACTGTTTGACGGAACTCACAGAGGACAACACAAATCAACTTCCCAACCGAGTTTCCTATATCTCGCAGTGTTTTAATCAATCAGCAGTTTCATTTCTTAAACTCTTGGACGTGTTTTCCATTCGAACCTATTCAATTGAAATAGGGATACAAATCCTCTTTGGTTATATATTTTAAATGATTTCTAAACACATTATTATCATGGTATAATTTCATTTCCAATCATGTCAAAGAAAAAGGAAGGCAATATAGTGCTTGAATACTTTCAGTCTCTAAAACACAAATACCCTCAGTTGATGTACCATAGAGGAAAATCCCCTTTAAAAAATTGACTAAAGGAATAAATATATCAAAAATCTTAATTTTATTTACTATGAAAATACATTCTTCCTCATTACAGGAAACTTAGGAACTTTTCTGGAGACATCCAGGACACTTACTTAGAAGATGGAGAGTACATTCCATCTCATCCCACCCATCCTTCTCCAAAATGGATGCTGTGATTGGGTCTCTATTCATTGTCAAATACTCAAAGTCAGCCATCAGTTTGCTATCGACTGAAGGTTTGTGCCCGCCCCCGCCTCCCAAATTTATACATTAAAACCTAATCTCCAGTGAGAGAGTTTTTGAAGGTGAAGCCTTGGGTAGAGCCCTCATGAATGGAAATAGTATGAAGGAGACTCCAGAGACATGTCTGGCCCCTTCCACCACGTGAGGACACAGTGAGAAGATGCCATCTAAGAACCAGGAAGTGGGCTCTCACCAGACACTGAATCTGCCAATGCCTTGATCTTGGACGGCCCAGCCTCCAGAGAAATCAATGTCTGTTGTTTATAAGCCAACAGCCTACGATATTTTGTTATAGTACTCTGAAAAGGCTAAGACAGAGTTCTAATAGAAAATCTACTTAGAGAGAACTAGCAAGACAGCTTTGCTCAGGGGCCTTCTGGAACAAAAGTGCAAATTACTCAGAGCTATGTATT